>NC_041229.1:62395342-62417605 GCF_002837175.3 Physeter macrocephalus | reverse complement strand
TTTAAAAAAAAAAAAAAAGATGGCATATACAAAGTTCTTGGAACAGGGTCTGGCAAATGGTTAAGTACTCAGTAAATGTTAGTCTCTGACGTTGCTGTTGTTAATATAGGAGATTTCTGTAATCTCAGGAGTGAGGGTGGAGGTGGGGGGGACTTTCGAAGCATAACTCCAAAGGCAGACCCTCCAATGGAAAAATATTACGTATATGAAGACACAAACATTTAATGAGGTCGAAAAGCAAACAAAGGCTTTTAATCTTTTAAAAGATTAAATCTTTTAATCTCAAACAGATCTTAAACATTACTAAGAAAAAACAAAAGTAAACTCCCATATAAAAACCAGTAAACAGAGAAACAGACAAGTCACAAAAGAAGAAAAACAAATGGTCAATACATGCACAAAAAGATCTTCACCAGGATCATAAGAAACACAAATTATTATGCCATAATTTGCCTATTAGATTAGAGAATGATAAAATCAAGATAACAGAAAAAAATCTGTGATATCTACATTAACTAAAACAGTAACTACAACAACTACAAAAAGCAAAAATTAAAACAGGTAAGAGATCCCCTGAAAATGTCAGTAAAGAGAAAGCAATCAGAACCAGAAGGCAATGAATACTGGTGAGAATACTCTGCAAAGAAAGTTCAATAAGCTCATTCATTCATCTTTTTTTAAAAAAGTTGTTACCTACAAGATGGTAGGCATGGTACAGGGTGCTAGAGTTTGGGGTGAGCAGAGGTGAATGAGAATCCCCAACCCTGAAGAGTTCCGATCCACTTTGCTCAGAAGTGCGAATAAAATACAACCTACAGTTAAACATCATGCAAACATTACCAGAACACAGCATACTAGAAAGTCTTAAACATATTTTTAGGCTTGCAAACATGGAAAAAGAGAAAAGTAAAAGAAAAAAATTTTTCATTCTTGGCTGAGAAAAATATATGAAACGTGCTTTTCTGAATAAATTGGGAGGAGAATAAAAGATGCACTTTTTAGGCTGGAGTGTCTATTTTCCTGACAAGTCATCTGTTCCCATTCTCCCATCTCATCTTGAGGGTTTGTAAGGTATTTCTTTAGGTTTTTTCCTCTTCACAATTATAAAGACAAAAGCACTTACACTGCATTATCATAGCTTTCCATTTCCTTGGAAGCTGAAAGGTTATTGGAGGGTAAGGGTGCGAGACTCCAGAGAGGAGGGAGCCTGCAGAGCATGCTCACTCGGACACCCCAGGAAGTCTTCACTGGACAGAAGGGTCACTTTAGGACAGATCCTTTTTTCTTCCCTTTCTCCCTCTAGCATTTGCTCCCTCATCCATCTGTCACCCCTGCAGAGCTCCACAGCCATGAAGGAATCTGACCCCAAATTCTATTTTAGTCTTAGTGATGCCTTACATTTAACAGAAATAAACGTAACCACTGAAGACGACTCACCCTGCTCGCGGAGGTTAGAGTTTTCCACTGGGTCACAGAGGATCTTGACTCTCCGATGAACCGTAGGAAAGCCAGTGAAAAACTGGAGGAGATAATTTTTGCCTTTACCACACTCTTCTAGCATTTCAAATTAAAGTGTCAGTGTAAACCCAAACAGATTTGTGGTTCAGTCCCAACTGCCACTCACTAGCTGTATGAATGTGGGCAAATTGTGTAACATTTGTTTCTACTCTGTAGACTGAGGATAACAGGATTTACTAGGTTTTTCTGACTATTAGAAATAATATATGTCCCTGACACTAGAAATTCAACAAAATGTAGCTATTATATACTAAGCATTCAGGCTACCTATTCTTTCTCAAACCTTTGACCTTTATCTTCACCTCAGTATCAGTAAATAACTTTGCTTCTTACTTCATGGAGAAAACAGGAGCTCCTACAACTTGCTAGCTGGACATCCTTACAAAGACTCCTGTATCTTTGTCCTTCTCCCTCCCTGTGCTTCTCATCCTAGCAAGTGGGATGGATACTCCACCCCATTAAGGCCTCTCAGAAACGTAATGGAGGGACTTCCCTGGTGGCGCAGTGGTTAACAATCCGCCTGCCAATGCAGGGGACATGGGTTTGAGCCCTGGTCCAGGAAGATCCCACATGCCACGGAGCAACTAAGCCCATGCACCACAACTACTGAGCCTGCGCTCTAGAGCCCAGGAGCCACAACTACTGAGCCCGCGTGCCACAACTACTGAAGCCCGTGTGCCTAGAGCCCGTGCTCTGCAACAAGAGAAGCCACCGCAATGAGAAGCCTGTGCACGGCAACAAAGATCCAACGCAGCCAAAAATAAATTAAAAAAAAAAAAAAAAAAAAAAAAGAAACGTAATGGATTATCCTCTCCAATGGATTCTACTTATCGGTGTTTAAACATTTTCTCTGAATTTTTAAATAAACATCTCCCTTGAAAACATGGTCTTTTCCCAGCTACTTTCTTGTCTGGCCAAATTTTCCTAAAGGGTTGTTTAGGTAACATGGCTCCAACTCCTTATGTCCCATTCACTCCTCAACCTGCTTCTTCCGGGCTTACACACCAGGGCTCCACCCAAACTGCTCTCAGGAGGTGCCTTCCATGTTACTAAAGACAATGGACATTTCTCCATCTTCATCTCGACCTCTCAGAGGTGCTTGTCATAAATGACCACTCCCTCCTTGTGAAATCACTTGCTTCCCCTGGATTCCACGACGTTAGATTTTCATGCTTTTCTTCCTACTTTTTACTAGCTTTTCAGTTTCCTTCGGGAAAGCTTCGACTCCACTGGACCTTTAAATGTAAAATGTTTCCATGGTTTGGTACTAGGCATTGCTTTCTTTTCACTCTAGATCATGTAAGGTGATCCTTTCCCATGGCTCCAATATGCCTGGGCTAGCTCCACCTTTAAGTGTTTTTTATCTCTGGAATTTCTTTTTGGTTCTTTCTTAGGATTTCCATCTTTCTGCTTATACTGCCCATCTGTTCTTGCATACTATTTTATCCAGTAGAGCCTTTAGCATATTAATCACAGTTGTTTTAAATTTCTGATCTGATAATTCCAACATCCCTGCCATGTCTGGGTCTGAGGCTTGTTCTTTCTCCTCAAATTGTGGCGTTTTTTGCCTTTGGTATGCCTAATTGTTTTTCTTGATAGTTGGACATGATGTACTGGGTAAAAGGAACTGCTGTAAACAGACTTTTAGTAATGTGGTGCTGAGCTGTGGGGGGAGGGGAAGTGTCTCAGTCTTGTAGGGAGCCTGTGCCTCTGGACTGTGAACTTCACAAGTGTTTTTAAGTTTTTTTTCCCCTCGTTAGATGGGAGAAGATAGCCAAAACTAATTGGAGTTGCAATAGTTAGGCTCTGATGCCTAACCCAGCAGGTTAGGCTCTGGTTAAATAGTTTCTCCCATCAGCAGTCCTTGTTAAGAAGAACAGAGTACTCTGGTGCATTTCTTTTTTTGTTGTTTTAATTTATCTATTTTTGGCTGCATTGGGTCTTTGTTGTTTTGTGTGGGCTTTCTCTAGTTGCAGCGAGCAGGGGCTACTCTTTGTTGTGGTGGGCGGGCTTCTCACTGCGGTGGCTTCTATTGCTGTGGAGCATGGGCTCTAGGCATGTGGCCTTTAATAGTTCTGGCTCGTGGGCTCAGTAGTTGTGGCTCGCAGGCTCAGTAGTTGTGGCGCACAGGCTTAGTTGCTCCGCGGCATGTGGGATCTTCCTGGACCAGGGCTCGAACCTGTGTCCCCTGCATTGGCAGGCACATTCTTAACCACTGTGCCACCAGGGAAGTCCCTGGTGCATTTCAAAATGGCTCTTTTTCCCCTCTGCCTGCCAGGAGGAGAAAAGGATTTTTCTCTGATATTTACTGTGGAAACCTGACTGAACTCCCCAGGTAAATCTCACAAAATTGTGGGGCTCCACTATGATTGGGTTTCCCTAGAGTTTTTAATGCTCAGAGCTGTCTACACTGAGCCTCCACCAATTCATCAGGTATTCCTACCCTGGCACTGGTTCTAGTGATAGTTTTCACTCATGAGTCTCTACTCCAGGGAGCTGTTATTCTCTGTATTCACCTGTAGGTCTCTCCACTCTTGGGGGTTTGCCCTGTGCCCTCACGTCTCTTTCAGATTCTAAAAGAGTTGGTGATTTTTCAGTCTGTTCAGCTTTTTACTTGTTGTTAGGATGGAGTGGCAGGTTCCAAGCTCCTCACATGAAGAACCAGAAACCAGAAGTTGAAAACATGTTCTTACTAAGGAACCAGGGAACAGTTATAAAAGCTGGCTACATTTAAGGTTGCAAAGGAAGTCTCAGTAAATCCAAAACAATGATATTCTTCAGATCATGTTCTCTGAGCAAAATGCAATAAGATTATAAATCAATGATAAAAAGCCAAACAAGCTCACAAATTTGGAAATTAAAAAGCATACTTCTAAATAATTCACCAGTCAAAACAGGGATAATAATGGGAATTAGAAGCTACTTAGAACTGAATGACTCATAGGATGCAACAAAAAACTACATCAAAAAGTTAGAAAAAACGTAACAGGCTAATCACACCAAAAAAGAAACACAAAACAAGAAAAAAAAAAGAAGAGGAAAAGGGGGAAACATCAGAACTAAAGACAAAAGAATTAACAATACAAAAGCTGATTCTTTGACAAGCTCTGACAAATTAATTAAATCCTTGACAAAGCTGATCAAGAAAAAGGAGATAAAGAACAAATAATGTTATAAATGACAAAGAAGCCATAACTATTCCTATATTAAAAACTTTTAGAAATGTTAGAGAATACCAATGACCAATATCAAGAAATTTGAAAACTTAATGAAATAGAAAATTATCTAGAAAAATATAATTACCAATGTTCACATCAAGAATGCATACCTTGAAAATTATAACCATTATGTCAATCAGATCAATTATTTAACAAATAATTTTTTAAAACTAATTAATTTATTTTTATTTTTGGCTGCCTTGGGTCTTTGTTGCTGCGTGTGGGCTTTTCTCTAGTTGTGGCGAACGGGGGCTACTCTTCGCTGTGGTTCGTGGGCTTCTCATTGGGTGGCTTCTCTTGTTGCAGAGCATGGGCTCTAGGCGCATGGGCTTCAGGAGTTGTGGCACTCAGGCTCAGCAGTTGTGGCTCATGGGCTCTAGATAGAGCGCAGCCTCAGTAGTTGTGGCTCATGGGCTTAGTTGCTCCGTGGCATGTGGGATCTTCCCGGACCAGGGCTTGAACCCGTGTCCCCTGCACTGGCAGGCGGATTCTTAACCACTGCGCCACCAGGGAAGTCCAAATCAATTATTTTAAACCCACCTCAAAAGCCCTCTAAAACAGATAATTTGACAGGTAAATTCTACCAAATCTTCCAAGAACCAATATTCTCTATTTTATACAAATTTTTCTAGAGAAAAATTTTTCCTTTTTCCTTTTTCAAAGGAACTTTCTCCAATTTGTGTTATGAAGCTAGTATAACCTTGATATGATAACTAGACATACAGAGTACAAGAGAGGAAAAGCCAACTGGCTTTAGGAACACAGCTGCAAAAATACTAAAGAGATTATAAGAAATCAAAATAAAGCAACATATGAAAAAATAATATATCATAACAAAGTACGGTTTATCATCAGCATTCACAGATGATTTAACATTAGACAATGTAAATTATAACCCATCACATAGTATGATGGAAATCAAAAACTGTATTATCATAATAGTCTCAGAAAAAAAACTTACTAAAATTTAACACTTTCATGAAAATTCATCTTGTTTAGCAAACTATGAATCTTTAATCTCATAAAAGGTGTTTACCAAACACTCACTGAGAACGTCATACTTAACAGTGAAATGCGATAAGCCTTCCCCTTAAGAAGAAGACAACCTCCCTGCTCTCATCGTTTTTAAACAATATTGTACTGGACGGGCCTAATAATGTTCTCGATAAGAAAAATGGCAATGGGCAGGAAGAGTAAAGAGAATCAAAATTGTATATTGTTAAAAACGACAATCTTAAAGAGAATCTGAAAACTAATTTAACTATAACCAAATACAAAACTTACACTGGGTATAAGATCGGTATTCAAAAATCAACAGCATTTTTATTCACCAACCAAAAAGCTTATAATTTTAAAAGAAGAGAACTTTCACAATGTCATCAAAAACTATATTGTACTGACATAAATGTAAAAAGGTTATAAAAGGGCTTCCCTGGTGGCGCAGTGGTTGAGAGTCCGCCTGCCGATGCAGGGGACATGGGTTTGTGCCCTGGTCTGGGAAGATCCCACATGCCGTGGAGCGGCTGGGCCTGTGAGCCATGGCCGCTGAGCCTGCGCGTCCGGAGCCTGTGCTCCGCGACGGGAGAGGCCACAACAGTGAGAGGCCCGCGTACCAAAAAAAAGGTTATAAAAAAATTTAAGGAGAGCATTATTATTGAATGACAGAACAAAAGAGCACCCTATATAAAACTATAGTACTAACCTAATTACCATTTTTTATCTCTTTGCACACCATTTTTTTCTTCTTCATAGTACTTAGCACCTCCTAACATTTGCATTTTTTAATTGTCTGTTTTCCTCTACTAGAATATAAAGTTCTCAAACCCATTATTTTTCTGCTTTTATTCTCTGCTGTATAACACTCTCTAGAATAGTGCCTGGCACAGACTAAGGCTCAATAAATACTTTTTCAATGAATTAATGAACATCTAGCTCAATGGAGAAATAAATTGTCTATGGGTAGAAAAAGAATTAATAATACAAATATGTTAATTTTAGTCAAATTAATATGTAAATTCAATGAAATTTAAATAAAAATGTCTACATTGTTTTTCATGAAACTGGATAAGCTAGGCCTAAAATTCATAAGGAATAGTGAAGGGCTAAAAATAACCAATCCATGTAAGAAAGAGAAGAGGAAAGTTGAGAACAGAGTTGAATGGGAGGAGACTCATACTATTGGATTCAACAATTACTAAAATAATATGGAAACTGATGAAATATAAACTATGGAACAGAAAAGAGTGCCCAGAGAAAGACCAATGTATATATGAGAACTTGTCATATGTCAAAAGTAGACTTACAAATTCATGGAGAAAGAATCGACTATTTGTAAATGGTGTTGGGACAATTCTGGTAGATTGATGGCAGAAATGGCTCCAATTCTCCATCCTCCCCTGTATATGCCCTTTGCAACATGAGGTTGTAGCTCCTCCCATAAAAAGGTGGTCTATTTCCCCAAACCTTGAATCTGAGCAGCCTTACAAATTGATTTGGCCAATAAAATGATGCTGAAGTGACTGTGTGTCAGTTCCAAACCTAGGCTGCAAAATGTCCCAGGCTTTCACTTTCTCTCCTACTCCTGAGCCTTTACCATGAGAACAAGTCCAGAGAACTGTGTGGAGCATAGCTAAGTACAGTTGTCCCAACAGAAGTCTCAGACATGTGAAGTGCCCAGCCAAGGTCAGCAGACAACAGACCCATGAGTGAGACCCATTAGGTCCAACTCAGATCAGCAGAACAGCTTAGCTCGCAAGCAAAATAAATATGTCACTGAGGTTTTGCGGCTATTTGTTATTCAATATTACCGTGGCAATAGATAATGGATATAGACATCCTTATGGAAAAAGGCAGGCTTAGGTCCCTAACTCACACACTGTACACATAAAAACAAAATCCTGATAGACCAAAGAGTTAATTGTAAAATGCAAAGCTTAAAAAGTTTTAGAAGATAATGTAGGAGGCTCTTTTATGATGACGGGGTAAGAAAAGACTTCTTAAAGCAGAGTCTAAAACTGCAGACCATTAGGAATGAAGAGAAAATTTTGAACATATTAAAATTAAAAGCTTCTGGATGACAAAAGATATACAAAGTTAAAAGTTAAGCTTTAGACTGAGGGAGATAACCTGTATAATTGAAAAATGATTTATAATCAGAAAGCAAAGAAATCCCAACAATTAATGAACAAAAAAGTAAACCTGAGAGAAAAATGACCAAAGTATATGATCAGGCAAACCATAAGAAATTCTAATGGCATATATAGAAATTAATGAGATACATATTAATACCTGTCAGATTGTCAAAATTAACCAGTTAACCAAGTTTTGAGAAATAGGTATGGATACTTAGGCCCATATATTTCTTTGGGAGTATAAATTGGCATAAATACTTGGGAAAGCAATTTTAAAATATCGAATAAAATTGAATTATGTGTGTACTCCAAGCCTTAGTAATTTTATTCCTAGTAACGCCCTAAAGAGACATGTATAAGGATGTTCACCCCAGATTGTTTTTTGGGGTTTTTTTTTTTAGCAGAAAGTAGAATTGACCTAACTATCCATCAGTCATAAGGAATGGTTAAGCAAACTAATTTATTTACAGAACGGAATTCTCAATAACAAGTAAAGTAAATTATCTATATGTACAAGTAGCAGTGTGGATAAACCTTGAGAAAATAATATTAAAAGAAAAAAAGCAAGTTACAAAAGGACATGTAAATTGTGATGCTACTCATGAAAAATTTCAGCATACATGAAGCAACATTATATTTTGCTTATGGATACAATCATAGGTACTAAAATAAAAATTTGCATGGAAAGGATATACACCAACCTCAGTGGTTATTTCAAGGGGTTGGGAGGGCTTTGACTATATCTGTACTGTTTTATATCTATAAAAACATTTAGAATCAAATATAACAAAATGTTACATGAGTACCTGTTATTATATTTTCTGCATTTTTCTACGTGTTAAAACACTGAGAATAAAAGACAGATGTAAAGAAAGTGGAAGGAACTGATGGCCCTAGCCGTTCATCTCTCCTCACCCTAGTCTTCTGACCATTCACTCAATCTCTGCTCCCTAGGCAGAATAGCTTTAAAATAGTGCATATTTTTCTTAGGTGGATATGGCTGGTGAAAGGTAAACGATGGCTCTTCCTGGATTATGCCCTGATTGTGCGAGGTTCCTACCAAGGTGCCTATTAGGAAAAGTAAGAGGAGTAGATTTGGGGTCTCTGGTTATCCACTTATTTGAAAATTATTATATCAGGGGTTTATTTTTTGTTTGCCTTACTCTCTTTAGGACCCTCTCAGAGAAGCTGGAGTCCAATTATGACTGTTTCATGTGCATTACCTTGTTTAGGGAGACAAAGTTTAGTAATGCCAATAATTTAAAACATATTTTATTATCGAGTGTTGAAGACCAGTGTAAACTTAATATTATTTTTGTCTTATGCTGGTATCTGTATCCTGTATTTCCAAACAACCAGACATTGGCTCCCTTTTCTTAATCTCTAAATGTAAGACAATACCAATACAGCCCTTGACACCTTAAAATCTCCTCTGCATAAAAGCCTGAGGGTTATTTTTAAATGTAAATAATTTCATGTCACTCTCTTCCTAAAAATCCTTCAGTGGGTTTCCACCGTTGCTCAGGGGGAAAAAAATCCCAAAAATTTCACACGGCGTGTTTTTCCATAGTGAAATGCTCTTTCCAGAACTTCTATCACCTTCTGGCCACACTTCAGCCTCAGCATAAACACTACTTTGAGAAAATTTTCCCTGACCCCTCAGACCAGGTTTTGCTCTATTGCTACAGGTTATTGGGGTACCTGGTATTTCTTCTTGTACCAGTTCTCACAGTTTTAATTAAATGGAAGTCGGTGTAATTATTTGTTGAATATTCTCCTCCCTTCATAGTTGAAACACCATGAAGGCAGAGACCCTAGGACACAGCAGCACAGGGCCTGGCAGGTAGTAACTACTTGACATGGAACTGTAGAATGCATGAATGAGCATGTTTTAACATATATCAGAAAAAAAGTGAAGTAAAAATAATTATTCTCCAAATAACAGAACCTGCATGTGGACCGTCAATTACTGATGATCACCGTTACTTTTAATTGGATCTGCTGTAAAAGGTGACAGTTGTCTTCAAAGGACTCATTTTACAAGGTTCCAAAAGTGGTTTTCCTTACTATCTCAAATGCTCTCAAGGTAGAGGTTTAAGTGATTGAATCACAAGGGGAAAGAAGCATTAGTGGAGTATAGAGGGATAATGTGCAACAGGGCAGCCTCTACTTCTTCTTCCCTCCCTGGGGGGCTGCATTACAAGGAGTCAATGTCAGGCTGGGAGGGAGAGGAGAGAAAGAGCAGAGGAGGCAGAGACCCCAAACCAGGCCAGAGTTGCTTAGGCACGACCTTGATGCTAACTGCTCATGTTTACAACACTGAAAGACAAAAGTAGCCATTTCTCGCAAGGGAGGATCTGGACGCTCAATGTCAGAATTTCAAAGAAAGTATTAAAATTAAATTTCAAGAACTGGAAAGATGACTCAAGGTTGAAGATGCAGGCGGCAGACTCATTAAACATTTCAGTTTTTCTCTCTGTGCTAGAACTGCAAGTGGAACCCAGACAATTAGCCTCTAGGAATTGCTTCTTCCATCCGTTGACAGGCTCATTACCACTTGTTGACTTGAACCTCAGTGACAAATCTCAGTTCCTAGACAGGCTCAGGCACATCATCGGTTATCTCAACCTAGACCTGAGACAGTTAATGAGCATAAGAGAAACTATCACCCATTGGAATGACTGAGGTTTGATTCCCAAATGAAATTCAAGGAAGAGGCTTGCATGTGACCAAACAGGTTCAAATAAGGAACGTTTCACGAGCTCCTATTTGTACAGGGCCCTGGGCCAGGCTCACCATGGCAGACACAGGTCAATAAGGAAAGGAATGGGCTCCCAAGGAACTCCTGGGATAATTGGGGAGAGAACACACAGCATGAGAAATGCAAACAACACAACTGTGAACTAGTTATGAGAATTCTGAAACTCCAATTCAAGGTCCAAGTGATCCTGGATAAGTTCCATTTAAACTTGACAGGGCTCCTTTACTCTGTCTATTTATCATTTGATGAGATGATTCTCTAAGGTCAATCCCATCAATCACGTTGTCTCCTTCCCATTCTTTAACCCAGTAATGGCATATAAGAGGCGTCCCAAAGCAGTAGCTGAGTATCTGTTCAATTGCCTAATAGATGGATCAGACAAAAACTGCAGAAGCGTATGGAAGAAACTGGGGTAATCTATGTCAGATAGATGCTTCTATTCCTTCTGGCGAAGGGAAGGAAAGCAGGGAAGGAGTTAAGGGAAAGGCGGGATCTGAGCTGAGGCCAGGAAGATCGACTGAATAGACAGGAGGGGAAGAATAAAAGGTAATTCTAACACAGCACTTCCCTAATATTTTATATTGTGGCAAACCTAGAAAGCCCTATTTGCAGTGCACCAGCTAGGTGAAGAGGTAAGGCTGGAGGTGAGAGGAGCCCACCTGGCCTCCCAGAAAGCTGAGGGAAAAAATCAGTACCCCTTAGGTCAAGGGTATCTAAAGAGGGTTCATGTACCCCAGAGATGTGCAATAGGGTACCCTACCCTCAAGTAGGGTAAGGAAATAAAATAACTTCTCTTTATCTTTGTTATTTTAAAAAGAAAATCAATTCATATTCAATACAAAGATGGATACAGGCAGCCTCACTCAATCCCAATCAAAAATATTTGAAATTTAGATATTTACTATTATTAGTGATTAACCATATTTGGTCTATGTTGTTACTTGAAATATTTGCTAATGACAGTATAAAGCCATTATAACAAGATAGCTAAAATATAATATTTCAAGTATACAACATTTTATCTTTGTCTAATTAAACTTTTCATGTATGTTTTAACATATTCATTAAAATTAGTAAAACAGTACATAAATATAATTGATAAATAAGAAAATGTAAATATGTTGGTAATGCACACTCACCTTTTTTCTTTTTACGAATAGAAGTACACTGTATCTGTTTGGGTCCACACAAAAAAGAGAAACCATCAAGTAATTCAGACAGGGCAAATTTAATATGAAGAATCATTAATTGTAACAGAGGACTGAGTAATGAGGTATTGGCTAGCAAGAAGTAAACAGAACTCTAAGGAATATAGGAATAGCGGATATGAAGAGCAGCCTTTTCCCCTTGGGCTGAGACAGAGCACCCAAGGACAAGATTCTCCCTGCTTTTGAGGTGGAGTTCCAGACACTGTTGGAGAGGACACAGCTGTCACTCACCGAATGACAGAAAAGTTGCATGGTACTGCACTAGCAGAACTTACTGGAAATCTACCGTCTGGAACTTGCCAGAAATCTGCCACCTAGGTGCCAGAAAGAGCTGCTCAGGAGTTGTCTCACCAGAGGCACTCTGCTACAAAGCCCCCCGAGGGGTGCCGGGGGAAGCTGCTAGCCATTGAGTACTGCTGATTGCTGTGCACTGCAGAGGCCAAGTGCTGGAGAGGGCACCTGTGCTGTGGAGCAGCTGCCCATACTGCAGGAGAGGGGCTCTAGGGAAGCTGCAGGTGCCGCAGGAACCTGAGGACAGGACACCGGATGGAGGAAGAAAAAGCCCTTCCTCTTGCACTGTCTCTCCAGCGCCCTCTACTGACAGAGCTTAACATGCCAGATGGAAAGGAAAACTAAAGGTCCCAACTCTTCGTTTTCCAGAGCAGGCAATGAAGACTACATGTGGAGCTGAGAGGGAAATATATTTATAATTGGCACATGTAGTATAAAAGAGATTGGGGCATATAGCCCCAAAATATGTATACTTACTTACTTATAACATATAGAAGTAGAAAATTCTAATTATATATAATAAACATATGCAAAAAAAAGAATAAAAGAGATAGAAATAGAAGTTCTAATATTTTATTCTTACACCTCAAGGTTTATTTCCTGGAAAACACATGCACAAGCCAGTCATCACCAGCTCACCCATCCAGCAGGCTCTGGCAGAGCGTGTTTGGTCGCTCATTATTTTTTAATTCCTTTCTCTTCCTTACTCTCAGGCCTGACAGGTACACTCCTGGTGATGTTTATAACATAGACAGAATCTTCTCAGCCCCAAGTATTCAAATACCAGCATACCTTTCAAGTAAGCCCACTGTTTGTCTGAGGATATTTTGCTAATAGAGTGGCCAAATGTTGACAAAACATAGCTTAGCCTCATCTCAAGTTTCTATTTCCATCTTCAGAATCAATAAGGATTCTGGAAAGTGCATCATTAATCCCATTATATCATCTTATTGAAGACACTGGTGTGCTGTTTATGAAAGGAAATGCTTTCTTTCCCCATAAAATCAACCATGACAGGCTAAGGCTCCGGGCAGGGAACAGGCAGTCTGGAGCTGCAGTCCACCCACAGCTCCCACATGGGGGGCCCATACCTCAGGAACTGCTCCCAAAAGTAGGGCAGCATCACCACTGCATTGTGCATTTGGTGACTGCCATCAAACAGGCTGCTCAAAGCCTCAGGGCCCTCATGCACTGACTGCGGGAGCTTGACCCTGGCTAGCCACATCCTTGGCCAATTAGCGCAGATGGCAGACTCTTGAAAATGTAACCACTGCCCCAAATGACACACGGTTAATACTTCACTTGTACTAAAGATCTTAGGAATTACTGAGCTATTACTTCCTTTTCCCACCACAGTTCATGAGAGTCAACTGATAAGAAATAGCAATACATACCATTTCAAAGTGCAGAAAAAAATCATTAAAAATTATTTTTTAAACCGTGGCTGTTCATACGGAAGCAGCACTTTTTAAGGTGGCCCCTTCGAGCTGGATGTTTGTAAGACAAGAACATCATATCATAAAAATCACTGGTTTTATTACCAAGCTGACACTTACCCTATTCCTGATCTCATTCCATAAGTGACCATCACTCACAAACAGGATGAAGGTTTGCAATGGGGTCAGGGTTGGGTATCTCCTAAAAACAGTTATTTTACTAAAAGTAGAGTTGCTATATGATCCCGCAATCCCACTCCTGTGCATATTTCCAGACAAAACTATAATTCAAAATGATATATACACTACCAAACATAAAATAGACAGCTAGTTGTAAGCAGCCGCATAGCACAGGGAGATCAGCTAGGTGCTTTGTGACCACCTAGAGGGGTGGGATAGGGAGGGTGGGAGGGAGGGAGACGTAAGAGGGAAGAGCTATGGGAACATATGTATATGTATAACTGATTCACTTTGTTATAAAAGAGAAACTAACACACGATTGTAAAGCAATTATACTCCAATAAAGATGTTAAAAAATAAATAAGTAAATAAAATAAAAAATGCAACAAAATGAGAAGATGCTTGATGACAGGTAGTTTGCACCAACTGCAATACACATAGGATAGCTACGCCACATAAAGAGTTCATTAAAATTTGTATGAGAAAAAAAAATGATACATGCACCCCTATGTTCATAGCAGCACTATTCACAATAGCGAAGACAAGGAAACAACCTGAATGTCCACTGACAGATGACTGGATAAAGAAGATGTGGCACATATATACAATGGAACATTACTCAGCCATAAAAAGAAACGAAATTGAGTTATTTGTAGTGAGGTGGATGGACCTAGAGTCTGTCATACAGAGTGAAGTAAGTCAGAAAGAGAAAAACAAATACTGTATGCTAACACATATATATGGAATCTAAAAAAAAGGTCATGAAGTACCTAGGGGTAAGACGGGAATAAAGACACAGACCTACTAGAACATGGACTTGAGGATATGGGGAGGGGGAAGGGTAAGCTGTGACGAAGTGCGAGACTGGCATGGACATATATACACTACCAAACGTAAAATAGATAGCTAGTGGGAAGCAGCTGCATCGCACAGGGAGATCAGCTCGGTGCTTTGTGACCACCTAGAAGGGTGGGATAGGGAGGGTGGGAGGGAGTGAGATGCAAGAGGGAAGAGATATGGGAACATATGTTTATGTATAACTGACTCACTTTGTTATAAAGCAGAAACTAACACACCATTGTAAAGCAATTATACTCCAATAAAGATGTTTAAAAAAATAGATAGCCCTGAATAATGCTATGATAGTACATGTATTCATTTGTTCAAAAAATTTTAATTAAATGCTACTATATTCCAGGTACTATTCAAGGCAATGGGAACAGTATAACAAGATAGGCAAGTCCTTGAGATAACTTTTAAGTCATATTTATATACAGTGCATGTGGAAAAGTGAATTATTTGTACAAAAAAACTTGACATCATGTCCAAATGAATGTATGGGTTGTATATATTATTGTGCAGGCATTATTCTATACAATAAATTAGCTTATTTAGTGAAGTTAAAAAAAAAGATGTGGTACATATATACAATGGAATATTACTCAGCCATAAAAAGAGTGAAATAATATCATTTGCAACAACATGGATGGACCTAGAGACTATCATACTAAGTGAAGTCAGAAAGAGAGAGACAAATACCATATGATATCACCTATATGTGGAATCTAAAATATGACACAAATGAACCTACCTACGAAACAGAAACAGACTCACAGACACAGAGAACAGACTGTGGCAACAGACTTGGCAACAGTGGTTGCCAAGGAGAAGGAGGTGGGGGAGGGATGGAGTGGGAGTTTCGGATTAGTAGATGTAAACTATTAAATATAGAATGGATAAACAACAAGGTCCTACTGTACAGCACAGGGAACTGTATTCAATATCCTGGGATAAACCATAATGGAAAATAATATTTTAAAAAATGTATAAAAGCAGTTATTTTATACGCTGTCTAGAAAAGGTTGTAAAAGCTGCACGTTCATCTGCTTGTTTTTGGGCAGTGTCAAAGTGCACGCAGTACTGATTTTCTCCCCATTGCCCCACTCGCTTATCTCCTGGAAAAACCATGCTCTCAGGCTGAAAGTTGGTAGTGGCGGCAATAGCAGAGCCAGCCATGAAACAAGGAGCTGGGGGGTGGGTGCTGAGAGGAGAGAGGACTGGAACGAAGAGGACAGAGGGAGGCCTTAGCAATAAGCCTTGAGAATAAGGAAGATGAAGGGAAGTCAGCCGGGGCCACAGGCTGCGTCTAGGGGTATGTGTCTAGGAGGCGGGAGTGGGCTGAAACAGGGAGGCAGGCTTGTGGCCTGCAGGACAGACCATGCAGGTGGGCAGCTCAGCCAGGAGCCGACTTTGGCTGCCCTCCAACCTGGTACTCCTTAAATACCTGGCTGGTGTCTGCCGGAAGAGAAGCTGACTGTTCTGATGGGGAGAGAAAGAAGGTTGTTGGAGGCAGCGCTGGTCTTCCCTCTATCATCCGAGCGGTCAAGCCTGAAGCCTGCACTTACCTGGACCTGCATCTTCAGGGCACAGGTTAGGGAGCGGTCACTGCAACCTGAGTTACGCGGGAAAGTCACTGCTCTCCCTCAGGGGCTTACTAAAGTATTATTTCCAACTATATGTGATGTTCTCTTGGAGACAACCGTTGATTAATAGTTTCCTCCCTCTCAGTGTTCTGGCATCCTTTATTGATTAGTTCTCTGGATAACTGTCTGGCCAGCCTGTCCCTTATTCAGGTTCTGATGTATCGTGTAGTCATGGAAAACTACACTGGAGGGACAGGGCGTGTAGTTGGGCGGGTCCCAGTGGCATGAGAGACTCACAGGGCAGAAGGGATCTGTGATGAAAACACCAGAAATACTAGCGGCTCTCGTTAAGTGTGTTGGACACAAATCATGATACAAACTCATTTTTATTCCACAGTTGATGAAGGCATTGTTCAAAGCATATTTTTGTACTAGGACAGATATTCCCAAGTGTGGCATAATGAGAAAAGCATAGGTTTCAGAACACAGGCTTTAAATAGGCTTACATTCAAACTTTGTTTCATTCCTTATTGTGTGATCTTAGGCAATTAATGAATCCCTACCTCAATTTCCTCTTCTGTAAAATGGGCATAACAGCTATTTCATTTTTGTGAAAATTAACTGGGAATCATATAAAAGCACTGAACCCAGGGTCTGGCACCTAGGAAGTGTGCATTACTCTTGAGCCCCCTTCTTCCTCCCACGGAAACTGGCTGGGACTCCAGCCCCAGGTAGGCACTCAGAGTCGGAAGGGTTCAAACCACAGTGCAGCTGTTCCTTGACAACACTGATGATTTACAAGAAAGAAAAAATTATTTTTTAATTAAGATTCTTGTCTGGTTTTGTATTTGCAATGGGCGCACTCAGTACCCAGTAGAGAACCTTGCATAGGGATAGTGAGGGAAGTGAGAAATAGGGGAAGACAGTGATATAAAATGGGCCCACTGTGTTAGGACAGGTGTTGGTGGGGTGATGGCCCAGGTCTCTGGGAGCTGAGGGAAGCCCAGCCCTCACTTCCTGGGCCTCTTCTGAAACAAAGAGGAGCCATCCTCAGCGATACTGCCCCCAGGCCCAGCAGGAGACAGCTCTGGGTGCTCAGGGTCTGGGCTCTCCTCTGCTGGTACCCAGTCTTTTTCGCATCCCGGTAGAGGGTTTTTGTTTTTCTGAACATTTTTCAAATTGTGGTAAAATATACGTTACATAAAATTTGCCATTTTAACCATTTGTAAGTGTACAATTCAATAGCATTAGGTACATTCACAATGTTGTGTAACCATCACCACTATCCATTTACCATAACTCCCCATTTCCCCCTTTCCCAGCCCCTAGCAAACCTGCTAGAAGTTTTTAACCCCCCTGTGAAGAGAATCAGTGGTGGTGACAGCAGGCACTGACCCACTTGAAATTGCCTATTCCCAACTCACTTCTGAATTTTGTGACTTCTTTGAAGGACACTCCCCCAAAGCTGTGGGGAGCTCAAACCACGTCAGGGTGTGTGGTCCCTCTGCCTTAGCGCCCAGCACTACCCCTCCCCATCCCACCACTGCCGTGGTCATGTAATCTCCTCAGCTTGTGGAGTTCGGCTTCCCTTTCTCCAGGATCAGCCAAACCGACCTCTGCTACTTTTCTATAACTACTACTATTGAGAAATACACAGACCAGAGCCAGGACCAGACCTGATGCCCACACCTGGGTGTGAAATCTAAGAGACAGCAAAGAAAAGGCCATTTTTCAAAAGGACCAGCTCAATTCCTAAAAACCACCCATCCACAATCTGAAAATGTAGAAGGATTTGATTCTCTGCTGCATGAAAAAAAAAAAAAAAAAGAAAAAAAAGAGGAGGTCTGATGGCTTTTCTATCTGGAAGGGATTAAATGCTAAAAATAGCTTGAGGTATTGAGAATGCCGAGAGAGTGCGCAGCTCATGAAGCAGAGGGCAGTAAAATCTGGCATTAAATGCTAACAAGAGAGGAGTTCTTATAAGATATTCGGATCTGTGAGTCACTGGACCCTCTCCCATTAAACGTAAAAGCAAGATTCTTCAACAACAGTTCAATTAAGGACATTACTGTCCAGCCCAGTGTGTTAAGAAAGCATTAAATGCCCAATAAAGGGTCCAAAACTAACTGGAATGAAGGAAATGAACTTTGGATTAGATTCTCTAATGCCTCCCTGTTTTGGGTGAAGCCATGCTGACGGCCAGGTGACATTTGCAGGGCCATCTGGTGACATTTCTTTTTGGGAACAGATTTATAGGGACTGGGGAGGGTGATGGGGTTGGTTCACAGGCCAACACAAGCCTCTCAGGTGGCTTCCTGGAACCCATGTACGTCTTTGAAGGGGAGGATCCCCTATTTTCTTCTGTGAGAGTGTGGTCAAACTATAGTCATTAAACATTGTGTGACCTGACAGGGGACTCCTTCTATGCTGAAAGTGTTCCTTTTCATTCTGAAAGTATCTAGAATATGAAACCCAGGTATTAAAGAAAGTCCCTCATCAGTAAATTTTCTCTCCTCCCCCTCTCACTCTTCCAGTGTGAGAAGGGAATAAACAGAGCTAGAGACGAGTTGCTTCTTCTTAGAACTGGCTTCCTACTCTGATGCCACAGACGTAAGCCTCCACCAGCTTATGGTTTCTTCCTTCCATTTCTATGGGCATTCCAGTGCCTAGCGTTGAGCCTGACTTGCAGTGTCTGTTGAAAGATCAATGGCTCACTGGGCCTTGACCATCCCTGTATGCCCTGTTCTTGTTGAGCTGTTGATCTCTGTCTCAATATAGCAAAACTCCAAAATTTCCTCTGTTCAGCTTTCCCATCCCCTCAACAAGCTGCTGTCCACATCCTGCTATGAATGACTAGTGACACCCTTTCCTCCAGTCCTAAGTGGAAGCATCACATATCTGCAAATTTCCTTACTTCCCAGGGCCAGCAGCGTCCTCTCTTGCAGAGACGCTGGCCCTAAGATCCTTGAAGCTGCATATGAGGCTCCCCCAGCACTGGCCCTCCAAGCATTACCTTGCTTTGATCTGAACATTTTCATAAGACTGTCTGAAAGTAGTATTGGCTAATTGATCAGTGCCAGCTTCTCTTTTGGACATATTGACTGTGACCCTTTGGCCTCCAAAGAGAGAAGCAACCAGACAAGCTTCTTCTGAAGGTTGCACACTGGATGTGTATTTGCCCAGGGCTGCCTGGCTGCCAGAGAATTCCCGACCTCAGGAAACATGGGCAAAGGGAACCAAGCCCTGTCCAGCTGTTAAGGGACAGGGGCCCCACCACCTGCAGGGAGGGTCCTCTGAGAGACCTAGCTGTGCTTTCTGCTTCTTCCCTTAAACAAAGGAAAGCAAAGAAGCAGGCCAAATCATGTCAGAACCATATAAAAATTACACATGAAGAGCCATGGAAGAGACTATACAGGAAAGACATATTCAAACATTAACAGAGCCTGTCTATGGGCAGAGGGGTTACAAGTGACTTTGTACTCAGCATTGTCCACCCTTCTGTTTTTACTCAAGTTTTCTCAATAATAAAGGGAAAAGCCAACAAATTATTTTTGAAATGTAAAATAACTTTTAAAGTTTAAAATATAACAAAGGTAAAGTGACGCTGAGTTCAACAAGTTATATTTTATAGTCCCTGTCAAAGCAATCATCAGACCAGTACATCCCAAAGGACCACTAACTCCCTGAGGGAAGGGGCCACTTCACACTCACTCTCAGCACACAGCTCTGTGTCTCGCTTCATGGAGAAGACAGAGTCACCAGATGGGGCTTAAATTCACTTCCTGCTTGTGTGGGGCCTCTCTTTCCTACTTGTAATGGAGGAGGAAGTATCCTATCCAAAGCTGGTCCACCAATTCCGTTCTGGATCCCATTCGCTTTCATCTTCGCATGGGCTCCTGGCCACGGGGTGCCCTCTACTTCGCATCCTCTTTTTCCTTTAAGTTCCCCCCCCACTTGACTGGCTATTACCTGTCAGCATTTAAAATGCCTGACCCCTCCCATCTTGATAAAACACTCTCTAATTCCAATCCCTCTCCTCCCCTTTGCAGCCAAATGTGTCACAGAGCTCTATAAATACACTGCTCCCTCTCCCACCCCCTTCCCTCTCCTCTGCTGTTCAGTCTACTCCACTCTGGCTTCTGTCCTTGCCGCTGACCCCCCTTACAGGAGTCACCAAAGACTTTCATGTTGCACAATCCAATGGATTCTTTCAGGCCTTTCTTTATTGACATCAGTGCAGCTGTTGACCCACCACTCACAGTTCCCTGAAACATGCTTCTAGGGAATTCCATGATACAATATCAGTTTTCCTTTTACCTCTTTGGCTGTCCCACTTCAGGTTACTTTAAGGTTTCAGGAACTGGTCCCATGTTCTTTGCCTTCTTCACTATAGATTCTCTATTAAGTAACTTCATCAAACTCTATGATTCAAATACCATAAGCAGTATATGTTGACAATTCATAAATTCGTATTTCCAACTCAGAGCCTGCTTCTGAGCTCGAGCCTAGTATATCCAACTGCTTTTGTATTTTTTGTAGTTGAATATTTCACCAGAAGTGCAAACTCAATATGTTAAAAATGGAACCCATGATCTTACCTACACCAAAAAAATAAACAACCTTTTCTTCATCTAGTGCTTCCTGTCTCAGTAAATACTAACACCTTCCTTGAGGTTGCCTATGCTGGAAACCAAACAATCATCTTTGACTATTTCCATTCTTCAAGTCTCACAGAAAATTAATCACTTCTGAAAATGATGGAAAAACAGGAAGTGAATTTACCCTCACATTTTAAACAACTAAAACTGTACAAAGTATATGATACAATGGTTTACAAGACATTGGACATCAGGCAATGAAGGTAAGAGATATCTGAATAACAGGAAACAAACAAGGTGGTCTTATGATTGCCCCAGCTCACAATCTGGAAAGAGTTTTCAAGACACAGCACAGAGGTGGGAACCCAGGCAGAGCCCAGTGGGAGCCTGAGTTGAGGAAATGGACTTGGGGTTCTGGAAAGTCCATGCCAGCTAGAGTTTACAGAGCAGAGTACCAGAGAGGAGAAAGATAAACACTGAGAGAGCTACAGAGATCTGTACTACAAAATGTTGCTGAAATACATTAAAGAAGATGTATTAAATGGAGAGATATACACTGTGACTGGGAAGATTCAATATTTTTAAGATGTGTATTCTTTCTAAATCGATCTTATGCAACCCTAATCAAAATTCCAATGGGTGTGTGTGTGTGTGTGTGTGTGTGTGTAAATAGAAAAGCTAATCATAAAATTCATATGGAGATTTGAAGGACCTAGAAAAACCAAAACCACTTTGAAAAAGTAGGACAAAGCTGGAACACTCACATTACCTGATTTTAGGACTTATAATAAATCTACAATAATCAAGACACTGTGGTATTGGAGTAAAGATAGACAAATAGAGCAATGGAAAAGAATAGAGTCCAGAAATAGAGCTGTATATATGATCAATTGATTTTCTTCAAAGTGCAAAAGACAGTTAAATAGATAAAGCACAGTCTTTACAACAATGGTGCTGGAACAATTGGATACCATGTGCAAAAAAAAAAAAAAATTCAACCCTCCAATCTGTATCTCACACTGCACATGAAAATAAATCAAAATGAATCATAGTCACAAATAGAAGAGTTAAGAGTATAAAACTTCTAAAAGAAAACAGTATAAAATCATACTGTATAAATTTGGATGAGACAAAGATTTCTTTGATATGTCACTAAATGCACACTCTGTAAAAGATTAAACTGATAAAACAGACAAGCAAAATTAAGAAATTCTTCCTTTCAAAAGACAATGTTAAAAGAGAATGGAAATATAAATACAAACCAAAGTTTGGGAGAAAAGATTTGCACATCATATATTTGGATAAAGAACTGGCATCCAAAATATAGAAAGAACGGGCTTCCCCGGTGGTGCAGTGGTTGAGAGTCCGCCTGCCGATGCAGGGGACACGGCTTCCGTGCCCCGGTCTGGGAAGATCCCACATGCCGCGGAGCGGCTGGGCCCGTGAGCCATGGCCGCTGAGCCTGCGCGTCCGGAGCCTGTGCTCCGCAACAGGAGAGG
>NC_041229.1:62358980-62395305 GCF_002837175.3 Physeter macrocephalus | reverse complement strand
GCAACAGGAGAGGCCACAACAGTGAGAGGCCCGCGTACCGCAAAAAAACCAACCAACCAACAAACAAAAAAACAAAATATAGAAAGAACACTCACAACTCAATAGTAAGAAAGCAAACAACCCAATTTAAAAATGGACAAAAGGGGACTTCCCTGGTGGCACAGTGGTTAAGAATCTGTCTGCCAATGCGGTGGACACGGGTTCGAACCCTGGTCCAGGAAGATCCCACATGCCGTGGAGCCGCTAAGCCCGTGTGCCACAACTACTGAGCCTGCGAGCCACAGCTACTGAGTCCACGTGCCACAATTACTGAAGCCTGCGCTCCTAGAGCCCATGCTCCGCAACTAGAGAAGCCTCTGCAATGAGAAGCCCGCGCACCGCAAAGAAGAGTAGCCCCCACTCACCGCAACTAGGGAAAGCCCGCGCGCAGTAATGAACACCCAACGCACCCATAAATAAATAAATAAATAAATAATTCTTAAAAAATAAAATAAAAATGGACAGAAGATTTGAACAGACACTGCAGCAAAGAACATAAGCAGATGCTAGATAAGCACATGAAAAGATGCTCAACATAAGTCATCTGGGAAATGCAAATTAAACCACAATGAGATTCCATTTTACGCCCCTTAGAATATCTAAAATTAAAGACTGACCTTGCCAAGTGCTGGTGAGAATGTAGGGCAACAAGAACTTTCTTTACCACTGGTGTGGATGTAAAATGGTATGACCATTTTGGTAAACAGTTTGGCAGTTTCTTAAAAAGGTAAACACATACCTACCACAGGATCCAGCCATTCTACTCCTAGGTAATTATGCAAGAAAAATGAAAGCATATGCCCACACAAAGCACATGAATGTTGATAGGAGCTTTATCTGTAATAGTCCCAAACTTAAAATAACCCAAATAATCCAATAATAATAATCCAAATGAGCAATGGATAAACAAATAGTGGTATATACATACAATGGAGCAGTAATTTGCAACAAAAGGATTAAATTATTAATACACACAACTTGGATAAATCTCAAAATAATTATTTTGATTGAAAAAATCTAAACAAATAAAGGACGTATTGTATGGTTTTTATGTATATAAAATTCTAGAAAAATCCCAACTAATCTATACTGACAGAATCTAGATTAACAGTTGCCTGGGGATTGGAGGATGGGTGGCAGGGAGGGGAGGTAGGGAGGGGATACAAAGAGGCATAAGACGAGTTTTGGGGGTGATAAATATATTCGATATTTTGATTGTAGTGATGTTTTCACAAACGTATACATATGTCACATTACTGTCAGACTGTACACCTTAAACATATGCAATTTATTGTATACCAATTATTCCTCAATAAAACTTTAAAAAAAAAAAAAAGAGCAGAGAGGAACAATATGTACGCTTGGAAAAAGACAGGGCACCAAGATGTTACTAGCAGTTATGTTTCAGTGGTGAGTTAGTGGAAAGTTTCTTTTCTTAATACTTTTCCATGCTCTCCCAGTTTTCAACAATATGTATTACTTCCACATTCTATTCATGGCTGTGTCTCCAGTGCTTAGAAGAGGAAGTGGCACATGGTAGGAGTTCAAGATGTTTTGAATGAACGAATGCTTTTGATTACAAATACCAAAAATATACAGTTTTTAAAAACAGCAATAAGGAGTTCCCCAGTGGCGTGGTGGTTAGGATTCTGGGCTTTCAGTGCAGTGGGCCGGGTCCAATCCCTGATCAGGGAACTGAGATCCCGCAAGCTGCGCAGTGCGGCCAAGGGAAAAAAAAAAAAAAAACAGCAATGACTTTTATTTACTCATTCCATTATGGTAGTTGGCAAACTGTGCATTCAACCTGTGTTCTCCTAAGCTGGAGAAGACATAAGAGAGCCCAGGGCGCTCTAGTGGCCATTTAATGGGTGGTGGTGAATGGGGAGAACCATGTGATGGGAAGACAGGGTGAGCAGAAAGAGGGGAAACTATTCAGAAGAACACCATAATGTTATTTTATTGTATTTATTAAGATTTCTATTCAACCTATTTTTAGGAGAATCGGTGACACATCACTATACCAGCGTATGTTGAGGACAGATCTTGTGTTGTATAGCTGAGTTTCTTGGCAGTGATACCTGAGGGTCACAGAGGAGTGGAGGAGTGAGATGAGGTTAGGATGACTCAGTCATAAGCTCCTGTTTTGCTTGTAATTATGAAGCTCATTTTTCTGGTTTTTATAAAGTAACATGGATCAAAACCCTAAGAGAGACTGGATATTAGGCCAGTGTAGGAGAGATGTCCCTTAGATGGTCCATGAATCAAGCTGACCACCCAGCATCCATCTCTCCACTTGGCTCTTCAACTCTCAACTCATTTGGGAGGGAGGTTATGTGTTATATGATTTTGCCAAATTTGAAGATTCTCAAAAGTCCCATGAAGTAGTCCTTATGTGTATCCAGGGATTACTAGAAGAAACAAATCTTTCTGGTCATCCTTGAAGCCTTTCTTTCTCTTACAGCAATACACTGGCGAATTCTGTTTGTTCTACCTTCAAACTCTCTCCAGAGTCTGACTACTACCCACTCTCTTATCTTACTTGGATTATTGCAAGAGCCTCTCAACTATTCCCTGCTTCAGCCCTTGGCCCCTGGTATATTTTCCTCACAGCAGCTACAGGATTCTTTTAAAACCTAACTCAGATCATGTCTTCACCCAAACATCTGCAATGGCCATAGCCCTTATAATAAGGTGCCCACTTGGGTCCCACAACTCTCTCTTATGTCTCTGACCTACTTTTCTACAGCTCTCCCCTTGCTTGCTCCCCTCTAGCCATCTTGACTTCCTTGCTGTTCCTCAAACATGCCAGGCACACTATGCCCTTGCTGTATCATCTGCAGGATGCTGTCCCCACCCCATCCAAACGGCCCTCTCTCTCTCCCTTGGGATCTCTCCTCAAATGTCACCATATCAGAGAGACCTTTCCTGACCATCTCTGTAAGTGGAAACCAGCTCCCCAGACACCATCTCCTTTACCTTGCTTTTTTTCTTCATAGCAATCATCATCATTGGGACAGTTCTGCCCACCAAGTGTGTCTGATTTTCCTAAACATATGATATGATTGCACTTCCTCACCTTTTGAAGTTGGGTGCAGCCACCTGACTTACTTTGTCCAGTGCCACGTGAGGAGAAGGGTCGTGTGTCACTTTCGGGCATAAGCCAGCACGCAGTTCACCACTCTATCTTCTCCCTCTCCCACAGAGACCGCCATGCTCCAGATGGGGATTCTCCAGGCAGCCTGGGTCCCAGAGTGAAGCTGCACAGAGCTGAGCCCCCAGCTGACCTGCAATGAACACCCAGTGTGAGTCAGAGATAAACTTGGTTGTTTTAAGCCACTGAGATTGGGTTGTTTATTACCACAAAATAACTAGCCTATCCTGACTGACACACTCTGACATATTCCACATTTGTTTGCTGTCTTCCCCCTTCCCCCGTCTGGAATGTAATCTTTTTGATGGTAGGATTCTATTCACTGTTATATCTCCAGTGCCTGGAACAGTGCCTGGCACGTGGCAGGTATTCAATAAATATCTGTTGGCTGACTGACTGACTGATCAATTGATCACCCCAACTGAAACAGGAAGATTTAACAATGGCAGGTGTCACTATTCCTGGATGCATCTACCAAAGCATTCCTTTGATCTTATCTGAATGGGAACAAAATGGTTCCTGATTCAAGATTAGAAGTGTGGCCCCTCATCTCACCAGACACAGTCTGAAAGCACAAATCACCTATGGGTACATAACATAGCGAGTTGTGAAAGCACATAAAGTAGTTAAAGTTGCAACACAAATGGAGATGTGGCATACTGCTGAGGAGACGCAATGACAACCATAAATAAAAAGCATTAGCGACATTTGTGTCGATGCTGACTGCTGATGTGGTTTCCTTTCCCCTGTGTGGACATTAGCATTTGTAATGAACTGAGCTTCAGAGGCCTGGGATTTTAGCTGTCGTTATCACAAATTGGTGTAGGAGCCCCTCTCAGGACTTTTGCAAAAGCCATGTGTGCTTTTCTGAGCTGCTTTCTTTTCATGGGCTTCCTCCTGGTATGCCTGAATTTGGATGGGGATAATGCATTTCCTGTATCGTGTGGCACCATACAAGGAAACGCATTGTATCCCCTCAGAGGAAGAGTACATCTGTAAGTAGTTTTTAAGAGTGTACTGAGGATCTTGTTAGGGTGGCTTATTATCCCAGTTCCATTTGGTTGATGAAGTGGATCACGTGACAGATGTGCATAATAAACTGCTTCAGTTGCTGCCAGTGGGAAGCTCAACCTATAAAATGCGGAATCTCACGGAGTCATTGAGGGCCGAGCAGGCTGATCACTGAAGAGAGAAGTCTGCCTCATTCTGAACTGTCATTTCTCACTGCCTCATACAATGCACCAGTGTTACTAGGCTTTGATTTTATTTCCTCCCAAAGTAACTGCCTTTCCACTTTATTCCTAATTCAAACTGGAAAGGCAGTTGTTTCTGTATATGATTCCCCAAAGAGCAAACATTATTAAGATGTGCAAGTAATCATCCATTAAATATACCTGCGAGGAGTCTTTATGTTTTGTCATTTAAAAAGGAAACGTATGTACATCAGAGAGGAGGATTGCGGGAGCTTTTTTTTTATTTGCTTCTTCCCCATCTCTTTTCCCCTCATCCTTTTCTATATTTTCTTTCTCTGTTCCATTAGCTTATTTTTTCTCTTTATATTCATTGGTAATTCCCTAATGACTACAGTCAGAAGGGATGTAACTTGTCTCCCATTTCCATGGGTGGTACAGACAGTGACATCCAAGGCAAAAACCACAGGTGACCAACCTATTCCAGGAGTGGTCTAACTTGCAGCTCATTCTAGATGCTCCTGGGTCACTAAGGAACAGTGACTGGAGAAATAAAAAGCAATAATGCAAATTTTAGCCCTAGATATGATGATAGGGAAAATGATGAAAAAGGTCCTAAGTCAATTTGATTCACTTCTACCACAGAGCATCCACATGTGCTCAGCACCAGACCAGGCACTATGGGGAGACAAAGAGAAAGCACACAGCCCTTGAAAGTCAGCGAATAAACTATGGTGTATGATGACATAATAGCAGCACGGGTAATAGGGCCTTAAGGTGGTGCCGGTGGAAGATCTCAGTGAGAACTTAAATGGTCAGGCAAGGATTTGGGCTGGAGGCAGGAACTGAGCTAGACCTTGAAGGACAAGTAGATTTTGAATGCTGTCAAAAGAGCAAAATAGTCTATTAAAGAGGTCAAGAGTGCATGACATCTTGACCAAATTCAGCTGTTTGGGACACCTCACAGCCCCAATTTCCCAACTAATCACATGTCAGCTGCACAGGTTATCTAAAGAACATTAAAAAAAAAAAAAAAATATATATATATATATATATATTCATCAGATGTTAGTATAAGGCAATTAACCACAACATGAAGTACTGAGATGTCACATCTGTAAGCTTTAAATTGATTGTGAAGACAATGGAATTGTTTTTGTCTACCAGCAAGTGTCATGGATTAAAAGTGCTGCTGAATTTAAGGAAATAACATTTTAAAAATGTAATCTGGGAAATGAGAGCTTAATCTTCTAGCAGCAAAACAGCTTATGAAACTTCTTTTGGAGACTTTTCAAAATGTGCGATTTGGCTTTAGTGAGTTTAGGGAATTTTCCTTTGGCGACAGAAAGCTGGCACTGGGACACTATAGAAAGCCCCCGGCACTTTAGCTACCTCCTTCTGACTCTGATTTCTGGCAAGAGCCAGAAAATCCCTGGCTCTTTTCTGCAGAGGAATGGCAGGACTTGACAGCAACTGTTGAGTTCACACAGAGATGGGGAGTGCCTTGTTCCCAGGGTCAGCTGGGGTGGGGCTGAGAAGCAGCTCAAGGCCAAGAGTTTGACTTCCTGACCCTTACTGAAAAGTGTAGTGCTCTTTAATTTATTCCTGATCAGAATACTTTGCTGTGGTTTTCCTTTTAGAAAAGGAAAGACGTGCCCTTTTAACCATTTCCTCTCAAAAGAACTTTGTTAGATTTGATTTAGTTGTTTCAATACCAAAATAGCTACCACATAAAAAGTATTACTAAAAATGTCTCCTATTCCTGTTTCACATAACTCAATAATATGTTTCTGAGGTCTTGAGCCTGGGACTCTTAGTCCTTTTGGTTGTGAGGGACTGGAAGGAACAATTAAATAGAGTTCATGAAAATTAGAAAGAAACCCTTTTGGACCATCTCCTTTATTCTGAACGCTATGAAACCTTGAATGTAGGGGTACACACACATGGTTTGCCCGTGTGCGTGCATACACACACATACTCTGACACATCACCTATTTTACCAAAAAATATTATGATAGAAAACTTAATTATTTTTGTTTGTCCTGGTTGTAGTCCTTCAATGATGGGCACCTGAGAGGCAAATGTTTGCAGGTAGCTGAAGGTACAGCTATGTGTTCTGCCCGAAACCTAAAATTAGATTGAGTTGACAATTCTATCTGGAGAGATTTTTCCCTCAGTGTTTTCATTCCCAAACTCTGCTACCTCCCACTTCCTGCAGAGAGTGGAGTCATGGTAGATAGTACTCAAAAGTAATAACTCCTGAGAGACTCTCTCTGCAAAATCAGCATGCAAAAGGCTGTTGGCCGCAGAAACCAAGGACTCTTGGCTATAGCAGTAAAATGTTAAAGCCACACAACAGTAAAAGGAATCTGGGTTTCCTGTATTTTAAGCTGTCTATTGTTTCATGCTTCGCTTTAGTGAAATCCAGAGAAATGAATTAAAGAGTTCGCTTTTAGAGTCTTTATAAAAGTAAGGTATTTTTGTTGTTATTCCTTGAAAGATGATGAAAATTAGGTGCTGAAATTTAGAGGCCTTCTGAAAATGACTTGGAATAATTATATTTGTTAAACTGGGCAGCCCTGATATCATATGCTATATAAATCAACTTTCATTATTCTTTAATGATTCTTGGCAATTCTTTTTTCCAGAACTTTGCAAGCTTGACTTGTGTTCACCTTGCTGTGGAATGTTTTAAAGGGCATTTCATCTAATAGCAGAGGAAAATGATAAATTATAGATGTCAAATCTTATAGTAGTGATTTAGGTAGCTAGGGTAAGATCGTAAGCAATAAAATAAAAAATTTCCCAATCAACCTCTACATTAGAAGCAAAAAAGAAATCGCTGTCTGCATAATTAAAGTGAGACATGTCAGGATGCTTGTTAATATGCTAATCTGAGGGCTTTTTTTTTTTTTGGCTGCTTGGGTCTTCACTGCTGCTCGAGGGCTTTTCTTTAGTTGTGGCGAGCGGGGGCTACTCTACTCTTCGTTGCAGTGGATGGGCTTTTCACTGCAGTGGCTTCTCTTGTTGCAGAGCACTGGCTCTAGGCACGTGGGCTTCAGTAGTTGCAGCACATGGGCTCAGTAGTTGTGGCTCACAGGCTTAGTTGCTCCGCGGCATGTGAGATCTTCCTGGAACAGGGATCGAACCCATGTCCCTTGCATTGGCAGGCGGGTTCTTAACCACTGTACCACCAGGGAAGTCCCTGAGAGCTTTTTTTTTAAAAAAAAAAAAACAACTTGAAATCATAAAGCAGAATACTTGGAATATTTATCAGTTTAAGCAAAGAAGTTCTGTTTTTATGAATGAGTAGGAAGTGATTTCATTGTAAGTGTGCTCTGGAAATACAGATATCAAGAAAGAAAAAAACCCTCAGTCTCAATCTCTTAAGCATTTGGGGTCAGGACAACGAGGTGGTTAAGTGTTGGCCTGGGTCTAAATTTTCACCACGTCCCTGTCAGCTGTGTGACCTCATGCAAGTTATTACTTAACCTCTCTGGGCCTCTGTTTCCTCGGCTGTAAAATGGAGAAGATAGTGGGTCCTACCTCATAAGGTAATTGTGAGGATTACAAATAAAGCATTTAAAATAGAATCTAACAGAGCAAGCGCTCAATAAAAATGGTTGTATAATATCTTTCCTCTGCCCAAACTCCCTGGAGCTTTTCCTCTTACTACCAGTGAAAGCCAACATCCTTATCATGTCCTCTAAGGTCCCATACAACTGGCCTGTTTTCTTTCTGACCAGATCTCAGACTGCTTTCCCTCCATGCTCAGCTCACACGCTGACCTCCAGGTTGCTCCTCAGACACACCAGGCACCCTCTCATCTCAGGACCCCTTGTCTTGAAAGCTGTCCCTCAGACATCCTCAAGAGAAGATTTGAACAGACACTGCAGCAAAGAACATAAGCAGATGCTAGATAAGCACATGAAAAGATGCTCAACATAAGTCATCTGGGAAATGCAAATTAAACCACAATGAGATTCCATTTTACGCCCCTTAGAATATCTAAAATTAAAGACTGACCTTGCCAAGTGCTGGTGAGAATGTAGGGCAACAAGAACTTTCTTTACCACTGGTGTGGATGTAAAATGGTATGACCATTTTGGTAAACAGTTTGGCAGTTTCTTAAAAAGGTAAACACATACCTACCACAGGATCCAGCCATTCTACTCCTAGGTAATTATGCAAGAAAAATGAAAGCATATGCCCACACAAAGCACATGAATGTTGATAGGAGCTTTATCTGTAATAGTCCCAAACTTAAAATAACCCAAATAATCCAATAATAATAATCCAAATGAGCAATGGATAAACAAATAGTGGTATATACATACAATGGAGCAGTAATTTGCAACAAAAGGATTAAATTATTAATACACACAACTTGGATAAATCTCAAAATAATTATTTTGATTGAAAAAATCTAAACAAATAAAGGACGTATTGTATGGTTTTTATGTATATAAAATTCTAGAAAAATCCCAACTAATCTATACTGACAGAATCTAGATTAACAGTTGCCTGGGGATTGGAGGATGGGTGGCAGGGAGGGGAGGTAGGGAGGGGATACAAAGAGGCATAAGACGAGTTTTGGGGGTGATAAATATATTCGATATTTTGATCGTAGTGATGTTTTCACAAATGTATACATATGTCAAATACTGTCAAACTGTACACCTTAAACATATGCAATTTATTGTATACCAATTATTCCTCAATAAAACTTTTTAAAAAATTCTGGAATCTGCTACTTTTCTCCTTGTCTATTACCACCATCCTGGTGAGAAAATCATCATTTCCTTCCTGGCCTTCTACAATAGCCTGACCCTTTCCTCGCTGTCCCCTCTTGTCCATTCTCTGCACTGCAGCCAGAGCGATCTCTTAAGAACATAAATCTATTTGTGTCACTCTTCAAAATCTTTCAAAAATGACTCATAAAATCAGGACCCAAAGACTTATTCTTGCCTATAAGACCCTACTTAATCTTGCTTCTTCCTGAGTTCTGGTCTATTTTCCATCTTGTTTCCCCAATTTTAACCACTCTGTGCTTTCTGCTCCTGGAACTTGCCAAAATTGTTTCTGTCTCAGGACCTCTGCACATGCCACTTCCTTTTGCCTAGAACTTTGCTCTCCTCCAGGTCAACTCCTATCCTTCCTTTAGCCTCAGTTTCAATGCTATCTCTTCCAAGCATCCTTTGATGCACCAGGCTAGGTTAGGTCTTAAAAGTAGTACTCACCTATGTCTCCTGCACAGTACCAACCACACATGTAAATAATTATCTGGGAAAATTTTTGTTTACTATCTGTCCCTTCTTCCCACATTCCCATCTCTCAGGACCTAAGTGAGTAGGGACCATACGTACTTGATGCCTAGCACATTGCCTGGCACACAGTAGGTATTCAAAAACATTTGTTGAATAAATGATAGAGACAGAACTGGAACTCACTTCCTAACCCAGAACTCACTCCCTGATTTCCAGATTAGATTTTTCTCAACCCACTCATGCAATATCCATCCTTCTGTATCTGACAGCCAAGTCGACTTTTCCTATAGCTACTTAGGTCTCAAATAGGTAAGAATTAAGAAAGATAATAGAAAAAAACAAAAAAACAAAGGAAAAGAGAAAAAGAAAAAATTTAAAAAGAAAAACAGGAAAAAAGAGAAAGGTAATAGAGTAGAATCTTAAGTATTAAATATTTTAAAACCAAAGTATTAGACTTATAAAAGAATGGTTAGCAATGTTTAACACAACTGAATTGATAGATCAATTAGGGTTTTAAAAATTTAGTCCTGTTCATGTTAATGATAAAATTATTCTGGAAATTACACCCCAAGATAGTTACAAAGTTAGTTAACATGACAGTTAACAAAAGACGAAACCAGATGGAAATGAGGCTAGAGGGACAGGACCTTGTAGGAAATTAAGTGAGGGCTCCTTGCTGAAAGCTGACCATTGATCCAGCACTACCATGCTTTTAGCAAGGTAGTGGCCTAGATTCTTGGTGTAGCTGCGCGTGTGGGGCTAGGAGGATAAGGATTGCAAACGTGGCCATTTTCCAAAACAGCTTCCTAAGGAACAGTCTACCTTCCCTCCCTTTCCTTCCCCCCATGTTTATAGACTCCCCTTAATTAGAGCATTTCAGCATGGAAGCATAATCCAATCTGAAAGAAAATTTCCCTTGAGAGCCATCTGTCAGAATTAGACTACACTTAGCTACTGGACAGTAAGGCTGTATTGTAAATACCACAGACTACTTGGATTCTCCAAAGGCTCAAAACTCATTTTCTAAGCAAGCGAATGCCAATCATAGGACCAGGCTTTCTGTCAGGAAACTGGGTCACTATTTTGGACAATAATGCTTCCACAGGTAGAAGATCATTAAAAGTGGTCCCAGGGAACATTCTACCTGACTAACCTCACCTTTCTGCAGAGATGAAATTGCTGTCCTTGACAACTCTATTAAGTTCTCCTTCAGATGTTCAGGCTTGCAGATTTTTTTCATTGAACTGTGCTGTCCCCAGGTATTCAGCTGTGGAGATATCTGACTATGTAAGGGGGGACCAAGTGAAGCCCACTCCAGCTTCCTGCAAAGCCAGCCTCCCTCTCAGGAGCACCTGGCTGGCTATGCAGACACCTGCCTTTGGTACCCACACAGAGGCAGCAAGCAGACTCTTGGCTGGGAAAGGAGTATATAGGGTTGGGGTAGTGGGGGAGGAAGAGAATCCTTTCTCTCCTTCTTCATTTCCTTACATCTCAGAGGTCACATGAGGCAGCATCTCTCCTGTGTCTCCATAAGCCCTTTTCCCATTGTTCTGTTGTATCACACTGCAGTCCTGCCTAGATCCCCTTTATCAGGCCGGTGCACCCAATCCTTAGCTGCTGTGAGTGTTGGCTGCCCACAGCTCATGGCTGCATCCTTCTTGAAGGAATTCTCCCTAGCTGATGGGAGCCACCTTAAATGACTGGTAAGTTATACCCTCTACCCAGGGGTGGCCTGCAGCCAATGACAAACTAGTACAGGGTTAAAAGGTAGCCCCCGTGTCTCAGGGTGGGATACCTCCATGGTACCTTTCATGTTCCACAGCTATGGGATTAGGCTCAGGACAGGCTTTAACCAAACTCCCCTCTTTTCCTATCCTGCTCCCCTTTCCTTCTTTACAGATTTCATTTGAGAGCAGTCCCCCAACAAATCACTGCACAAGAATCCTCTCAGCCTCTGCTTCTACAGAATCCTATTAAAGACACACACTATATTAGAGCTATCTTCATTCATTCATTCTTTCACTCAAAATGCATTTAACAGCCAACTCGTAGGTTAAGGACTGAGGGTACAGTCACAGACTGCCCTGAAGGAGTATCTGGTCTAGTGGGATAAACAGACACTCACAATCAAATGTGATAACTGCTATGAAGAGGAACAAAGAGGAAACTTGAAGAGCACACAAGGGACACCTAATCTGTTCTGGGTAGATCTAGGAAGGGCTTGCTTAATGAGGTGAGGGCTAAGCGTAGTAGGACTTCCAGGATGAATAACACTTAGTTGAACAGGGATACAAGGATTTTTCAATATCCGCAAATCAATCAATGTGGTATACCACATTAACAAACTGAAGAATAAAAACCATATAAACATCTCAATAGATGCAGAAAAAGATTCTGACAAATTTCAATACCCACTTGTGATAAAAAACTCTCCAGAAAATGGGCACAGAGGAAACCTACCACCACATATTGGGTTGGCCAAAAAGTTCATTCAGGTTTTTCATATTACAGGAAAATCCCAAACGAACTTCTTGGCCAACCCAGTAATAAGGGCTGTATATGACAAACCCAAAGCAAACATCATCCTCAATGGTGAAAAACTGAAAGCATTTCCTCTAGGATCAGGAACATGAAAAGGATGTCCACTCTTGCCATTCTTATTCAACATAGTTTTGGAAGTCCTAGCCACGGCATCAGAGAAGAAAAAGAAATAAAAGAAATCCAAATTGGAACAGAAGAAGTAAAACTGTCATTGTTTGCAGATGACATGACACTATACATAGAAAATCCTAAAGTTGCTACCAGAACACTAGTAGAGTTCATCAGTGAATTTGGTAAAGTTGCAGGATACAAAAATAATACACAGAAATCTCTTGCATTCCTATACACTAACAATGAAAGATCAGAAAGAGAAATTAAGGAAACAATCCCATTTACCATAGCAACAAAAAGAATAAAATACCTGGGAATAAACCTAGCTAAGCACGCAAAAGACCTGTAGTCAGAAAACTATAAGATACTGATGAAAGAAGTCAAAGATGATGCAAACAGATGGAGAGATATACCATGTTCTTGGATTGGAAGAATCAATATTATCAAAATGACGATACTCTCCAAAGCAATCTACAGATTCAATACAATCCCTATCAAATTACCAATGGCATTTTTCACAGAATTAGAACAAAAATTTTACAATCTGTATGTAAACACAAAAGACCCTGAATAGCCAAAGCAATTTTGAGAAAGAAAAACGGAGCTGGACTATTTACAATAGCCAGGACATGGAACCAACCTACGTGTCCATCGACAGATGAATGGATAAAGAAGATGTGGCACATATATACAATGGAATATTACTCAGCCATAAAAACAAACAAAACTGAGTTATTTGTAGTGAGGTGGATGGACCAGGAGACTGTCATACAGAGTGAAGCAAGTCAGAAAGAGAAAAACAAATACTGTATGCTAATGCATACATATGGAATCTAAAAAAAAAAAACAAAGGTTCTGAAAAACCTAGGGGCAGGACAGGAAGAAAGACGCAGACGTAGAGAATGGACTTGAGGACACGGGGAGGGGGAAGGGTAAGCTGTGACGAAGTGAGAGAGTGGCATGGACATATATACACTACCAAATGTAAAATAGATAGCTAGTGGAAAACAGCCACTGACACAGGGAGATCAGCTCGGTGCTTTGTGTCCACCTAGAGAGGTGGGGTAGGGAGGGTGGGAGGGAGACGCAAGAGGTAGGAGATATGGGGATATATGTATATGTATAGCTGATTCACTTTGTTATACAGCAGAAACTAACACACCATTGTAAAGCAATTATACTCCAATAAAGATGTTAAAAAAATAAACAAATAAATAAAGACAAATTACATGAAAATTTCAATAACAATAAACATAATAATAGTGGGAAAAAACGGAGCTAGAGGACTTCAGACTGTACTACAAAGCTACAGTAATCAAAACAGTATGGTACTGCACACAACTGGAAATATAGATCAATGGAACAGGATAGAAAGTCCAGAGATAAACCCATGCACCTATGGTCACCTAATCTATGACAAAGAGGCAAAAATATACAACGGCGAAAAAACAGTCTCTTCAGTAAGTGGTGCTGGGAAAACTGGAGAGCTACATGTAAAAGAATGAAATGAGAACACTCCTTAACTGATACATTAGACTGACAAAAAAAAGTCAATCAAGATATAGTTGTAAGTAATGCATGATCTTTTCAAGCACATACAGCACATTTATAAAAACTGAAGTGGAAGATAACATAATGCAAATCTCAACATATATCAAATAATCTGTAAAATATAGTCTATATTATCTGATCACATTCCAATTAAGTTAGAGCACTAACATTTTTTATAAACTATATAACGTGAAAATTTTAAGATACACTTTTCAGTAACATATAGATCAAAGAAAAAGATTGTATGTGATATTACAAAACACTTAGATCAGAATGATATGAAAGTAATAAACATCAAAATTTGCTGACATACAGCTAAAGCAGTACTTCAAGGGCAAGTTATAGCCTCACGTGCATATTTAAAGCTTCAGTTATGCAAGATTAATAATTTCTGGAGATCTACTATACAGCATTGTGCCTACAGCTAATAACACTATTTTATAGGCTTAAAACTTGCCAAGAGGGTAGATCTTATGTCAATGTTCTTACCACACCAAAATAATGATAAGAGTAATATTAATAGTAATAATAATAAAAAAGGGGGCAGGAGGAAACTTTGGAGGTAATAGATATGTCAATGGCTTTGATGGTGGTGATAGTTTCATGAGGGTATACTTATCCCCAAACTTATCAAGTTATATACATTAAATATGTACAGCTTCTTACATGTCAATCATAACTCAATAAGGTGGTTTAAAAAAAGTTTAAAGAGACTTAAAATTACTAACCTAAAGATATAAGAAATTAGAAATAACTGAATAAACCAAAAAAATTAAAAGAGAAAAAAATCAGTCAAAAAAAAAGAAGTAAAAAACAAAATTTAAATAGACTCAACAAAACTAAAAGTGGTTCTTTGGAAAGACTAATAAAATTGACAAACCTCCAATGGCACTGATCAAAGAAAAAGAGAACAGGAACAAATAGGAAAAGATCATGCATTAGTATTAGAAATGAGAAAAGGACATAACTACAGATGAGGCAGAAAGTAAAAAGATTAGAAAAGATTATGAAGAATTTCAAGTCCATATATTTAAGCCACAGATGAAATAAGCAAATTTCTAAAATAATCTGTATCACCAAAATCAATGCATAAAGAAAGAAAACTTGTATCCTGCTATAGCCATCAAAGGAATGGAATCATTTTCCCCCAAAGTAAACACCTGACCCAGAAAGTTGTGTGGGTCAATTCTACTAAACATTGAAGGAAAATATTATTTCAAGAGACTAGGAATAGAGAGAATGCACCATCACTCATTCTGATGATGAAACCAGATGACGAGAGAACAATAAAATAAAATCAGAGGCTGATCTCACTTATGAATTTAGTTGCAAAATCTTTAACAAAATATTAATAAACCAAACAGGTGAATACACACACACACATTCATGTATATTCATGTAGATGAAAAAACTACATCATGAACAAGTAGGATTTATCCCAGGAATACAAGTTCTCACCAAAATCAGAAAATAAAGCAATGTAATTCATCACATTAAAAGATAAAAGAAGCAAAACATATGATCATTTCAATAAACTCAGAAAAATCATATGATAAAATTCAATATCCATTCAGGTTTTCAAAGTCTATAGGCAATGTCCTACTTAGTGGTGAAAATTCAAAGCATTCCTTTTAAGATCAGAACAAGCCAAGAATTATTATAGTGGCCTTTGTATTAGAAGTCCTGATAAATGTAATAAAGCCAGCAAAAAGCAGGATGTGGGGAGAAGCCAAAAGAATCAAAAAGGAAAATAGAGAAAAACAAAACTACTTATTCATGCATGGTGTAACTGTCAATGTACAAAACTCAAAAGAATCTGTGGTCACCATATTAGAGTATGTAGCAATACCAAGTGTTGAAGAGAATGGAGACTAAGATGGGCTCATGTACTGCTGCTGGGATATATTGTGCAGCGTGGGGAATATGGCCAATGTTTCTTAATAACTGTAAATGGAGTGTAACCTTTAAAAACTGCATTAAAAAAGAAATATCGTTTTTTTGATCTAGCAACTCCACTCCCAGATACATACCTTAGAGAAATTCTTGCACATATTTACCAGGAGAAATGTACAGAACATACACATATAGCCGTATTTTCTAAACTAGAAAAAAAATTAATTCAAATAACCACTGACTACAGACCAGATAAATTATCGTACACTATGCAATGAAATGCTAAAACATCCTGCCAAAAAAAAAGAGAACTACAGTATGTAGGTGAAAGTAAGTGATTCAATACACATAATATTGAATGTAATAGTTTGCAAAAGAAGACATAAAATATAATTTTTTCACATAAACTTCAAAAATAGGAAAAATTGAACAAAGTATTCTTATGTGGTAAAATGACTTAAAAACAACAGAATTATAAATATGAAATTCAATATATCGATTACCTGGGCAGCAGAGTTTGGGGACAGAGGAGGGGTACACAGGGAGCTTCAAAGAGACTGATAATGTTATCTTTCTTCAGCTAAGCTCTGGACTGACAGATACACGTTTTGTTATTGTTTTTCAATCATACATATGAACCAAGCAGGACCCTGTGGGGCCTCCCCAGGGACAGACCTCCCCCCACCCCATGTCCGCCTCCTCTTGTTTGTACAAAAGCTTTAGCCTCCTAGGCCTTCCCCGAATCCAAATAGCAAATTTAATCAGAGAAGTAAGAAAATACAGAAACAAAGAAAAACAGTCAAACAAGACAGAATAATCATAGTTTAGCCATAAAACAAAGTTAAGGACCTTTAGTTCCTCTTTAAGGGCTATAGACAATATTTTACCATATCCTTGAGTTGTTTTGCAGATAATAAAACCCCTACCAGGTAGAAGAAGTTATCTGCATGCTGACCACAAGCATGGAGATTGCAGACAGGTTGGAACCAGAAGGTTGATGATGTTAACTCCCAAAATACCACCCTGTTACCCCACCACCAACCAATCAGAAGAATGCCCACAAGCTGATCAGGCACCCTGAAACCCTCACCCCTAATGTTGCCTTTAAATACACTTCCCTAAAAGCCATTGGGGAGTTCTGGCTTTTTAAGCATGAGCTGCCAGTTCTCCTTGCTTGGCCTCACACTGGGTGCCTTGCAATAAACGTTGTATTTTCCTTCACCACAGACTGGTGTCAGTAGATTGGCTTTATTGCAATGGGGCGAGTGGACCCAAGTTTGGTTCTGTAACACACATGCATTACATATACTCTTGTATATGTCATACATTTCACTTTAAAAAGCAAATGCGGGACTTCCCTGGTGGCATAGGGGTTAAGAATCCACCTACCAATGCAGGGGACCCGGGCTCGAGTCCTGGTCCAGGAAGATCCCACATTCCGTGGAGCAACTAAGCCCGTGTGCCACAACTACTAAGACTGTGCTCTAGAGACCACAGGCCACAACTACTGAGCCTGCATGCCACAACTACTGAATTCCACGCACGTAGAGCCCGTGCTCCGTAACAAGAGAAGCCACCGCAATAAGAAGCCCGCGCACCACAACTAAGAGTAGCCCCCGCGTGCCACAACTAGAGAAAGCCCAAGTGCAGCAACGAAGACCCAGTGCAGCCCAAAATAAATAAGTAAAAAAGCAAATGCATTGTCCCGGCACTTACGCTACAATAAAAGCTATCAAAGTAAATTTTTCAGAGACCTGTAGTTTTATTGATCCCTTCCTTCAGATGTTCTGTTCTGCAGTTCTGCCCCTTTTCACTCCCTCTGAATAATCTAAACATCCAGGGGATAACATGTCTGAGGGATCATGAATGGGAAAAACAGTAGGGTGGGATTCAGTGGGTTCTCATGAAGACAGCTCATTAGACCCCAGTGATGGCTGAACTCCACCCACATCCACATTATAGAAGGAACTTGGCTTCTCTGTTGTCAGCTGGAAACCAGGGCTTTCCATGGGGTTTTTCAAATTGTTGGTTCCTTAGGACCAGTCAGCCTTAGTGTTTTCAGCACTACATGCAGTGTTACTGGAGCAGGCTCCTATCAGCTGGCACTTGCTTGCCAGAGCCAATGTGAGAACCTTTGGCCAACTCCACCTTCAGTGATATTATATCGGTAGGTTGAAATCAGCCCTTCTGCGAGTATTTACACCATGGAAACAAGCAAATGCTACAAATCAGGTTCCCCTCCTATCCCCCACCCCCAGCCAGTTGTTAACACATCTACCAGAACACCACTGAATGTGACAAAGCCATAAAATCGTATGATAACAACTCAGGACTCAAGGTATAATGGAACGTAACAGGATTAAATGAATAAACTTCAGTCAGGAGACCGCCTGTGCCATATTCATTCAACTGGGAAAAGCAAGCATCCTGGGCTTCCCTGAATACTTTTATCTTCCCCTGAGTGGTTCCAGGTATCCACCTTTATCAGGTCTAGAAATGGCCCCAGGGCCCTGGAAGACAGAACAGGGAAATTCCTAAATCAACCACTGTAAAATATTGGACTTTGCAACCACTCACAAAGTCTAATTTTCATGGAAATGCAAGGTTTTAAAATTCATAACATTAAAAGAAAGTCTATGCTGCTGCAAATTGTACCCTTCCCTTTTATGAACTGGGATCAATACTGGCATAGAGGGAACCTTGTGACTTCTACTGTTACCATGTGAGAACTCTGGCATCTCCTCCAAAGCAGTGTCTAGCTGAGATGATCATAGGTCCTAGAGAAAGTCTCAGAACCAGTTTCTAAGTGGGCCATGGAGAGAAATTCCTGAAGTGCTCAGTGCCTATTTGCCAGGGAGCCAGTGATGAGTGGAGTGTACTAAAACTGCCAAGAGCATAGGCACAACAGCCAACATTCACCCAGACCACTAAACTCATGCCCTCACAACTGTGACCTTCCCCCAGATACTATCTCCTCTCTTGTCGACTGATATACATCCCACAGAAATGCATTACATATTATTATTAATTGATCTGGCTTCAATAGTTGAGAGGTTTACTTAAACTATGGGTTTTACACTCAATAATTGCCTTTTTGTTCCTTCATAGGAAGGTGTGAGGATTAATTTTTATTTGACTGCTAACATTTATAAAACTCATAATCTCCTTAGAGAAATAATGAACAAAATTTAAAAATTAGTCAATAGATTCAGCTCCGCATAACACCCCCCCAACCAAACCAGTCCCTGGAGCCTCACCAAATTAGACCCTCATGAGGAACTTAATTCTATTTAGCAAGTAAGTACTTATTAATTATTATCACTTCCACACAATTCTAGAGGCTAAGCTCAGAGTAATGAACAAGCTGGTAAGGTCTCTGCACTCACAGAACTGTCTAAGAGGGAAGAAAGAAAATTGAACAAATACATATTAGAAAGTATAAAGACACAAGAAAAAAATTTGTAACTATGTATGGTGACAGATGTTAACTAGACTTATTATGCTGATCATTTCACAATATATACAAATATAAATCATTATGTTGTACACCTGAAACTAATGTAATGTTATTTGTCAATCATACTTCAACTAAACATTTTTTAAATAAATAAAACATATACATCATTCATATAATAACAAGAAAAAATAAACTTGCATTTTAAAGTCTTACATATATGGGAAAAAAAGACATGATGAATAGTAATAGAATTACAGAATATCATGGACGCATATATGAGAAAAACCTATTCTAGTCCAGGGCTCATATAAGAGTCGTCCAAGGAAGGGGCATTTAAGCTGGGATCTAAAAGCTTAGTACAAGTTAACAAGGAAAAAAAGGGGAAAGAAAAGTAAACCAGCATATATGATAATTTTGAGACACCTTTTCATGAACAGACTGAAATGGCTTGTTGAAAAACACTCCTAAGTCCTGTTTGGCCATGATTCAGCTGTGTGACCCTGGCTGACTCTCTTAATGGCCCTCCACTTCAGGTTTATGTGCTAAATGAGGATTTTAGATTACAGGACCTCTTCAGGCTCTTTCTGGTATTCGATTGCAAGGCATTTAACATATATTATTAGTTATGTTAATAAATAATAGATACATACATACATAGATTATTATTTAGTTAGTACAAGTAAAAACTGCTCTTTTGAACAGGCTTTGAGCAATACAGAACACAGTATTTCAAACATAGGGTGGATGTTCACAGGGTGGATGTTCCAAGTGAAAATACTAGATTACAAAATCCTTTTTAATGCATAGCAGGGCTGATAGAACCAAAACGGAATTTTTCAGTGCCAGAAACAATGAGAAAGCATGAATCTATAGAGGTAAGTAAGTTGTGGAGCTGGAGTTTGAATGGAGGTAAATGTGAATCTCTGGTGGCTTAGTGCCTGAATTTTAGAGGACTGTGGGAGAATCCCGTATAAAGGTTGGAGTCCTAAAGACTGAGGGTCACATCCCTAAAGGATAAACAAAACAGAACTTCTGCCTAAATAAGTAGACATTGGAAATACATCCTGTCTTGGACTTAATCTAGGTAAAGCAAGAAAAAATAACCCCTTCCAGGTTCTAACCATTAATAAAAGCCTGTACTTACACAGTTGGAGTTTATATCCAGCCTACTTCATTGTCCAAAAACCCTCAAGCTCAAAATTTAAAGTTATTCCGTGTTGGCAGTTTGCCTAGGCACCTGGTAGAAGCAACCACAAATCATCTCTGAAGGAATACACTTTAAACTCAAAGCTTGAAAATGTCTACTGATAGTTCTAAGCTAGATGAGCTCACAATCACAAATAACTAAATCCAAGAGACAACAATGCATGATGAGTAAGAGTTGATGGAAATTTCAAACAAAAGAATCAGAGATGCAAAGATTACAGCTACTGGCATTATAAGCAGCAGAATATAAAAATCCTATGTATGAAATGGTAAAAGAGATAAAAAAGAGAATTGAAAGTATGTTAAAAAAAAAAGAGAGGCTATCAAATATATATTAGGCAAATGTGAAAATGCAGCAAATAACACTTCTACAAATGGAAAGAAGTAAATGACTGAGACTTTTCCAGAACTGATAAAAGGACACAATCTCAGATTCAGGAAACCCAATGAATCTCAGTCAGGGTAAATAAAAATAAAGGCCCATTTAGCAATGTTATAGTTAAACTACAAAACACTAAACAGGAAAGCAAAATCTTGAAAGCAGTAAGAAAGAAAAGAAACATTACATACAAAAGAATAAATATTAGACTAAATGTTGATTTCTCTGAAGCAATTGAAGGTCAGGAAACTATGGAATGATAGTTTTACAATCAGAGTAGCTGAGAGTTTTACGCCCCACACCCCAATTTTTATACCCAGAAAAACGATCTAAGAACAACAGCAAAATAAAGACATATTCAGGACTATGGCTTTCAGTTGAAGGTTACTGCCAGCCTATGGATACTCCAATGAAGGCATCTAGGGGAATAAATATCCCAACCTCCCTCTCCCCCATTCCTTATTTTCTGAACTAATCAGAAGCCAGAGTCTAAGGGAGCCCTTTTCAGTTTGAAGAAAAATAAACAAAACCCCCCAAAGCCTCCAGGGGCCCTGAGCAGGAACAAATGAGAGGTATCCAAAATAATTCTCCCAGATAGTTTTATAAATCAAGAATTACCTTGATTCCAAGCCAGATAAGGGCCATACAAGAAAGTAAATTACACGTATCACTCATGAGCACAGATGCATAAAATGCTAAACAAAATAGCAAACCGAACTCAGCAATGTATAAAACAGGCAATATATCAAGGCAAGTCTGGATCATACTAAGAATATAAGATTGACTCAAAATTAGAAAAACGATCAACCTAATTGACCAAAATAGTAGGTTAAAATGAAAAAAAAAAAACCCCAAAAACTCACAAGCATAGCATTTGATAAAGTGAATGTCTGTGATGAAAAGGCTGAGTTAAAGGGAACCCTTGTACACTGTTGGTAGGAATGTAAATTGGTGCTGCCACTATAGAAGACAGTATGGAGGTTCCTTAAAAAACTAAAAATAGAGCTACTATATGATCCAGCAATCCCACTCCTGGGCATATACCCAGAAAAAATGAAAACCATAATTCGAAAAGATACATGCACCCTATGTTCACAGCAGCACTATTTACAATAGCTTAGAGATGGAAACAACCCAAGTGTCCATCAACAGATGACTAGCTTAAGAAGATGTGGTAAACATACAATGGACTATTACTCAGCCTTAAAAAATAATGAAATATTTCCATTTGGAGCAACATGGATGGACCTAGAAAATATTATACTTAGTGAAGTCATCAGGGAAAGATAAATACTATATGGTATTACTCATATGTGGAATCTAAAAAATAATACAACTGAATCTATATACAAAATGGAAACAGACTCACTGACATAGAGAACAAACTTATGGTTACCAAAGAGGGGGCAAATTAGGAGTATGGAATTAACAGATACAAATATTATACATAAAACAAATAAGCAACAAGGATTTACTGTATAGCACAGGGAATTATATTCAATATCTTGTAATAACCTATAATGGAATATAATCAGAAAAAATAACTGAATCTCTATGCTGTACACCTGAAACTAACACAATATTGTTAATAACTATACTTCAATTTAAAAAAAGGCTTAGTCAACTAGGAATAGAGGGATACATTCTTAATATGATAAGACAACCACGATACATCTGTAGCAAAATCATACTCAATGGAAATGTTAAAGACATTCCATTTAAAAGGAATAAGTCAAGGATGACTAGTACCACATTATTATCGAGCATTGTAAGGGAAATCCTAGTCTGTGCACTAAATTAAAAATAAAAGGTATACGGATTAGAAAAAAACAAACAAAACTATCATAACTCACATGACCGATTATCTACAAAGAAAATCCAGAAGCATCTATAAATTATAAGTAACAAGTTTTTTTTCTTTTTGTGGTATGCGGGCCTCCCTCTGCTGCGGCCTCTCCCGTTGCGGAGCACAGGCTCCGGATGCGCAGGCTCAGCGGCCATGGCTCACGGGCCCAGCCGCTCCGCGGCATGTGGGATCCTCCCAGACCGGGGCGCGAACCCGGTTCCCCTGCATCGGCAGGCGGACGCGCAACCACTGCGCCACCAGGGAAGCCCTAAGTAACAAGTTTTTAAAAATTGCCAAATAGAAGATAAATATATAAAATTTAAACTGCAAAACTATATAGCAACAATAGAAAATGCAATTTTAGAAAAGATACTATTTAAAATAACAAAAAATAACATACCTAGCAATAAAACTAACAAAATATATGAAAGACATCCTCATGTAGAAAATTATAAGCCTTGAATGAAAGACTTTAAAGGAGAACTAAATAAATGGAGACGTGCACTATGATCATGAATAGAAAGACTCAATATCACAGAAGATGTAAAATTTCCCTGAATTTATCTATAGACTTCATAGAAGTCCAAACACCAGAAAGAAATTTTAATTTGACAATCTGATTCTAACATTTATGAGAAAAGTCAAGTGTCAGCCAAGACTGAACTGAAGAAAAAGCAGGCTGGATGATTTTCTCTTCCAGATGTTAAAGCTTATCATAGAATGATACTAATTTACAAGTGCTATTGGTAGAGATACTCAAATAGAAAAATAGATGGAAAAGAGAATCCAGAAACAGACTCTTCATATATAGAGACCTATACAGGACAGAGCAGACACTGCAGATTATTGGGAAAATATGTCATAAAATTGGTTATCCACATAGAAAAAGAAATATGAGTGTCTTATGGACTGAATGTTTGTGCCCCTCCAAAATTCATATGTTGCAGCCCTAACCCCCCAATGTGATGGTATTTGGGTCCTCTGGGAGGTAATTAGGTTTAAATGACATCAGGAGGGTGAGGCCCCCATGATGAGACTATTGTCCTTACAAGAAGAAGAAGAAGAGAGACCAGAGCTCTGTCTCTCCACCATGTGAGGACACGTCAAGAAGGCAGCTATCTGCAAGCCAGGAAGAGGGCTCTTACTAGGAACTGAATCTGCTAGCACCTTGATCTTGGACTTCTCAGCCTCCAGAACTGTGAGAAATAAATTCCTGGTGTTTTAACCACCTAGTCTATATACTTGATTATGGCAGCCCAAGCTAATACAGGATGCCTATATTACATTTCACAATGTAATTGGATTCTGGGTGGACTAAAATTATAATTAGGAAAGGCGGAACTTTTAACCTTCTAATAGAAAATATAGGAAAAATATCTTTATGACATAGGGCAAGAAAGGATTTCTTGAACAAGACAGAAAAGTGCTAAGTTACAATAGAAAATATTGATACATTTTACTACATTAAACATAAGAACCTCTATTGATCAAAAATACCATCAAGTGAGTATAAAGACAGCTATAAATGAAGAGACTATGTTTGCAATACACACAACCAACAAAGGATTGCATCTAGACTATATAAAGAACATATATCAGTCAACAGGGAAAAGAAAACTATAGAAAAAAAAAACAATGAAAAAGTGCTGAACAAACATTTAGCAAGAAAGGAAATGTGAATGACCAATGAACATATCAAAAGATGGTTAACCTTGGTGGCCAAGAATATACAAATCATATTCCATTTTACGTGCATGCACATGCACACATATTAAACAATGTGGCAACTGCAAGAGTTGGTGAGACTGTGGAGCATTAGTAACTGTCATACCTCACAGTGGGAGGGTCATCTTGTACAGCCACAGTGGAAAAACGAACTCGGCATTGCCTAGAAAATTTGAACACGTGTACTTCTCCTCTATCAGGGCTACACCCTAGAGAAATTAATGCCTGTGTGAACCAGGAGATGTGCATAAAAATGTTCTCTGCAGTATTATTCAGAATCATAAAAAACTAATCACAACCCAGTATCATCAGTACAAGAGAGCTAATTTGTGTATATAACACAATGGAATTTTATACAGTAATGAAAATACATGAACCAGAGCTCCATTCATCTCTATTGCTAAATGTCAAAATCAATGTGGACTGAAAAAAAAAAGTCAAAGAAGAGCTATGAAAAGCAGAAGCAGACAAAACTGAACAATACATTGTCTTACAAATAAAATTCAGGATAGCGGTTTCCTCTTGGCAGGAATGGGCTGAGAGAATGTGACAGGGGAGGACAACCCAGGGGTCATCAGCAAAGTACTTGGTGGTAGTCTGCTCTTCAGCTGAGGGGTGGGTCATGACTACTCTTTTAATTTCCCTCATTAGTCTGTACGTGTATAGCATATACACTGTGTGACATATATGCTGTATTATAAAAGTGAAACCTTGGTAAATCTCAGACTTTCATTCTCAGCCTCTGTACAAAGTCACGTGCAAAAAAGCACAAACAGCCCCAAATAGCAATTTTTAAATGGAATTTTTTTTTAAATGGCAGATTATGAAACAACATGTAATTCCATTCCCAGGACCTCGTTTCTCCTGCTAGCCATCCAAAGGCTTAGATCAATGCTCAGAATATTTATTGTTTGCCCGAGGAAACAACTGAGAATTTCGAGGGTTTGAGCCTGATTGCTTTTCCTCCTTGATAAATAATTTCACATTCTCCTCAACTCTGTGGAAATCCAGGATTCTCCGTCACTGGATGGAAAACTCATAGTCACAGGAGAGTGCTACAATGGCAGTGATCTCAGGGCCAAAAGCTCTCTGCAGGCTGTCATTCTATATTCTCACCCCACGGGAAATAGCTCTAAGAGACCTGCCCACCAGGGATCAGCCTTATCCAGATTTTTATCAGCCACTGTGCACTCAGTGTTACTCTTTCCACAAAGTCTTTAGGAGGCAACTCACAGCAGGATCCCTGTTGAGATTTCTAATAACCACTCCAGCTATTATTTTACGGAATCCATTAGTCAAAAAATATAAAATGATGTCACACACTAGATGATATGACCAACCTCTCTCTACCAAGACTCATCACTGTTGGCCAGCAGTATCTCAGGGGACTTGGTAAGAACTCCAGTGAGACAGTTCATTCTTGAGCCATTCATCCCTTAATATCAGCAGCCTGCCCATTTTGTTTCTTTAAAGCTTCTAAAGCTGCCTCCTGATTTTGGCAATTGGGATTTGGGATACAATCCTTGCCACCCATAGCATCCATTTTTGGGTTTACAGATATCACAACCTTTTAAGTTTGAAGAGATCTGTTCCTTCCCCAATCTCCCATATCACCTTAGTTTCATCATCTGATCTTCTCTGCACCTTTTCCAGCTCCTTCTTTTCTTTCCTCATTATTATGATAAAGGCCAGCAAAACTCCATGTTCCACTTTGCTTATTTGAGTAGCAGGACAAAGCTGGCACTGGTATCACATAGGATGTGAAGAGAAGGTGTCCCTTGGAATATGAGTCCCCAGTTCACAAAAGTGGCTGAGATGAGAGAGTATCAGTGTGGGTATTTGGTCACCAGGAAGAGATTTTGTGTGTTTTCTTCCTGAGCAGAGTGAGAGCCTTTCACTAAATGGGCTCCAAACTCAAGTTAGATCATCATCTGAGCGGAGTAAGGATTATGGTGCTCGCTGTCTTGGATGCCAAGACAGAGAAAGAGAACGATATCGCCCTCAGAAGATGAGCTAACAAAGATGCCTGAGCGAATCTGGACAGGGAAAAGAAACAAGTGGCCTTAAAATATCAGAGTACCCTAAGATAGTCCAATTTTCCTTTCTATTTCAGGAGCATCAATACACCTCCGCAGATAGTGAGAAGGATGCAAATGGAGTAAAAATATCACTGCTGCAATATCGTGTTTAAATGTAAACATGGATATATGGCAACACTACATAGCATTTCTGCCCTCACTCCTGAGCTCTAAATAGGATTTGACCTTGTATAGATTAGTTTTGCCAATATCTGTAGATCTTTACAGACTGACCTCCTTGTAACTTTGATTCTGTATTTAAAAATGTGGTGCCAACTCTTCCCAATCATTCTCACTTCTGGGATTAAAGCTGAAGATCTGATCATGGGAAATGCTGCTGAGCTGACCTGAGAACATGGCAAGGGCTTAATGCTCTCAGAGAGTAAGGCAATGGTCTCTCGGCTGCAGATAACAGTTAATAGGATGCCAGGATCCATTTAGCACAAACAACCTAAGAAAGCTCTAAAGAAAATGAGGTAAGGAGGACGGATAATATCTAATGCCTATTAGGGAATTGCTTAGAATTAGAAAGTAGAAAAGGGAGAATGTTATTAATATTGCTTTCATGAGTAATTCTCAGAAACTGCAAAATGAATATTGTGAAAGACTTGTTTCTGGAAAGGTACAAGGAGGTTGGAAGCAATAGCTCTAAGTACATTGAGATAAATTTTATACTCTGCCCCACCCAAATAAAATAAGGTATACGTAATCTGTTTGCATGCTGACGGAGAAGCGCCCTTCCCCCGACCAAAATGAAGAAATGTTAGACTCACATTGGTGACGTATTCGATATCCTTCCAAAGGATGCACTCCCTGGGGAAATCAGCCAAGTCTAAGAAGTGATCCACCACCACTTGGCCGATTAAGTCATGGCGAGAGAACCTGTCAAAGTCATAGACAGAGAAGTGAAGCTTCCGGGCTACAAGGTCATTGTAGGGAACCGGAAACAAAAACACTTCATCAAACACAGGGTTCAGGGTCTTTCTGTGAACTTTAGTCTGGTGTTTTGTTTTCCGATCGGGAAGCAAATAGATCTTGACATAAGGATCTGAAGTCCCAGAAAAGTCCTTGGCGGGCAAATTGACAGCTTTGTGAATCTTCACTATGAGTTGCTCTAAGTCACAGTCATATTTTAAAATGAAGTTCAGCTTCCCACAGGCTTTGCTGTTACTCCTTTTCCCTTCCTCATTATCCAATGACCTCTGCTTATATAACTCCGGTTTAATTCGACCAATTCCAGTCAACTGTTCCTGTTTTTGAAGCTGTTGGATATTGAAGTCCGGGTTTGACAGGTTGAGTTGTCTTCGGATTGAATTATGCCTTGAGTGAAGAGCAAGAGAGAACAAAGTTATAACCTCATTAGGTCCAGGTCTTTCAGAAACTTGTGCCTGGGATGTAGGTAGACTGATTAACACACTGTTAAAAGCTTAGATCTGTGGGCTTTTTTTTTTTTTTTGGCCTATAATCAAAATGCTCATCAATGCAAGTAAGCTGCTCCCCAAGGCTTGAAGCTCAAAACTGAGGCCTGGCATCAGGAAATGAACTTACTAACATGTGACCTCAGAGCTTTAAAGGTTTAATGCACTTTCTAAACTGTCTAATATGCCATTAAAGAAGCTTATTCAGCTGGTGGGAGGTAAAGATTTGTACAAACTGGTTTAAAAAATAAAATTATTCACCTTGATATATAGTATCATCCTGAAACTGAAATAGTTAGCTACGTGTTATCTGAAAAAAAAATGGATCTTTCTCTAAATTACACAGAACTTCCTGTCACTGGCTTTTAGCCTGCTAAGGCTGCATATTCTTACTGGGTCAAATCGAATCATTTCATTATGAGAACACAGTTTTTGCTCTTCTGGAAATGTATGTCACGGGATGTGTCTGCTTGTAGGGGACTCTGTTGACTCTGACAGGTGCAAGTGCCACAGCTCCGTGGCTGTGCTACTGCTGAAGCACATGGGTGATTAGTGATGAGGAGGAAGGGTTTTGTTTCTGTAACTAACACTGAGGGTATAAAAATTAAAGGTAAGCTACTATAAACGTATATAGGGATTCAGTTAGAGAAGGTTGGAAACTGATATTTGCAAATTAAATATTTGCTATCAGAATCTACTTTTCACCCTATAAACTTATTGGTTTGGGTTAAAAGTTTCCCTGAAATTCTCTTTGCCTTACCTTGTGTGGGTCCCTCACAAACTGAGAGACGTAGTCATTACATACAAAGTTGTTTTTAAGGTTATTTTTGTTTGTTTTTAGCTCAGAGCTCAGAGCCATTATATTGTATTTTGTGCAGCCTCTCAATAACCTTAATTAAAATAGCCTCTCTCCACCAGAAGGTGAAAGGGAACAGTCAAGCTGTCTCTGAGGGGCTGGTAAAGAGTAGAAGAGGCAGAGTAAAGATCGGAGTTTGTCTTCTTTTCCTTTCTTAAGACTACTTTATGAAATAAAGACATAAAAATGGGATTAATAGGCCCCGAAACGTGTTTGAAATTATTCTCCCTTGTCATACAGATGCTGTGATGCCTAACATTCCTCTTCATCCTAAAATACCCTCCTGACTACTAGTCACCCACATGGTACAAGAGCACAAGCACAGGGCTGTCACTTGAAGCTGTCACAGCCAGCACAGCCCACACCCAGACACACACATTCCCACATGTGCAAAAACTGTGTGGTGCGAATGCTTCTCTTGTGGGATTTAAATTTCTTACAGAGAAACCCACCATCTTAAGTTTTCTCTGGATCTTTCGATTTTTCAGGGGGAGGAAGAAAGTCGGGAATGATGTTAGGCACCTACAGCTGGTTCTCCGTACTAGTACAGCCAGGTCTGTCCCCTGCCTAGATGTTGAACCTCTGTAGTGCTAGAATAGAGCTTTAATCCTGCTCTTTTGGGATCTCTGGGCAGAAAGGTCTGGCAGGGAGCAGCAAGTATCCAGCCATATGCAGAGGCCATACGTGGCTGGTACCAGCTCCAGCTTCCTCTGCCGTTGATTTTTCTCTCCAGGCTGGATTCAAACAAGGGCCCTACTTGAGTCTGGAGTCAGTTCCCACCTATGATGGGCCATTCTGGGTGCTATCTAGTTAGTCAGTGGTGCAATTTAAATACTAAAAGTACACCTTCAAGACCAACTAGGTGTCTTGAAGCCAACTACCTCCACTGGATCTTAAGAAAGAGGACATTACTGCAACTCAACAAATTTGAATGTGCGAAGCAAGGGGTTAGGTAGGGTGGAAGAGACAGAGAGGCAAAGCCTCCTCACTGCCTTCAAGGAAGTGCCTTGCCAGGAGTAAAGAGACAGTCATACACTGACTATAAATCAGGGCAGAGGGGGATAAGAACTGACCAGAGGTTAGGGAGAGGGAGAGAGGAAGGCCTCTGGCTAGGGAAATTGTCACGGATGAGATAGTACTTGAGCCAAGCCTACCTATTTAACCTGGCCTCATACTTCTCAGCCTCCCAGCTGATGCTCTAGACCTCAATAGGGAAATTAAGTTTTCCTCTTGGCTCCCAGCTCTCCAGCAGGATGGGACCTTCAGCTCTTCTGTCCCAGCAGCTTTCACCTCATACATGCCCATATCTTCCATTCCAGGCTCTATTAAGAACCAGAGCTCAGAATCTCCAGCATCCCTCCCATCGCTGGATTTCCCCTGCAACCATGGACAAGTGTACACTCTTCTACCCTCCCTCATCTCAGGGATCCCATCTCAGAGGGGAAACTTGGCCTTATCCCTTCCCTGGTTTGGGGCACCAGTGTTTACAAGGCTTTGGGGGGGGTCCAAAGACAGGAAAGAGAGAAGGAAATTGTGACTTCAGAACCATCACAGGTTTCTTTACAAGGCAGGGAAATTTGGAAACAGGCCTTCTTGGAATCTTCCCTTGTGATGGAGAGGAGAGGGCTGGGTTGTTCTGAACCACAAACAGACAGAAGAAGGGTGGGTAGCAGATGGACAGACACAGTTATCTGACTCCAAGAGCAGGAGGAAATGGGAATCTGAGGCTTTCTTGTTCTGGGATTCGGAGAACTTTAGAGTGAGTGAGATAATGGAGATGCAGGCATCAAGCCTTGGAAGGTGGAGGTGTGGGGTTAAGTGCAGCTGGATACACTGAAGCATGTCCTGCTCCCACCCTCCCCCAAGTTAAAAAGGCATGAAACCTTGGTGTCATCGTCAAATATTTTATCCCGTTACTAAAATGAGCCTATGTCCACCGACACTTTCTCTAAAGTAGCTCACATCTCATGCCTCTTTCCATTCCCACTGCTTCTAATTGAGTTCAGGTCCTCATCATCACAGGTCTGAACTGGACCCCTATATCCAGGCTTCACCCCATCCCACGCATCTCATACACTCTTGCCAGATTAATCTTCTAAAGAACAATCTGAGCGCTTTAATATGTGTAATTGGTGCTCTTTTGTATATTTCCCCTTTCAAGGCCAGGGCTATATCCTTTCTCCCTCTTTACTACTAGCACATAACATAGAACTTTGCACATAGCAAATGTTTAATACGTGTGCCTAGAGTAAACATATAAATGCCATGGACATAATAGTTTCTGATAATTAAATCTCAGTAGAGAAAATACATATTTACACCTGGTTTCAGGGTCTCATGGAAGTTGAGAGAGGTCTAGGCAACTTCCATTTTTGAAGCTGTCAGTTGATTAAAATCTGAAGAAATAACTAAAAGAGTAATTCAAAAAATTATGTTTTAAATGTTTACATCTAACCAATGCTCTCAACACATAAAAATATATAGCTTAATAAAACTGTGCTACTCCTAGAGTAATTGCAGCACTTAATCCTAGCGGGCCACTTACTGGAGTTGCAGCCAGTAATGGGACTCAAATTTAGAAGACTCAAATTGTCTTCTTCTTTAAATTCTGTCAGAGTATTTCTGTGACTCTAAGGATTGCTTAATTCAGAGACAAGCTCAAAAGTCTAAATGTAAGGCTCTGATGAATGTGAGACCTGGGACAAGTGACCTTCCGTTGGCTTCATACCATTATAGGCTCTACTCAGTTCATACTTTTGCGCTTTGCCATTTTTGTCAGCAGAACATGAGAAAAGTGGCCTGATACTGACGAATGTACTCTGTCAGTCATTCATGAAAAATTCCACTATGTGCCAGAGGCTGCACTAGGGGTTAGATATATAGGGAGAAGCAGAGCAGATATGGTCTTTGAACTCACAGAACTCATAGTCTAGAGGGGAATATAGGCAATAAACAAACAATCCTAGAGTTAGAAATAGATTTTAATCCTGTGAAGAAGTGAAAGTAAGGCAACTTGTGGGAAAATAAAGAGTGGGAGGGAGTGGAGGAAAGAACACATACTTCAGATAGGGTGGTGAGGGAGACCTTTCTGAGGAGGTGACACTTTAGCAGGGACATTAAGACTGCATAGGAGCCTGGCATGGCAAAGGAAAAGGAAAAGCATTCCAGGATGAGGGAATAGCATGTGTGAAGGTACCAAGGCAGGAAAAGTCAGGGATACTGAAGGAACCAAGAGAGAAGCTAGTGTAGATGGAATGTGATGAGCTTTTTCGGATAAGGCGTCTTAACTGAGTCCATGTTAACAGGGTCCTCTGGGTTTGTGCCACATGGTGGCCTGACTGGGAGGTGAGGCCGACAGCTGACAGAAGCAGACTGTGGCAGTATTACACAGGTCGTAACAGACCTGATAAGGAGTTTGTGGTGTGGAAATTGAAATTTTTATAAAGCTAAAGTATTTTAAAGGAAATTTGAGAAGACTTAAAAAAAAAAACAACCAGATTGAACTTTCATTTTGGGACATGAATCAGGAAATGGATTAGATGGCCTTTCAAGGTTCCTTCTATTTTGAGGATCCAGGGATTTTCATATATTTGGAGTCCTCTCATATATTTGGAGACCTCTAAAATGTTCTGGTATTGAAAAGTTCTAAAAAAAAAAAAAAAGATCCACATTCCCAGGATATTAGGTCATTATACAAAAGGGATTTCATCCAAATTGAAAGGAATTAACAGGAATTTTGGAGGGTTCTAATAGTAACCGAGCTAACCAGAAACAGAATGCAAACATGCTTGATCTTGGAAGAACAAAAGAAAGTCATCCTGACCAGAAGCATTCTTAGAAGATGGAGCAAAGCTCATCTTTAGGACGTTCCAAACGGCGGTGGTGGGAGCCACACATATCCAAGCTGAAGAGGCCAGATGACAGTGGGACTTCCGATGCAAATGGCGTGGCTGAAGCTGTGCCAATCGCCATGACAGTGGGGAGGGCTTAACTGGGAGTCTAAGCTTTGTATGCTCTGGGCTGAGCAGGTGCCCAGGGAACTCTGGGACAAGTGATAACAGGTGCAGGAGGGAAGCAGTAAGAAAGAAAGTGACAGCAGTGAGAAAGTAAAGATCATCATGAGAAAGAAGGGAATAGAAATAATAACTAGCAGAGCAGACTGTTTAGAGCCATCTCAGCAAAGCGTACCCTCCCTCTCCCCAAATATGGTATGAAAAATGCTACTTAAAAAAGAATGTTAAAAATGTTCTGGAGCATCAAGGAAATTTCATTCATTTTGCCCGCTTTGTCAGTAAAAAGGCTTTGTGTGTGCATGTGTGTTTATAACACAACCCTAAAGAATTAGAAGACCACACCCTTCTTATTATGGAAAGACCATGAGTCAAAGATATGTATTTCTAGACATAACCCATAAAACTAGGTCAGCAGTAATTTAGATAAGAATGTTTGAAATGCGAAATGATGCAAATTATCAGTATTAGGTCAAATGCAGCTGGAAAGAGTTTAGTTTTCTTATGGTAGTCAAATATTACCAAACTTGGTTTTGGCTATCAGAAGAGAAAATTTAATTGCATGACTCCAAAACTAGAATAAGTCTAAATGTCAAATGCATTTTACAGGGATAATTCCTTCCCTCTCCCTTTTTAGTTTTCTTTTTCCTTCTACCCAATTTCTACAAATCAGTGGTGAAGAAATCTACAGTTTTTAGTTTTAAATGAAATCTATTTTTTGATATGCAGGTTACTTATACATTTTTCTAGGATAAACATTGTAATAATTCTAGTGATATGACTGCTATCAAGTCATTAGAATTATGGCAGAGTCCTCAGACCTATAATCTAATAAAAACACAGTACTATCACTCTGTATTGATGGAACCCAGATCAGAAAAATTAACATGCAGAGTCAAACCAGACAGGAGACAATTTCAACGGAGACCCCATCTGAAGGCCCTACGTACTGAAGCACTGAAAGGATTTTATCATGAGTCTGCACCACTGCACAAACTCCACGGCAGCATCAGACAGAGCTCCAGTTATATTTAAGTCTTAAATCTGAAGAGAAATCCTAATGATAAAATCTGAGGATTTCTTCTAAATCAAATGGCAAACAACCATCCATTTCCTCACAGAGGAATATTTTAGGTAAAGCTCTCTAATTCAGAATTGCAAATGATGCTAAAATAGCTTTCTGAAAAAATTAAATTATAAACTGTCATATTCCATCCTACTTAATGTGCATGAGCAGAGCCTCTAGGATAAACTTGATTAACATAAAAAAGGGTAAAATCTTATTTCTGTTTCTAGAGAACAAATAAAAAAGATTTAAAAAAACAATAACCCCAGACTGTGCTTGTACTTTCCAAATAACAGCACATACTATTCCTCCAGCTATCACTCAAGCAAATATTTTCATTTTAAAGAAAGCTGCTTTCTGGGTTTTTTCTCCTGAAGTCTCTTATTGAGAGTGAATTTTTATATACAGTGATTCAGAATTGGCTGCTTAGCCTCAAAGCCACCTGTATGCATCTGAGTCTTGGGAGAGGCAGGTCTGATGATGATGATGATGATGATAGCAGCACTGAAAGCAAAATGGCAGCTCAGGGTGTGGAGCAGGTGCTAGATGCAGGCCTGTGCAAAGCACATGTGATGCACATGTTATCATCTCATTCTCAAAACCACCTATCACCATTCCCCTCTCACAAGACGAAAGAGAAACAGACGAAGGCTAAATAACGTGTCCAATATCACACTTGTAGGTAAAGCTAGTTCATTGGACCCCAGAGACCGTGCTTTTCTTGGTAAAGCTAGTTAATTGGACCCCAGAGACCGTGCTTTTCTTTTTTCTTTTTTTTTTTTTTTGCGGTACGCGGGCCTCTCACTGCTGTCGCCTCTCCCGTTGCGGAGCACAGGCTCCGGACGCGCAGGCTCAGCGGCCATGGCTCACGGGCCTAGCCGCTCCGCGGCACGTGGGATCCTCCCGGACCGGGGCACGAACCCGTGTCCCCTGCATCGGCAGGCGGACTCTCAACCACTGCGCCACCAGGGAAGCCCAGCCCTTGCTTTTTAATCACTGCATTATATTATTTCTCTACTGCGCAAGAGCACAGAGCATCCAGCCCATGGAAAGAGAGTGACACTGGGCCTGGGTACTCTGGAGACCTTGCAAAACCTGGAGATGGACAAAGACCTCCAGCCACTGTGTGGACTCTACAGAAAGCCTGTGTGTGACAACTAGGCTAGGTCAGAGGCACGGAGAATCAACTCCATAGCACTATGAGAGCAGCACGGAAGAGTGGGTAAAAACTTGGGCTCTGGTGTTGTTTGAACCGGGGTTCAAACCCTGACCTGGGTGCTTACCAATACATGACTTCGTTTCTTAATCTCCTTGACTTAAGTTTCTTCTTCTGTGAGACGAAAATGATAATGAGATCCATCTCACACAAAGTTGTGAGCGATAATAAAATAATACACATGAAGTTCTTAGATAGTCCTTGACACGGTAAGTCTTAGCAATGTTAACTATTGTTATCATGAACTAAGTACAGACTAAGCAGTGCTCAGGAACCTAACAGGAATACAGGAAGCACCAAGCTTTCCCATATTCATGTCTCTGATGCCTAATGGACATGTGGGAGGTTACAGGCTCCTCGGCTAGTCAATGCTACTACTGCCAAGAGAAGGGAACAGGGTGGTGCTCGCCTCGCGTCCAGAAAGGAAGGGGGCATTACTGACCGAGCTGATGAGGTTGGCTCTGTGACTTGGCGCTGTACACGGACGCCATGGGCACAGTTCTCCTGGTCCCCTGTCTGGGTCGAGAGGGGAATGTCAGGGGAGGTGTGGCTGATCTTCATGGAGGAGTCTGGACAAGGGGTGGGAGGGTCTAGGAAGCCCTCACTGGTCTCCTGCTCGTTGGTCTCTGTGTCCATGTAGTTAAGAGGCTCCTGATTGTTGTCTTTGCTACCAGAGAACAGGCCTCGTTCTCGCCACGGAACCCAGCAGAGTTTCCAAGACACGAAGAGAGACACGCCAAAGAGGGCGAGGCCACAGGCAGTAACCACAAGGGTCAGCAGGCTCACTGAGATATCTGCAAAGAAGCAAAGATCAAAGGTCAGTGGGATTGCTCCTCCCGTGCCCACCCACTGCACGGAGCGGGCAGAAAGACCCTCTCATCCATGCATCCGTCAGGAGTGATGGCAGAAGGCCGGGCTGGGCATGCTGCTGGGTCACCCGACTCTGAGGCACGGACAATGAGGACTCAGATACAAGCGCAGAGGATGTAACATGCAGGTATGTTGAGAAACAAACAGCCTGCAATAGCAAGAGACAGCGTGTATTCAGGGGACCAGGAACGCCCTGCAAGTCAACTGAGACCCTGTCCCTCAGCAATACAGATCATTGATATTCTGGGAGCAGGACGGCTTCAACTGTCCTTAAAACTTCCTCTGTCATCTCAGAGAGCAGTATAATATAAATTTGGGAATTGTTTAAGTAATGTCTTTTTAAAACAAGAGAAATTAGAGTGCTTTCCCCCCACTCTCTTTTTTTTTTTTTTTTTTTGTGGTACGCGGGCCTCTCACTGCTGTGGCCTCTCCCGTTGCGGGGCACAGGCCCCGGA
>NC_041229.1:62351448-62358847 GCF_002837175.3 Physeter macrocephalus | reverse complement strand
GGGCACAGGCTCCGGACGCGCAGGCTCAGCGGCCATGGCTCACGGGCCCAGCCGCTCCGCGGCATGTGGGATCTTCCCGGACCGGGGCACGAACCCGTGTCCCCTGCATCGGCAGGCGGATTCTCAACCACTGCGCCACCAGGGAAGCCCCCCCTCCTCTTTTTGATAGGAACTTTTAAGGGTCTAAGCAAAATGAAGCTCAAGTCCTCCCAAGCCTCAAGAATACCCACCACCTGGTGGTCAGGTGCCCAGGACCCGGGGACGATGGTCATAGTTTGGGTTTCCCCAGTAGCAGAACTGAGACAAGTATTCAAGGGCAAGAGGTTTATTTAGAAGGTGAAGAAAACACATGTAGGGAAGTAGGGAAGTGATCCAGGTAGGAGAGTAGGGAAGTAATCCAGGGGAGTAAGAAAGCAGCCAGTAAGGGGGGCTTTATCAAGCCAGTTACCACAGTGGGAGACCAGAGGTTAAGCTGCTAGGGAGGTTCCACACCCCAGAGACCAGGGGACTGGGTTATTTATAACATCAACCCCTTCAGCCATTGATTTGAGGGCAGCTCTCAAGGGGCATTTCTAACCTGCAGCATGGGTGGCAAAGTAAGTTTCTGTGGCCAAAAAATTCCCACATTTCAAATAAATGCAGGGCTGGCCTTGGAGGTCAGCAGGCACGTGCTCAAGTGTTAATGCAGTGGGGTTTTGGTGGGGGCAACAACATCTGCTGCGTGGACCGCAGCCCCATGGCCTCAGCTAGGGTCCATGGCAGTGCAGTGTCCAGTGGCTGTGCACCCAACTCTCAGAACAAAGCTCAACCCTCTTGAGGCTTCCACCACCCTACAGTAGAGCCAGGGAAGCTGAGGCATCGACCTGAACTCATTCCTGGCACTGTGGTGCTATAAACTCCTCCCTTTAAAGGACACCCCTACCTGTCCTTGCTGGGCTCCATTACATCCTGGAGCCCCAAGGATTCTCCCCAGGTTCTGCCTTTACTGTCCATCATTAATACTTGTATTGCTTCAGCCAGAGTTTTCTGGCTGTCCATTACATGCCAGGGACTGTGCCAGGCTTTGGAGACACAATGGAGAACGTGATAGACACACTCCTACCTTCACAGACTCATATTCTAGTGAAGGAGAAAATTAGGACTCACTCACTTAAAAGTCACAACTTCAACGATCCACAGCACACTAACAATCCATGACATGAGGCAGTTCGCACCTCTGCTGAGGCATGCACAAGAACCCCTCCTGCAAGTCACTTACCTACGGAGCCAGGCTGACCACCTACTGTCTGTGTGCTTTTCAACATGACTCCGAAGGTACTTGATCATTCTTATGAAATGATAAAACAATTTCTTCATGAAAAATCGCTCTTGACAGAAAGCCAGCTGCCAGGGCTGGTGATGGATCTAACGTATCTCCTCTATGCCTCCCAATCAATCTTTGCCCTTGTGGCGAAACAATATTATGTTTCTGTTTGGAAACATGGGGGTGGGGTGGGTTCCAGCTTCAACATGTGTAACTGAGCTCAAAATCTTTGCTTATCCCATTTCTCTCCTTAAATATCACTGAAATGGGATATGCAAGCTATATGACTATGGAAAACAAGGACAGGTACCTTCTATCCATCGGTGAATGAGTAATGCTGAGGAATTTCTGGGACTGTTTTAAAGGAAAAGCCAATCAGGGCTGAACACTTAACACAGGCAAATGAAGGGACACTGAGGGAAAAATAAAAATTAACAATCTCAGGTGCAGAGCAAAAAGGGCAGGGATGGCGGACAAGGAACAGAGTCAGTGGGGGCAAAGTACAGGGCACCAGAAATCACACCTCATGGAGCCGCAACTTGAGGTGGAGGAGAGCACGGTTTGGCCACAGGCTCCACGTGGCTCTGAGAGCTCACAGAGCAGGATGGAAAATTTGCTGGTGAAAACTTCCATGACAGGTGGTAGTACTGGGGGCACAGGGAAGCAGGAGGCCCCTCCCAGGTAACCAGGCTGCCACAGCAAACATCGGCCCCCACCTCCTCCAACGAGAGCGCCACAACACAGCAAAACCCCTTAATACGTTCTGTAATCCAAACAGAGGCAAAATCCCCTCCCTACATCCTGTTAATCACTTCAGCACTGTCCTGACGCAGACACCACTAGGAGAATAGCATAGGCTGGAGGAGGCATACACCAGAAGGCAGTAAGGTTTAGGGGTGCGACGTGACAATTACATATTATTATTTACCAAATATTCACTCTTCCACACCATAATGCCCCCTCCAAGGAAGGAGCATAAATCCAAACTCCCTGATGTTGGTCTTGGTCACGTGACTTGCTCCGGTCAATGAAATATGAGTAGATGTGGCCCATGCCACCTTTGACCAGAGAACTCTTGGGCTCCCACCTTCTCCTGTGAGAAGAAGAGGTCTTAAATAGGGCTGATATTTCAGCCTGGGTGCCATAAAGGGAGACTTGTGGCATAGGCCCAAAGTCCAGAATGAGGAGCAAACTTAAACCTGATACACGGACTGGGGCAGGGCAGAAACTGATCCACAGATCCATGAGCAAAACGTAAATAGTTGATGTTTTATTTAAGTCACTAAGGTCTCAAAGGCGGTTGTCACCATGGCCAAAAGTTGACTAATAAACATGACCGTATAATTTATTGTCCAAGACTAAGATACTTTGAAGAGGGAAAAAAGGCGATATCAACAATCACATCAACAAGAGACTTTACCCAGGATTGTCCAGGACTATGGGCACCCTGCATTTAGAATCCCACCTGAGCTGTGAACTCATCAGCTTGGTACAACATGGCCTCTCAGGATTTACTTGGTGTTGGCAACATGCTAAATAAGGGAAATCCTGGGCCCACTTCTGCTAGTAACCATAGGGCCCTGACCCAGCTCAAGAACGATTCCAGCTTGTTAGCTGACTCCCAGCTCACACACCCAAAACACACCTTGCCCCCAAGTCCAGTCATGGGGGATCCATGAGAGCAGGGTCTGGTCTGAGCAGGCATTCAGTGTCCATCTGGTGCAGCCCACCAGAGGGCCCTGTGGCCACTTCTGTGTTTACTGTGAGTTAAGGCTGTGGCCTGTAAACTCCAGGAGCCGCTAGTCACATTCATAGTCATGATAAATGTTTGCACATATAGTTACTACAGAAAATGTCTGGCAAGTAGCAAGAAGGCCTTTTCCTCATTCACACAAAGGGGCCAGGTAGGTGAGCAGGGGGCCAGGGAGCACCTGCCAGGAGAAACCAACAGTGACCCACACAGCCACACCAACCACTAAGTGTAATCGATGGAACTTCTGCTTGCAAGCAGCTCAGGGTGCCCTCTACAAACTCTATTTGTACTTTTCTCTTTTTTCAGAAAGAAGTACTAGAAAGCGGCTTCAGAGTCACTAAGGTCACACATACCACCCACCTCAGACCCACAGCCTCAGGAAAGGGAGTGGGAGAATCCACTGAGAATCACAAAATAGCTTTATTTAGAAAAGGAGTTCTTGCTTAAGTTAGGTGGTTGGTACATGGCCAATTGTTTTATTACTGATCTTTAAACTACATGTATTCTATACATATATATATATGTGTGTATATTCTTTGGCATTTATGTATATTTTACAATAAAAATTGAAAAAAAACCAGCACATAGCGACATCAAAAAGTTATTATTCTAAAGATATTTTTCTGAAGAATAGAAAAGCGTAATTGGTCCTTCTGTCAAAGAGGCAAGAGAATAACCAGCTGGTGATTCGGGGATGAAAGGAGGCAAATGGTAACCGAGTTGTGATCCAGATCCCTAGAGGGGTTGCTGGTTGGGGGTGACAGTGCATGAAAGCGTACCCAGAGCTGCCATGGAGAACATCCCTCCAGGGAAGATGCGGAGTGGGGGTGCCTGATCATCAGAACCCTTTTCTGCTGGCTACTAGCCCTCACCACAGGACATGATATACTGCAGCACTATCCCTGGACACCAGGCACAAGACACCATGACACCCCTAGACCCAGCAGACACCCAGCTGGACACCTATGATTCCAAGGGATCCCTGCAAGCCTGAAGACTTGTTCTGGAATGACAAATATTACTGCCCAAGGAGCACAAAGCTTGAGCACCTACACTGCATATGGACAGAGGAACAGTAGTTGCCCTGCTGAACTGTGAAGCAACAGGAGGAGTATATACACTGATGACAATAACAACAAAATCATAGGACAAATGGGCCAAATCAGCAACTTGAAAGAGGTTAACCAATCAAGCTGAGTCATCAGAATAAATGGCACTTGACATAAAATAATGTGAGAGGCAAATTAATTCCTATACTCAGTGATATGTTTAAAATAGTGGCTAAGAGGGAGAAGCATGGTTGCAGCGGTACCCAGAATCCGACATGCCTGAGATCTCATCTGGTCTAACTAAGAAAAGGAGACTGTAGCCCTAGAATTCCACAGCCAGCCACATTATCACAAGAAGAAAGGAACGGCATTTTCAGCCATCAGTGACTCAGAAAATATACCATTCACCTACCCTTTCCAGCAATACAAGCTATGGAAATTCTCCAAATAAATAAAAATTTATGTCAGAATAGAGAACCCAAGAAGGGAAGGGCTTTCTAGATAAGATACATACTTACATACTATGTATCACAAGAATTAGTGATAAGCAAAGAAGATAGTATAAAGTGTATTAAATCTGAATAATTGCTGGTTTTGAGGTTATGACGTTTAATGGAACTGTTAAGGAAAACACACTTTAAAGAGCAAAGGAATGGTAACTATACACATAAATTCCAACAATTTCTACAAAACGTGGGAGATGGAAAAAAGGAAGGAAGTAAAAACAAATTAAATGGCCTACATTGTTAGCAGGGAGAGATGACAGATACTTCATCTCGATGTTGATAAGGAAATATAGTGCAAATATGTATATAAAATTCCAACAATTTCTACAAAACGTGGGAGATGGAAAAAGGAAGGAAGTAAAAACAAATTAAATGGCCTACATTGTTAGCAGGGAGAGATGACAGATACTTCATCTCGATGTTGATAAGGAAATATAGTGCAAATATGTATATAAAATATTTAAGGGAGACTGTGATTCATAATGGTGCATATGCATATATATTTATGCATATATATCCTCTCTTTCCTGACACCCTGACCCCATTAAATAATATGAAACAAATAAAAAGTATAAACAATCACAAAGAAAATAGCATGGGATGATCAGCAAACAAGGTTTTAAATTTTTTTTTTCTGAAAGACAGTATGTGGATGGAGCTGTGGGAGAGGATGCCACAGGCCACCCCCCCCCAAAAAATGCAGAGGGAGATACACATGAGGGGCAGGCAACCTGGCTCACTAAACTCATACAGGCTCAGGGCACAGACATTTCCAATGTCGTGGCAGCTAAGACTAAGATGTTGAGCTGAAAACGAGGGCAGTGACTGAAAATCTTCACCAAATACTGTCCAGTCTGGCTAGGGAGAAACCAAGGCAACTAGTATAAGAACTAGTGCCCAAGAGTAGAATCCTCCATATTCTTGAAAAAAAAATGGAATCCCTTATAATCCCCTTTAAGTAAACACTCCCTCATAGATACATAGCCTTATGGTCAGCTTTCCTACCGCCTCATTATTAAATATGACTAAATTGCAAAGAATCACCAGCCATATAGAGAAATCTTACAGCAACATTAACATATAGAAGCAAAAAAAAAATGTTCCCAGAGGAAACAGAGAGAACTCAGGAAGGAAACAGGAACTTTTAAAACATTTCATTCACAGGAAATTTCCACAATGTATTTCCATAAAATAAGGGTGGACTACTAGTAAATGAAATGGAGAATAAAATAAGACAAGCTTCGTAGGGACAAAATAGCATGATTGCTAAAACAAATAAAAAATTCAAAAGAGGGTAAAGTCAGGGAACATGTACCTGAATATGAACCAAAGATTCAGGAAACTAAGGTAAAACAATTATGAGCTATACAATATGTACCAGGAAGTCTGATATCTAAGTTTTCCAGAAGGTTAGGACACAGAAAGTGAAGGTAAAAGTCATCAATTAAAAAAAAATTCCCTAGAATTGAAGGACAAATTGATAGGGGTTCACCAAGCACCTATAGTAAAATAACCCTACCTTAGGTCCATAATTGTGAAATTTCCAAACATAAAAATCAGAGAAAAATCACAAAAGTTTAAGAGACCCAAAATAATATGAACTCAAAGACATTGGAACCATACCGGCATTGGACTTAAAAAATAGATAATGGAACAATGCTTGCAAACTTCTGAGGAAAAATTACGATCAAGTTAGAATTCTATACCCAAACACACTATCAATCAAGTGTGAGGGCCAAAAAAGTCACTTTCAGACTTACAAGAAGTCAGAAAGATTACTCTCCAGGCACCTATCATAGGAAGTTACTTGAGGATGAATGTGTGAGATTAAAACGAGGTAGAACACTCCCTCTTGCGAGAGCACTGGAATCACAAATAGCTGCTGCACAATCATTGACAGGAAGACACTGGAACTCACCAAAAAAGATACCCCATATCCAAAGACAAAGGAGAAGCCACAATGAGACAGTAGGAGGGACGCAATCACGTTAAAATCATATCCCATAACTGCTGGATGGGTGACTCACAAACTGGAGAACACTTATACCACAGAAGTTCACCCACTGGAGTGAAGGTTCTGAGCCCCACGTCAGGCTTCCCAACCTGGGGGTCCAGCAACGGGAGGAGGAATTCCTAGAGAATCAGACTTTGAAGACTAGTGGGATTTGACTGCAGGACTTCGACAGGACTGGGGTAAAAAGAGACTCCACTCTTGGAGGGCACACACAAAGTAGTGTACGCATCGGGACCCAGGGGAAGGAGCAGTGATCCCATAGGAGACTGAACCAGACCTACCTGCTAGTGTTGGAGGGTCTCCTACAGAGGTGGGGGGTGGCTGTGGCTCACCGTGGGGACAAGGACACTGGAAGCAGAAGTTCTGGGAAGTACTCTTGGTGTGAGCCCTCCCAGAGTCTGCCATTAGCCCCACCAAAGAGCCAAAGAGCCCAGGAAGGCTCCAGTGTTGGGTCACCTTAGGCCAAACAACCAACAGGGAGGGAACCCAGCCTCACCCATTAGCAGACAAGCAGATTAAAGTTTTACTGAGCTCTGCCCAGCACATCAACGCCCAGCTCTACCCAACACCAGTACTTCCCATCAGGAAGCTTGCAAAAGCCTCTTAGATAGTCTCATCCACCACAGGATAGACAGCAGAAACAAGAAGAACTACAATTCTGCAGCCTGTGGAATGAAAATCACATTCCGAGAAAGACAGACAAAATGAAAAGGCAGAGGACTATGTACCAGATGAAGGAACAAGATAAAACCCCAGAAAAAAACTAAATGAAGT
>NC_041229.1:62340551-62350974 GCF_002837175.3 Physeter macrocephalus | reverse complement strand
AAAGCAACAACATTCACATTATAGGGGTCCCAGAAGGAGAAGAGAGAGAGAAAGGACCTGAGAAAATATTTGAAGAGATTATAGTCGGAAACATCTCTAACATGGGAAAGGAAATAGCCACCCAAGTCCAGGAAGCACAGAGAGTCCCAGGCAGCATAAACCCAAGGAGAAACACACCGAGACACATAGTAATCAAATTGACAAAGATTAAAGACAAAGAAAAATTATTGAAAGCAACAAGGGAAAAATGACAAGTAACATACAAGGGAACTCCCATAAGGTTAACAGCAGAAACTCTACAAGCCAGAAAGGAGTGGCATGATATATTTAAAGTGATAAAAGGGAAGAACCTACAACCAAGATTACTCTAACCAGCAAGGATCTCATTCAGATTCGACAGAGAAATCAAAAGCTTTACAGACAAGCAAAAGCTAAAAGAATTGAGCTCCACCAAAGCAGCTTTACAACAAATGCTAAAGGAACTTCCCTAAGTGGGAAACACAAGAGAAGAAAAGGACCTACAAGAACAAATACATAAGAATTAAGAAAATGGTAAGAGGAACATACATATTGATAATTACCTTAAATGTGAATGGATTAAATGCTCCAACCAAAAAACACAGGCTCGCTGAACATTCTCCAGGACAGATCACATCTTGGGTCACAAATCAAGCCTTGGTAAATTTAAGAAAATTGAAATCACATCAAACATCTTTTCTGACCACAACACTATGAGATTAGAAATCAATTATAGGGAAAAAAACATAAAAAATACAAACACTGGAGGCTAAACAATACGTTACTTAATAACCAAGAGATCACTGAAGAAATCAAAGAGGAAATCACGAAATATCTAGAGACAAATGACAACGAAAACACAGTGAGCCCAAATGTGTGGGATGCAGCAAAAGCAGTTCTAAGAGGGAAGTTTACAGCTAAACAAGCCTACCTCAAGAAACAAGAAAAATCTCAAGAATCTAACCTTACACCTAAAGGAACTAGAGAAAGAAGAACAAACAAAACCCAAAGATAGCAGAAGGAAAGAAATCATAAAGATCAGAGCAGAAATAAATGAAATAGAAACAAAGAAAACAATAGCAAAGATCAATAAAACTAAAAGCTGGTTCTTTGAGAAGATAAACAAAATTGATAAACCATTAGCCAGACTCACCAAGAAAAAGAGGGAGAGGACTCAAATCAATAAAATTAGAAATGAAAGAGAAGTTACAACGGACAACACAGAAATACAGAGCATCCTAAGAAATTACTACAAGCAACTCTAAGCCAATAAAATGGACAACCTGGAAGAAATGGAAAAAATCTTAGAAAGATACATATAACCTTCCAAGACTGAACTAGGAAGAAATAGAAACTATGAACAGACCAATCACAAGTAATGAAATTGAAACTGTGATGATTAAAAATCTTCCAACAAACAAAAGTCCAGGACCAGATGGCTTCACAGGTGAATGCTATCAAACATTTAGAGAAGAGCTAGCACCCATCCTTCTCAAACTCTTCCAAAAAATTGCAGAGGAAGGAACACTCCCAAACTCATTCTACGTGGCCACTATTACCCTGATACCAAAACCAGAGATACTACAAAAAAAGATTACAGACCAATACCACTGATGAATACAGATGCAAAAATCCTCAACAAAATACTAGCAAACAGAATCCAACAACACATTAAAAGGATCATAAACCATGACCAAGTGGGATTTATCCCAGGGATGCAAGGATTCTTCAATATATGCAAATCAATCAATGTGATACACCATATTAACAAATTGAAGAATAAAAAACATATGATCATCTCAATAGACGCAGAAAAAGCTTCTGAGAAAATTCAACACCTATTTAGGGTAAAAACTCTCCAGAAAGTGGGCATAGAGGGAACCTACCTCAACATAATAAAGGCCATATACAACAAACCCACAGCAAACATCATTCTCAATGGTGAAAAACTGAAAGCATTTCCTCTAAGATCAGGAACAAGACAAGGATGTCCACTCTCACCACTATTATTCAACATAGTTTTGGAAGTCCTAGCCATGGCAATCAGAGAAGAAAAAGAAATAAAAGGAACACAAATTGGAAAAGAAGAAGTAAAACTGTCACTGTTTGCAAATGACATGACACTGTACATCGAGAATACTAAAGATGCCACCAGAAAACTACTGGAGCTAATCAATGAATCTGGTAAAGTTGCAGGATACAAAATTAATGCACAGAAATCTCTTGCATTCCTACACACTAACAACGAAAGATCAGAAAGAGAAATTAAGGAAACAATCCCATTCACCATTCCAACAAAAAGAATAAAATATCGAGGTATAAACTTACCTAAGGAGGTAAAAGACCTGTAGTCAGAAAACTATAAGACACTGATGAAAGAAATCAAAGATGACACCAACAGATGGAGAGATATACCATGATCTTGGATTGGAGGAATCAACATTGTGAAAATGACTATACTACCCAAAGCAATCTACAGATTCAATGCAATCCCTAACAAACTACCAATGGCATTTTTCACAGGACTCGAACAAAAAATCTTAAAGTTTGTATGGAGACACAAAAGACCCCGAATAGCCAAAGCAGTCTTGAGGGGAAAAAATGGAGTGGGAGCAATCAGACTCCCTGACTTCAGACTACTACAAAGCTACATTAATCAAGACAATATGGTACTGGCACAAAAACAGAAATTACAAACAAGAAGAAAACACAACTCTCAGAATGGGAAAGAATATTTGCAAACGAAGCAACAGACAAAGGATTAAACTCCAAAATATATAAACAGCTCATGCAGCTCAATATTAAAAAAAAACAAACAACCCAATCAGAAAATGGGCAGAAGACCTAAATAAACATCTCTCCAAAGAAGACATACAGATAGCCAAGAGGCACATGAAAAGCTGCTCATCACTAATTATTACAGAAATGCAAATCAAACCTACAATGAGGTGTCACCTCACACTGGTTAGAATGGGCATCATCAGAAAATCTACAAACAACAAATGCTGGAGAGTGTGTGGAGAAAAAGAAATCCTCTTGCACTGTTGGTGGGAATGTAAACTGATACAGCCACTAGGGAGAATAGTATGGAGGTTCCTTAAAAAACTAAAAATAGAATTACCATATGACCCAGCAATCCCACTACTGGGAATATACCCAGAGAAAACCATAACTCAAAAAGACACATGCACCCCAATGTTCATTGCAGCACTATTTACGATAGCCAGGTCATGGAAGCAACCTAAATGCCCATCGACAGACAAATGGATAAAGAAGATGAGGTACATATATACAATGGAATATTACTCAGCCATCGAAAGGAACGAAATTGGGGCTTTTGTAGAGACGTGGATGGATCTAGAGGCTGTCATACAGAGTGAAGTAAGTCCAAAAGAGAAAAACAAATACCATATATTAACGCATATATGTGGAATCTAGAAAAATGGTACAGATGAACTGGTTTGCAGGGCAGAAATAGAGACACAGATGTAGAGAACAATCGTATGGACACTAAGGGGGGAAAGCCGCGGCGGGGGGTGGGGGTGGTGTGATGAATTGGGAGGTTGGGATTGACATGTATCCACTGATGTGTATAAAACTGATGACTAATAAGAACCTGCTGTATAAAAAATAAATAAAATTAAATTTAAAAATAAAAAAAAATGAGATAGAAGACATAGTGTACAGGGAAAATTGCACTCCTCTCAGAAGACCAGTGAAGGAAGTCTCTGCAAGAGAGCTGAGCGGCAGGCCTGGAGAGGAGCCAGTGCAGCCTAGAACAGGAAGACTGCGTTCTAGAAAGGAGTCCTCCTCAGATAAAAAGGATTTGAAAAGATATAAATGACAGGATGGAGGGTTTAGTTTTTAATAACATCATCAACTGTCTTAAAATAGCATTAAAAAAAAGAGAGAAATTAGGAATTCCAGGAGTAAATTTTCTGAAGAAAAGAAAAATAATCATAGTATTATTTTTCACATATACCTCGACAAAGTATACCTCTTGATTCTGCACTAAATAAAATTTTATGTTCCTAATAACACAGACACCATTTATTGATTCTCAACTCTTAGAATCAAACAATAGATGAAGCCTGGAGGACTTAAGTATAGCTGTAGAACAGAGTGGAAATGTTTCCAACTTTGACAGTTTAAAATTAATAAAAATGATGTCAAAAATTAAGAGGTAGAAAGAGGAAAGAAGCTGAAGAAAAGGTTACAGGTTGCCTTCCAAAATGAGGGAACAAGAGAAATTGTCTAGAGTTGATTCATAATATCAATATATATATAGATGCGTTTACAAAATTGAAATAGAATTGATTTAAAATATATTAGTTTCAGATGTACAGCATAGTTATTCAATATTTTTATAGATTGTACTCTATATATTGCTGTTTTATGCTAAAATTATTTTTACATTAAAAGCCATGTAGAGCAAACCATTTCTGTTGGGATGAAAATAGAAGGGACTTTCACTTCTGTGTTGTTAACTTTTTACAATGAGCTAGTATTACTGAGAAAAAAATGAAAAACATTTTTGAAGCTGCTGTAGTACATGAAGTATATGTGGTTTAGCGCATTCAGGTGAACTTGGGTCTGTAATCCCCAAACATTTCTGAAAACAGTCCTTATTTAATGCTGCTCCTTGTTTGTGAGGAACAAAAAAAATAAAAATCCTGATAGTCATTATAATAATGATAGTCTCTGTTCTCCAGCAGTTTTCCTTCCAAGTCAAACCCATAAAAGACATCCACTCTTGCCTGCTCATCTTTGTTCAGACTTTTAGATTTATGAACAAAATATCAACAGACTGACACAGGCTATCAACTTTTTACTTTGCTAATACCGACTTTAAAACATAGAACTCTTTACTACCATGCTCATTTCATATAAGAAAGGTTGTTTTAACACCAAATGACATTCCCTTAAATACTATATTGAGCTTGATGAATAAAACCATTATACTGTCCTTATTTTGTCAATTGCTTCAGAGTTGTGAGAACTTTGCCCTGGATAAATAAGGAAGCAAAACTTGGCAACCACTGTCCTAGTCCCCTGGATGTCAGTCCTGCCCCACTTCTACTTCTTACAGCAACAATATAGCTCAGGACAAAACAGGAAAATAGAAGACATTTTTGATTCCCACCCCAGCCTTCCTGTCCTGAGCTCTCCCCCTTCAACTGCACTTCCAACCCTGTGATGTCCCAGAAGACTGGAATTTTCAAAGGGATTATGTTGGAACCTAAAGATTTGGTGTCTGTGTCTAGTCCTTTCATGGCCATAGGAAACTTATGGTGACAGCAGAAAGGAGCAGTGTGTATGCTCAGAAGGAATCAAGGTGTTTCCAGGGCAGCCAAGGTAAACCTGGAATCACAATTGAGGAGGGAAGCAAAAAAGATCAGAGCTGGAAAAGTGGTGCTGAGCATTGAGAGTGAGGTGGATGGGACATGAAAAGGGAGAGGAAACTCACTGTCAGAAGCTGGGATGATAGGAACTGGTTTAAAAGAATGGTGCAAAATGAAGTAAGGCCAGTGGCTCAAGATCACTGATATGTGCACTAACATATGACTTATCTTTTTGCAAAAGGATTTGAGGCAGCTTTAAAATATAATGCAGCACAGTAGGAGAAACTTTACAAGGAAATCAGGGACAAAGAAAAATAAAATTAAAATGAAGATGAAGTCAGGGGGAAGGTAAGTAGCCAAAATGCAAACATGAGGCTTTGTAAAGTTGCCAGAGGTGGCTACAGAATTGGCTCCCAACATCCCACTTATCATAGAAAAGAAAGAAACATAACCAATGACATGATTCGGCATCTAAAACACTACACAATTAAGAAAATTTATGAGACAAGGAAAATCTGGACCAGAAATGTAATGCTGTTAGAGATTATTATTTACTTTTAGATATGATAATTGTATTGTGGTTATGTTGTATAGCTATGGAAACATTCAAATGATATCATGCCTGGAATTTGCTTCAAATTATAGATGAAACAAGATTGACCATGGGTTAATACTCGTTGAAACTGAACAATGAGTACATGGGGCTTATTATATTATTCTCTCTACTTTTGAATATGTTTGACAATTTCTTAACACAAAACAAAATATGTTTTGGTTGGGGAAAAATGTTGATTTCTGACTTCAGTCTTAAGACATTCTTATTTAATATGCCTTGGGTGAGAGTCCCTTAATCTCCATTTTTAACAAGCATCTCAGATCTCAGATTTATCTGATGCCAATGGTCTATAGAGAACACTGACTAAACAAGAGCAAGTAAACATTATATATATATGAGTTCAGAACACAAGATGCTCTCCTGATCCTAAAACAATTGTGTCTTGGGGGCCTAAAAAAGACAACACTGGGAAATTTAGTTAGACAATCAGGTTATGGAGAACTTGAAGATATCACATGGTACCTTGTAGGGAAAGTGGTAATATAATTAGATAGAGGAAACAGCCAAGACCAGACAGCTCTGATTATGAGATGTCAGGTGTTTCAGGAAACTGAATCAATGTGGAAACACTGTATTAGAATAAACCTTAAAGATCATCCAGAACTATCTATGTCAGAATTCCTTCATCAACAATCCCTTCCATGTGACCATGAGGCCTTCACCGAATACATTATTTTCTGTATTTTTTAAAACTTAATACAATGAACATGTATTACTTTGCAATTTTAAAAGGTAATAATAAAATTTTTGCATTAAAAAAATCACAGAACTCTGGAGTTATCCAGTGAAGGGGAACTTAGCCCCCCACACACCTCAACAGCTCAGAGGGTAACCCTTATCTTGGATAGGAAGTACGTAATAGATGTTAGGCTACAATTAGATGCTTTGGTGTTTAAATGATTGAACTAAGTTGTTTGGGAGATGCGATCTTGCAGAGACCTTGCTCTAATTACACTGTAGGCACCAAAGCACAGTGGTTAGAAACACAAGTTCTAGAAACACACAGTCAAGGTCTTGCAGCCCAACATCAGTTGTGCAACATGAGATAAATCTCTCAGCATCTTGTTTTCTCATAGTAATGTTGGGATGTTAATACTATTTACCTCTTGGAGTTGTACTGAGTGCTTAGAAAGGTACTGGCAGTCAATAAATGTAAGTTACTGTTTTTTGTTTTTTTTCATGAGGTGTCTCAGGATTCAGCCACTCCATATCAAGACTTATTCTTACCGCCAAGAAGTGGTCACCATGGTTAGTGAATAGCGAGGCTTCCCACAGCTTTATGAAATGGGCTGGTAACAAGCAAATGATAGGCCCCAAATGGTGCTTACTGAGCTAAATTACTGAGAACAAGAGAAGCTTCTATGGAACACCTGATATTTGCTAAGGACCAAACCAGGGGTACAAAATAAATAAGACTAGACCCTGCCCTCAAGGAGCCACTAGTCCTTTTAGTAATGCTATTTACAATTCACAAAGTGCTACTGAAACCAAGAAGTGAGGGATACGTAACCCAATGTGAGGTTCAGAGAAGGCGTCCCATAAAACAGGAGTGAGCCAGGTCCTCTTATAACCACTTCTCTTCTACAAAGGTAAAACCCAGGTCACTTGGGCATTGGTCACTTGGTGGTCAAAAGCCTTCATCAGGAGAAGGGAAGGCCACGGCTTCTGCATATGGCCCCCATGTTGCAGAGGGCACAACTTGCTCAACCGTACATGGAGGGCCCAGTAAAGAACAGGCATGTTCCAAGGGCTCTTGGACCAGCTTTGCCACCATTTATATTTTGTGACCCTGGGTAAGTCACCGCCCCTCTATGGTCTTCCTCATCTATTATAAAGGGCCTGGGAATGGCTCTAACATTCTGTGGTTCCCATGAACTTGCCAAATGACCTTGAATTCACAGCAATGTCTGTCCAGAGCTAAAGCCATTGTAATAATTCCTATTAGTGACCACAAGCCAATGCGTGCTCTCCAACTGGAGGCTATGTTTTAGGGCCATTCTTGATTTTCATTCTTTTAGACGACATGAGGTTCTCTAAGCTCATGGAAAAATACTGGCTCCTAGTGCAAACTGCAAGGATTAAGGAGCATTAACTTGGGCCTGCAGGAGCCATACCATTATTAAGGTATTGAGCCAAGTAAACAGAGCACTCTACGACCTTAACTCTAAGAAGCCCATGGACTGGTAAAATGAATTAAGGCATGGTAATTGGCAAATGGCATAACTGCATTTTCCTTGCAATGAGCATATTTAATAGGACTGTGTCTCTTGCCCTGTTGGGCTGCACCCCGCAGGCCTACAAGGCCTGTCCCTGCCCAGCTTCAAGGCTGAAGAAAGAGCCCAGAGTCAGCAACAGAGACATCAACGGTCTAATGTATGGACATCAATGGTTTAATGGATAGGGGGAGCTTACATGTCTGAAGCAAGGTCCTGGAGTGACTCCCCACCGTTTGTGGCCGAGGGCAGGACATGGCATCAGGCTTGGCTCCAGGGGCCAGAGCGGTGGTGGGGGATTACCAGTTATAGGGAGAACTGACGTCAGGTTGGCTCATCAGTTACCAGGGAAACCAGCAGAGGGGCGTGCCTCTCACTGCCCCTTTGATAAGCTATTGGGAATGATCATTAGCTAGCACCCGGGGCAAGTATGCAGGAAGGTCAGTCCTCTGAGCAGGGTGTAGGTGAAGCAGGCACTGGTCAAGCAGGGGATGTATAGAAAACAGTCATCTTGAATGGTCCGACCACACAGGTCCTCAGATCCTTTCCTCAGAAGGCTGCCCAGGTGATTCTGCCTATGTTAACGAAGCAGCTGGCCTAAAATTAGCATTGAGAGAACACTTTCTGTTGCACCTTCTACTTGTAAAGTGCAGCCTCATCAGTGTGACCAGTGCCTCTTCACACTGCCATCACCCCTCTGCCTGAACCAGATGGAGCAGGGGCTGCTCACGCTATGTAGAGATTGGAGCTGCAAACACTAAGAACTGGGTTTTGGTTCTTGTGTCCATAATCCCTGACCTCCCAATCCTGTTCCACCTGGGCCCCTGCAGTCTGCATAACAGGAAGGCTCAGGAACTATCCTCAGGTTTGCAACTGGGTTTCCATTCTCTTTTCATTCTCGACAGAAATTATTGGAAAAAAAAAAATCCATGTAAGAAAATATTTTACCACCCACTGTAGCTTCATTAGAAGTGCTTGCAAAATCTACAGTGTTTTCTGTATCATGGGATTCTGGCCTGTGCAAAGTAAATGAAAACACTCAGATGTGCTAGTATTCTTGAGAAATAATAGAAAATCTTATGTGCAGGGTTTTAGACAATGGGGATTTTTTTACCTGAAAAGAACACCATGAAACAAATCTGAAGAACATGTGGGGACCAGACACAGGCCCAAGAGGTCAGCAACCTTCCTTGGTGTGTCGGCGGGAGATGGGAGCCCAGGTCCAGCCAGCAGTGGAGGAGATGGAAGTGGGTACCTCGGAGGCCTGGTGTCCAGCTCTATTACTTTCTGTAAGACTCTGGGCTGCCTGCGACCTCTTCTCTTTAGAAGCCATTTCTCACCTCTAAAATGGGGGGAGAAATTCCTCCCCACCTGGCTCTTTTGAAAATTAGGTGCACTTGAATCCGTATGAGTGCTTTCAAGTAGTGTTGCTTAAAATTCTTTTTAAGCCGAGCACTGCTGCATTGGCCTAAGAATTCACACCTCCCACAGGACCCCTTTCCAAACTCTGTTAGAGTTTCCCAGGTTAGATCTGGTCTTGCTTTGATCCAATTAGTCTTTAAACCTATCGTCTACCCTGTGGAACAAGATCAAAGGGTTTCTGACAACCACCTTTGTGAACCAACATTTAGGAAAAAAATCTCTCAAAGCAATGTGTAATGTTAGGGTGGGAATGCTTCTTCCCATTCCTGTTTCCCCTGAAGAGTGACTTTTCCCTAAATGCTCCTGGTCACTTCTCCCACCTCTTCCTGCTCCATTCAGAGGAGAAGTGAGTTACTCAACCAGACAGCTCAGGGTGGCCCTAGCTCTCCCTTCTACCTGATATCTGTCTGCCTGCATAGGGTATGGTGCATTTGCTGTTAAGTCTGTTACTGCTCTGGACCCCAGAATTACACAGACTCAATCTCCTGTTCTTCCTCAGGCGTAGCTGGACACCTGCAGGACAAGGCCTTGACCCTTACACTTATGGCCTGGCTTAGAGCAGTCCTGGGCACATGCTCTCTGTGTCTATACAGGTAAGGCCAGAGGACGGCCAGGCTTCCATTAGCATGAAGGGAATTATATGGGCAATATTTTTCTCATAGCACAATAGTTCGGTAAGAGACAGGATATATGAGGAAATGACGTGGAGTCTGGGTGTAGACTTGTTTTTTTTTTTTTTTTTTTTGTGGTATGCGGGCCTCCCTCTGCTGTGGCCTCTCCCGTTGCGGAGCACAGGCTCCGGACGCGCAGGC
>NC_041229.1:62293487-62340421 GCF_002837175.3 Physeter macrocephalus | reverse complement strand
CCAGCGGCCATGGCTCACGGGCCCAGCCGCTCCGCGGCATGCGGGATCCTCCCAGACCGGGGCGCGAACCCGGTTCCCCTGCATCGGCAGGCGGACGCGCAACCACTGCGCCACCAGGGAAGCCCTGTAGACTTGTTTTTAAACACACGTGAGAAATATAGTTATGGTTATGGGCAACATTAACCCTAGAAATATCTCTCCTGAGAAACAGTTCCAAGCCACAAGGCTACTTAAAGTCAGAACAGAAAGTGGACTCCCGGTTCAAACTCTTCCCTATTTTTTTTTTCTCTTCTGTCTGCCTTGAACCTTGGTCCATGACTAAAGACACATACTCTCTTCTAACATATAACCTCTTACTAGCTTGGACTTCTATGCTTGAAATCCTAATGTAGCCCCAGGTCATGAATCTGCCTGTGCTAAAAGCATGATCAAGCTTAGACTATCAGCACTTGATTAAAAGCATGGGCTCTTTTGTCTCTGTTTAACCATCAATTTTCTAAAAATTGTGTTTTTTAAGTCAATTTCCTTTTAGTAAATATTTCATGCTGCTGAAATGAAGATGGTTTCTTTTAAAACGCTAATTTTCATCAGTAGTCATGGATAGAAACTGGCATTTATTCCTCATCAGAATGATGAATAATACTGGTATATGACCAAGAAATGTAGCAATTGTTCTAAAGAGCATTGACAAAAAAGATAAAACCCTTTGATTTCAATACAAATTACTCTTAATTTTAACTGGAAGATACCAACTCTTCTCAGAAGCATTCTCTTTAGGACTGCCCTCTCCATGAGTCACAGAAATTCTGCCTGATGGCCGTGGACAAAGCCACAGCTATGAGTAAGCCCTGATGGTTTTTCCTAAGACATTTCTGCAATCCTCACTTCTCTATAAACCAGGTAGGTTTCTTTTTTCACTTTTTTTATTGTGGTAAAATCTACACAATATCTATCATTTTCACCATTTTTAGGTGTACAGTTCAGTGCCATAAGTACAATCACATTGTTATGCAGTCATCATCACTATCCATCTGTAGAACTCTGTCATCATCCCATACTGAAATGCTATACCTGTCAAACAATAACCTCCCATTCTCTTCTTCCCCAACCCCCAGCTCCTGGTAACCACTCTTCTGCTTTCTATCTCCATGATAAATCAAGTAGTTTGCCTCACCGTAATGAAAGCTGGTTACAAGATAGGCCCAAAGGTACATAGAGAAGAACTGGAGATGATCACAGCCAGAAAGCACAGGCAGGCTGCTAGATGAACACTGAGAAAAGAGGAGAGTCTGGGGCACATCCCAAATGATGCTTTGAGACTGAAGTAGGGAAAGGGGCCACAAACAGGTGTTCCACTAACAATCTCCTGGTACCCTGATCCTGGATGGAAATGTACTTTCCTGAGGATACACAGAACTAGTCCCACTTTTCTGGGACTCATCAGCATCGTGTACCACTAGGGGTCCAAGTGGCATTGCCATGGGACACTCTCTATACAACCTGGGCTTGAGATAGGAAAAGTTTTTCCCTAAAGACCCAAAATGTGAGCACTGGATATAGGAGTAAAGAAGACTCCAAACAGCAACAGTAGAGAAGGCAAGGTTCTCACGCTTAAAGGGGTAGATGAAATTGAGGCTGGATCACTAGTGGTAGATCAGGCAGGAGCCTACAGACAGAGCAGAGATTAGCAGGAAGCCAAGGCAAGGAGAACAGGGACAGCATCTGAGGAGAGAAACAGCAAAAGCAGCAAGTATGGATTAGACGGATGACAAAAGCAGCAGGCTCAGCTGAAAGACAGCAAAGCCAAAGGAAGTGTCTCATTTTATGTGCGATATTTATTCTCCTCCATATCCTCCACGGGAGACTCACAGGAAAATACAAGAAGTAGAATGACAGGGGCCCTTCCTATCCCTTGGCAGGTAAAGGCTGCTGATACAGCAAGCCTACATATAAAATATGCTAAAGTAGATCCACCTAGGCCCACGAGTTAGTGATATTCAGGGAGATATTTGGGTTAATAATAAATGAAACAGAAATAAGAAGTCTTGAAACTATCGGAGAGGATGAGACATTACTATTATAAAAATTGAAGAGAATTACTAAGCAAGGGGAAGATTGATGGAGTTAGGTTTTTTAACAAATGCACATAACTCCATAGCTTCACTAAATACCAATACTAGACAGGTACATAGTCCCTCTCAACCCTTCTGCCAAAGTACTTCAGATGAAGTACCCCACAGAGCCTGGGGTTCCTCCTGGGTTTTCCCAGGGCCCTAACAGTCACATACTGATTCCCACTGTTGTGACTCTGGGAGTCTGTGTCAAAAGACCCTTGGACAACCCTGCAGAATTAAGTCTAGGGAGCATCTCTGCCATTTGCCATGCTATCATGAGGCTTTCTTCTACTGTAAACATAGGGACTGGTATATGTCACTTGGAAGGCATGGCACATCAGAGCTTAAACAACTCACTTTCATAAATAACTCATAAAAAATGCACAAGGAAATGGGATGAAAGCATAAGGTGTTTGATCATCTTTATAACTTACATGCTACCTTGTGAATTTCTACATGTTTTCTGCTTTATAATTTGTTAGAAACTAGAAGGGAGTCCCTTTCTCATTGCCCCAAAATGAGAAAGAAGAAGTTACAATTAGGTGTCATCACTATTAATCAAGTTAGGTATAAAATAAGGGTGCAGATTATCTCAAGGTGAAGAATGTTATGAGCGAGGAGTTTGACCCCTTTCTAAGACAGGGAGTCACTCAATTACTTCTCACATCTTTGAACAGTTAAGGATTGAGACCACAACATCAGTGAACTGAGAAGTCAATGTGGATAATTACATCCAGTTATTACTGAATGTTATCTTGAGAAGAAGTAAGTGAACTCTGCTGAAAACCTCTTCTGACTAGTGTTTGTCACAGAGTTCTGAAGCTTCCACTTATGAACTTTATATAAAAAGAAACATTAAATTAATATGGGCATTGAAAGGAGAGAGAAACCCACCTGACCTTTTGCCTCAAAACTCCCCTAAAATAGTGTCTAGGGAGAGCTTGTGCTATAGACTGAGTGTCTGTGTCCCCACCAAAATTCATATGTTAAATCCTAACAACACCCAATGTGATAGTATTAGGAGGTGGAGTCCTCACGAAAGGGATTAGTTCCCTTATTAAAGAGACCCAGGAGAATTCCCTCATCCCTTCACTCACGTGAGAACACAGAGAGAAGGCACCTTCTATGAGGAAGTGGGCCATCCCCACACATCGAATCTGCCTGCACCTTGATCTTGAACTCCAAGCCTCCAGAACTGTGAGAAATAAATTTCTCTTGTTTGCAAGCCACCCAATCTATGGTAATTTGTTTATAGTAGCCCAAACGGACTAAGACAACTAGGTCCCTTGAGGAGGTAGTAACATAATCCAATGGCTTGAGTAAACTCATACTGTGGTGTCTTCTTGTTTCTTAATGTTCAAACTCCATAGTCAGATGAGGGGGAGGGTGTGGAAATGATGGTAAAGGGAAAAAAGTATGAGAAGTGGGAGGAGAGAACAAAAGATTTACCCATATTAAAGTATTCTGTGGTAGATGTCTGCCTTCTAAGACAAAGTTGGATGTAGAGCAGAGACAAAAAGCAGTAGAGAAGCTAGGAAACATAGAGGAATAATCTAGAAGGCCACCCAAAATATAAAACTGATAAAACAGAGGGAAGGAAATTCTCATAAAGATAAAATAACATTTCCCAAAGTGAAAGGGCGTAAGGTTTTTGATTACAGTAAATGTCTCAGGAAATGCTGGGCAAGGTGAATGAAAAAGGGCATACACCCAGACACATTGCTGTGAAATTTCAAAATCTGAAGGCTAGAGAGAGCACCATAGAGACATCTAGATGCAGGCTGCCTTCGGACTTCTTTTAAGCAATTCTATAATGCAAGACGACCATAAAACAGTACCTTTAAAATTCCAACAGAAAATGATTTTCATTATAGAATGTATGCTCAGCCAAATCATCCATAAAAATGAGGGCAAAATAAAAGCATTTTTAGAAATGCAAGGACTGGTTATTTATATCCTATGCCCGTCTTCTGAAAAGTTTACTTGACGATGTACTCCAGCTAAATGAAAAAAAAAATGGAATTGAAGAAAGAGAAAGTAGGGAAATGAATAAAAGTGTACCTAACTTTTAAGTGCCAGGAGTATGGGGTCCCAGGACATCAGCTCAGTGTAGGTTAGAGAATATTTCTAGATGGAAGCAGAACCCCTAGGAAGAACACCATCAAGAAGAAAGTGGGTTCCCAATATCAAATGTATGATTGAGAGACTGGGTATATTTAATAATTTAGAAATATGCTTCTCTTTGTTTATAAAATATCCTAAGTATTTTACAATAGAAAATATTATAAAATAGTCTAAGAAACACAAAATGCCAGAAAAGAAAGTAACAGTCAAATATCAAACCGATTAAAATATGACCAGATTTTGAACAATTGACAGCATACAACTAAAGACTCTGGATACAGAAACTGAATGCTTCAGGAGGCACAAGATTAACAATATAAAACTGTGCCTCCTTTCCCGAGGGTCCAGTCACACTTCATGGCTCAGTAGTTACTAATTTTTACAAAATCACAATATTGTCATAGCAATAACAATAGCTCCACCTCTGAGTGCCTAACAAGTGCCAATGCTGTGATAAGCATCACTTATGTGCTAATTCATAAAACCCTATGATTATCACAATTTAACAGATGAGGAAACCTAGGTACAGAAAGGTAAAGCAAGTTGCTGAAGGCTATTCTTAATCACCGTACTCTAACAGGAGAAGCTAATAATACTCTTAGCTAATGTGGTGGTACCAGTTAATAGAAAAAGTCACTTAACAGAAAAAACCACCCCCCTTATACCTGAAATATCTTATTTTAACGTAAACATTTTATTCTAACCTAAAATATTAATTTACCAATCCTTTGGTATAGGGTGAAGTTCTTTTCTTTGAATATGAGTTCTTTGATTATAGTTTTGTGTTTTCTTTCTTACATCAAAAACACCCATAATGCAGTCTGCGCTCAACTTGAGTTTGTTTAAAGTAGAATAAAAAGTTAAAGATATTTGTGAAGCAATCTGAGAATCCTTTTAGATTTTTATCATTGTTTTCAACCTTTCATAAATGCTCCTCCACTCCTCATTCAGCACCATTCAAAAAAATAAGGCCTTTACTGAGTCTTAGAAGCATTCGATTCTGTTTTCACAGAAACAAGTCTCTTTTAGTATTTATATTTCATCAGTATACATAATATTTAATTAAATTATATAATCGCAATAATAAGTACAACCAGAATAAACACGTTTTGGAACAAAAATAACTGCTTCTTTGTAAGCATTCAGCTTAATTTATGGGAGCAGGAATAAAAGGGAATAGCAGTGAATAGCTGGCTATCTGTGAGCACTCAGCCTGTAACAATATTTACTGAAATGTTTTCTAGAAGAAATTGAAAGCTCTGATAATTACAGCTAGTTAGATAACTGGAAGTTGGTTAAGAAAGCTTCAACTGTACCATAAAACACAGTTTGTTGATATGTAATGTTTAGAATTAATATATAGACAAAACATGGATGACTTTATAAGTATAATACAGGATGTTATAACAGCATAAAAGCCAACCAATATCCTCATTTTACAAAGTAGAAGATTCAGAGATAATGTCCAAGGCTGATACAAAAGGAAATGGAAATTTAAAAAATATTTTTAGAGTCTAAAATGTAAACAACAAAAGAACTCAAAATAACATAATGAATAAAGATTGGAGATAGGAAAATTCCTCATCTTGTTTACAAATATTCTGAAGTTCGTAAATTAAAAAAACTGAAGTACAAGTGTATTACAGTATGGAGGTAATTACCAGAAACCTAAAACTAAAAAAGATTAAATGAAAATGGTTGCCTCTGAGAGTGGACCCACAGGTAAGAAAACTTTTCTTTCTCTTTTTTTCAGTTTTGTGTGATTTTTTTTTAAACATTGTGTATATATTACTTGGATACTTAAAATTAAAAATAAAATATGGAGATGTTAAATGAAATATAAGTAAAGAAAACATACTTTAAATTAGGAAGCTGAAACATCCCCAACTCTGACTAATGAGGATCATTAGGGCCCAGAAGGGGCTCTGTCTCAACTGAAACAGATGCCAAAAAACACCGAAAGCGGGCTTCCCTGGTGGCGCAGTGGTTGGGAGTCTGCCTGCCGATGCAGGGGACACGGGTTCATGCCGATGCAGGGGACACGCCCACATGCCACGGAGCGGCTGAGCCCGTGAGCCATGGCCGCTGAGCCTGCGCGTCCGGAGCCTGTGCTCCGCAACGGGAGAGGCCACAGCAGTGAGAGGCCCGTGTACCGCAAAACAACAATAACAACAACACCACCGAAAGCACTGGGAGGGATTCTGCATTCCGAAACTTCCCACAGCACTGCCTATGAGCTACCCTGGGGTGGAGGACCCAGGTGGTTGCCCAGGAGCTCCCGGGTCTGTGCCTGCGCAGTGCCCCGGAAGCGCATGGGAGCAAGTGTTAATTAGGCACTGCCTGTCAACCGGCACGTGAAGCTCGCTCAGGGTGCCTAGCCTGCCATCTGCCTACCTGCCTCCCTCTGTGAACTCACACTCCAATACCCACCTGGCCAAGGGGTATTTTATACAAGCCCTCCATCATGGCTCCATTTTTTTGCTCTGAACCTGAACCATGGAATCAGCTGCACATACACTAAGAGAGCTTCTCTAGATGGCGGCTCGGCGAAAAGAAAAAATAGAAAGATGGCATCAATGCTGTGAAACAGGTTTGGGGTCTCCCTCCAGCCAAGAGATTGCTTGGTTTCACTTTACTCTTTTTATATTATTCAAAAAGTTGCTTTTTCATTTTATAAATGGGTATTTTTACTACAGTATTAGGAAAGGCGCTTTCTTACTCAAATTAAGAGTCAGTGGACACCACAAAAATTTTAACTTGAGGAAGTATTTGAGAGACTGTAGAAGATCTCTCATGGCTGAAATAGCAGTTGAGTTGCTGGATTACACAACCAATATCCACAGCAGGAAAGAACAATTAGCGGCTTAAAGCAATTTTGTGTTTATATTCGTTAAGTAAGCAAAGTTCTGTTTAAGAAGGTCCCTGTGCTATAATTACAAGGGTCAGTACAGAAAACATTGATAGAGCCCAGGTCCCTACAGTGGGAAATTCAAACAGACCTCAGGAAATGCTCTTGGAGCACAGAATGAAATGCACAATTTGCTTGTAAGCATAACAGCCAGAAAATAGGAAGAAAGAATATGATTGTGCATTGGAGGCATATTATTTACAACCTGACTACCCAAAAATTCTGTCAAAAGTACAACTTTCCATAGCACTGTCGGTTTTAATAAGAATTTACAGAAGTGTGGCTCAAATCCTAGTATCTTCAAATGTGGCAGATAGCCTCAAATTTCCAGTTCCAAGAACTTACAAACTGCAAATAAATTCTATATCTGGCTTTAGGCAAATGAATAAAAAAATCTATTCTAGTGGCCACAGCCAGGCTGCTATCAGATTTTAATTACAAGCTGGTGTAGACAAAAATGGAAAAGTAAGAAACAATAATATCATAATTGTATTTGAAAGGACTTCTTGAATGGAGAGTGTCGAAGTATCAAAAACAGTTTTGCTGAAATCAGTAGGATGCAACACAGGAGAGGTAACTTTACATGTCAGAATGTCTACTGATGCAAAACACAGAGCTGGCAAAGAACGTGAGTCATAAATAGTTTCCCAGACATGACAGGGGAAACCTGTTCTGTTGGATCTGACCTTATCTGTTTAGGAATTCCTCTTCACTCTGATGCCCAGGGGCAGGACACATTTGTCAGGCATGTTCCCGCTATGCTCTAGTTTAGAAGAGCTGCATTTTATGCTAATATGAAAATGTGCCTGAATATTCTATCTGTGCTCCTGTGTAAAAGCAGGGATGCATCCAGTCACATGTCTGCAAGCTCAGAAAACTTGCCCCTATTCAGTAGAGGGCTAGAGCCAGCTTACAGCAGCTCGAAAGAGCCAATTGTTAAATTTTCAGGAATTTTGAGAGCTTGGTATTAAACACAGCCATTACTTAAAAATTAAATTATATAAACTTACAATTACATAAATGATATTGAAAACAAAGGTAATAAACATTTAAAAGTCACCATTTCCTACTCATTTGACTACATTTTACAATTATGTGTGCTCTCAAGGTGATTTATGTATATCGTATCTGTATGGTGCAAAGAACTATTATATAATGATGTGGTTCTGCACATCTCTTCCCAGCTCTGCATTCAGTGACATCATGTTGGTAGACTGAAAGGGGCTATGGTGGGAAAATTTACATCACAGATATTTCAAACACCACAAATCAGGGCTTGATTTATTATTTTGTTGAACTTGTCTTAAGAAAGTGGTGGAGAAATTGTCAATAACACAGATTAAAAGTGTGTCATGTCTGTAGCCATTACATTGTGAAGAGCACAAAAGATTGAAGATAAATTCTTCCAGTATTCTAAAAACTATTACTCAACTCTACAAAGAAGATGCTCACATTATTGATGAATGGGCGCAGTTATGAGGCGTTGCTGTTGCTTTACTTTTACCTTACTTGTTCACATAAATGAAACTATCAACCACCACGTATGTTGGAGCTATGCTAATTTGTCAATTGCAGCCAAAGTTTGCTATGGATACAGAAGTCTGACAGAAATCAAGACAAACATTCTATAAGAATCAATTGTAATGTAATCAACAAACTGTAGTGTATATTTTATTATGAATTGTATGGTGCACATCCTTTAAATCAGTAAAATTTATCATAAACTTGTGTGTGTATATTTATGCATACATTTTTAACGCTGGAGAACTGGTTGTCGTACAGGTAGCAGTACACTGCTGCCCTCAATTCAGGCAGCATGGAGACTAACTTTCTCAAGAAACTGTACTGAATTAAGTTTCTTCCAATATGTCTCATTGCTCTTTATATAAGATCTGGACCTGATGCAAAATTACCATTTTGTGCACAAAAGATTTGCCTCATGAGTCCTGCTTTTACAGCATAAGTGGCTGTCACCAGATGGCAACAGAGTTGGGCTTGACCCTGAGCAATTGGATATAGAGGAAGATCAGAAGTTTCTGGGCCACCATCATATAAAAAATTAAACTGCATATAAAACAACTAAATAATTCCTATATTCCTCTAACTGGGTAACGCTCTTCACAGCAGATGATATTATCTTTAAAGCAATAGTTCTGAAATTTATGTGTGCTTGATAATTGCCAGGGAAGCTTGTTAAAAGTATAGATTCCTAGGCTGTGCCTCCAGAGATCCTGATTCTGGGTGAGGCTCAGGAATTTACATTTTAAATAAACACCCCCAAGCATCTCTGAAGGCAGGTGGCTCGTGATTCAATTTGAGAAATGCAGTATTATGAGACACTTCAAACATGAACATAGTAGCTTATCTAAGTTCCCCACTCCTTTCTTAAGCAGACTCTAACCGGCCCCATCAAGCTGGCCACGAGGAGGTATCTTCCTTCCTCCCTGGCTTTTCTCTTCAACTGACCTGAACCTCACCCCAACCCTTTCACCAACTTGGTTTTTTTGTTCCCAGTGAAAAAGAGGACTTCCATTGGTTATCATAAGCAGCCTCATGAAAAATCTTGCTGAAGTCAAGGGTGACTCTAACAATAATGGACGCCTAGGAAGTTTACTATGACTTGGTTTTAATAAGCCAATTCTGGGGCACCTTTTCTTTTCTAGGTGCTCACAAACCATCTGCTAAATTGGCTTAGGACTTTGCCAGGGATGGACACCAAGCTCACAAGCCTTGAATTTCTAGATTCCACATATCCTCCACTGTGAGAACTGGGCCACCTGCCCAACTCTATCTGCTGGCATTGTTCCTGCCTCCATTGGATGTCTCCTGGCATCTGTTATCACTCCCTCTCCCCAGGCATGGAGATGTCTTCCTTCTTGGTTTGAACATAAATTAATACATTTCTGATCATTCTTTGGATGTTTCCGAAGAACTAATTCTCATCAGCATTCCTGAAAATAACTTCATGGCATATGCCCCTTGAAAGTTCCTAGATGTGTATTTGCCTGGTCCCCTCATTTGTGTGCCCATAACCCTTTAAATTTGTGCTCATTGGCACGAATTTCCATGCTGGTGGGGTCTTCCTCCTCTTCTCCACTTTTAAGAGTCAGAATGTGAGAATCTAAAAGATCCTTTATGTTTTTCATTCCTCTTGAGCTATCTGGAATCTGACTACAGTTCAAGTCAAATATAATATCAAGTGAAATTATACGATAAAGAACCACCCTCTATAAACCAGTTACCAGTATTGTTGCTCTGGTTCCACTCGGAGTAAGGCGCGGCTTCAGTTTCAACCCTTAGGTCCACGTGTAGCCAGGAAGCTGCTGCAGATTCTCAGAACTCAGTAAAAGAGAGTTAAACCACTGTGCAGATTCAAGAACTTAGCTCGGTTTGGGACTGGCTTTTCTCTGCCATTTAAATAAAGTACACCATTCCTAGCTTTTAACAAGTTTACAGCATCACTGGCAAAGTGTCTTTCTTAGTGAATCTTTACATGCCACTGAATCAGAACTGTTCAACTCAAAATATTCTGGGCATGAGTTCCAACAAGTTGATGATAAAGTTCTGCAACAGAAATATTTGTTTTCACATTGAAAACCCAAAACCAGTATGTACTCTGGGGGAAGGAATAGTAACTTTCAACAAAGCATACTCTAAATCCTTAAGGTATTATCCACTAAGCCATACTGCCCATGTGATTGACACAATACATATTATAATACCAATAAAAGTTACTTCATTATTGCAAAAAAATGTCCGTCCATTCTTGTTTGAGAAAACCCTTCAGATTCATAAGACCCAGAAACAAATGGATGTCATCTTCCAATGGTCATTTTTTATTTTCAGTTATTATTAAGCTGATTTTTGGTTTTAAAAGGACAACAGGGAAGGCTAGACATGGGCGCTTTCTGACAAGTGTAAGGAGGATGTCCTGTAGCACAGAGCATGCAAGGAACTCCCATTTTGAAGACTACACTAATATCTTCTAGGTTTTGGAAAAGCAATTCTGTGCCATAACTTGATGACAGTGACCAGAATTCAGCCAGAAACATGTAACTAGACAGGTTATTCATTCATTCTTTCATCTACTCAAACATTTATCAAGTACTTTTTATGCTTCAGTCACTGGTTAGATGTGGGGAATAGAAGGACGAATAGAACACGGCCCTTCCAACAAAGCATTCACCATCAAATGAAGGAGGCAGATGCAGGGACAGAAAATGTTTTAAGTGCTGGAACAGTGACAGGGAGAAGAGCACAGAGAAACCAGGTGAAAGAGACTCCAAGGAAAGTGTTAAAAGAATGATGAGTTAGAATCCCCAGGAAGAGAGGGGTCAGGAGAAGAGTTATGGTAGGCTGGAGGACAGTTTAAGTATGGAGGCAAGCAACTGCACGGCACACCCTACTGTTGGTGTAAAGCAAGGGATGGCACATTGTGTGACTGGATTCATCTCTCATAGGTCACTAAGGAGCTTGGATACGATCCTTTGGCTGTTTGGGATGCTGAAGAATTTTACAAAGGAAGGCAGCAGGGTCAGATCTGCTTTCTAGAAAGACCACTTTGGCTTCTGTGGAGGCTCAGTTTGGGTGGTTAAGAACACAGGCAGGGGCTTCCCTGGTGGCGCAGTGGTTGAGAGTCCGCCTGCTGATGCAGGGGACACGGGTTCGTGCCCCGGTCCGGGAAGATCCCACATGCCGCCGAGCAGCTGGGCCCGTGAGCCACCGCAAAAAAAAAAAAAAAAAAAAAAAAAAGAACAGAGGCAGTCACTAGTAACTGGTAGAGAGAATTTTGTGACTCTAGAAGTACCTCTGTCAGATCCAAATTAGGGTTCCCCAAATGAAACTCTAATGGGGGGTCAGTAATACAAATAATATCCTGACAGAAAATTTAGATGGATGGATGGATGGATACATAGAAAGACAGATAGATAGGTGATGTGTGTGTGTGTGTGTGTGTGTGTATGTATATATATAAAATAAAAGACAGATATCTTCTTTAAAAAAGAAAAAGAACAGAGACAGGAAGCACATTAGAAACTCCAGTGATACCAGAGAGAGGTTTTTTTTAAAATTGAAGTTTAGTTAATATACAATATTATATTAGTTTCAGGTATACAATATAACGATTCATTATTTTTATAGACTATACTCCATTTAAAGTTATTACAAAATAATGGCTATAATTCCCTGAGCTGTGCTATGTACCCTTGTTGCTTATCTATTTTATACATAGTAGTTTGTACCTTTTAATTCCCTACCCCTGCTTTGCCCCTCCCCCCTTCCCTCTCCCCATTGATAGTTTGTTCTCTATATCTGTGAGTCTGTTTCTGTTTTTTTATATACATTCATTTGTTTGCTTTTTAGATTCCACATATAAGTGATAACATAGAGCATTTGTCTTTGTCTGACTAATTTCACTAAGCATAATACCCTCTAGGTCCATCCATGTTGCTGCAAATGGCAAAATTTCATTCTTTTCTATGGCTGAGTAATATTCCATTGTATACTATATCTTCTTTATCCATTCATCTGTTGATGGACATTTGGGTTGCTTCCACATCTTGGCTTTTGTAAATAATGCTGCTATGAACATGGGGTGCATGTAACTTTTTGAATTAGTGTTTTCGTTTTCTTCAGATATATGCCCAGGAGTGGAATGGCTGAATCATATGGTAGTTCTATTTTTGTTTTTTTGAGGAACCTCCATACTGTTTTCCACAGTGGCTACACCAATGAACATTCCCACCAACAGTGCACAATGATTTCCTTTTCCCAGACAGAGGTTTGAGGGCCTGAAATAAGGTGGTAAGCACAGAAATGGGAAATGGAGTGGAGAGACAGATCTGAGAAACAGTTATGAGAGAACACTGGCTGGAATTGGTGACTGTTGGACAAAGGGAGGCAGGGATGTGGTGACCGTGGCAGATGTTTCTGGAATAACACCCAAGTTTCTGATGTGAGTGACTGGAGATGGGGGTGGTGTCACCCATCAAGATAAAAAGTACAGAAATCAGTCTGGGGTTGGGGATATTTATTCATTCACTTAATATTTGGATACCTACGATGTTCCAGAAATTGGTCCAGGTGCTATAAACATAATAGTGAACCAGACAGGTAAATAGAGCTTACATTCTTAAGGAGGGAGGCGAACACAAAACAAGCAAAAAATCTGTCATATAAATCCAGGTACGTGTCCTCCAAAGGAAAATAAAGCCAGGGGAAAAACTGGTACTTATGGGAGCTTTCTGAGAAGGTGCTGATTCAGCAGAGAGACTCATCGGTGAAGAGAGTGGCAAGCCTTGTGGGACCTTGTGAAGAATATTTCAGGCAAAAGAACATCAAGAGTAAAGGCCAGAAGGATGACTCCAGTTTTGGACCTGTTGAATTTGAGGTCACTTTTGTCTATCCAGATGGAGATATTCCGGAGGTGGTTAAATATACAGTTCTGAAGCTCAGCAGAATCTGAGCTAGAATGTGGGTTTGGAACCATCAGCATATTGGAGGCTGGTGAATCAAAGAAAAATAAAGCCAGGGGAAAAATTGGTACTTATGGGAGCTTTCTGAGAAGGTGCTGATTGAGCAGAGAGACTCATCGGTGAAGAGAGTGGCAAGCCTTGTGGGACCTTGTGAAGAATATTTCAGGCAAAAGAACATCAAGAGTAAAGGCCAGAAGGATGACTCCAGTTTTGGACCTGTTGAATTTGAGGTCACTTTTGTCTATCCAGATGGAGATATTCAGGAGGCGGTTAAATACACAGGTCTGAAGCTCAGCAGAATGTGAGCTAGAATGTGGGTTTGGAACCATCAGCATATTGGAGGCTGGTGAATCTTGAGAGTGGAAGGGACAACTGGGTAAACGTGCAAAAAGTGAGAAAAGCAGTGGTCAAGCTAACTAGTAAAAACACACCAACATTTAAGGAGCGCGAAGAAGAACAGAAACCCATGAAGGGGAGAAAGAAGAATGAGATTCAGTGTTGCAGAAGTCAAGAGAGGAAGAAGCAGTGATCACCATTTTCAAAAATGGCAGCATTCCAATAGTTGAAATGTGGCCTGCTGGTATCAGCAGTTAGCAGGTCACTGATGACTGTAGTTAGGGCAGCCTCAGAGGAATGGTAAGTGTGGGAACTGGAGGAGAGTGGCTTGAAGAAGGTGGGGAGGAAACCCAGCAAGTATAAGACTTCTTAGGAGAAGTGTGGCTGTGAAGAGAGAGAGGTCGTTAGGAGAGGTGATGGGCAGCAGAGAGAACATCTACACTGGCAAAGTCCAGAAGCTAGCAAGTCAGGGGACGTCAGCTGGAGCAGAGCTGGCCGGCAAGGGGCGTGCACCGAACTGGAGCAGAGGAATAGCACCCTCTGCCAGCTGGCTTTGTGCGACCCTGCCTGGAACTAATTCCAGCCTGTGACCTGAACTTTACAAGGCCAGGATGGAGCTGTTAGATTACCAGGAATTCCTCTCTCCAGTGGACTGCAAGGACCTTCAGGAGGCCCTCCCAAATCTTTGTGAGGGACCAGGTGTAACAGGAGATGCTGGAAGCAAACAAACAAACAATGTTTGTCAGTTGAGGGGCCTGGCCATAAAGAAGGGGTCAGGAAGCCTCTTCAAGTTTACCTGAGAAGGTGGCCTTATGTGTGACTGCTGCATCCTGTCAGAGAAAACTCCTCATTCTTCCATTTATACCACAGGACGTCGGCCCCAGAAATTCAAAGTCAGGTAGGGTTCTGTGCATCAGGTGGGATGTGAAAGGTGAAGAAAGGAAAAATGCCAAGTAAGTGATGAAGACGAGAGCCCAGCTGTGTGGGAAGAAACTAACCAGACAAACAAGCATCATGAAAATATGAATTTACGAGAGATATGATCAAAGGTTATACAATCATGACTGGTGTAAACTACAGAAACACAGATTTGGTCAACAAATCCTGAAATATCAGAATGAGAGGGCTCCAATGGAAGCAAAAGAGAAATCAAGCTTTGACTAATCAAAGGCAGCTCTACGTAGCCCAGCAGGTAATAAACTTATCATAGGACTTTATCTCAAAGGGCATACAAGCCAGAAATAAAAATAGACTCCAAACATTTTTAGATAAATTCAGCAATAACAAAACCACAACTGACATGAAATTAGTTGATTTAGAGACATATCTCATCTTGGAGATTACATTTAGGCAGGACAAGACCTTACTTAGCATTCACCTCTAAACCCTCATTCATACACTTCCCTTGGGATCACCATCAATCAGCCCATGTTTCTGGCCATGGAGCTCTCTTAGAATGGCACTTCTGCTTCTTGGAAAACAGCCAACTTCCAAGTTCCTGTAAACAATTCCTATGATACCAGAGGCTGAACACTCTCTATTTTATTCTAATTGCCTTCACAGGAAATGCATACTGGGCTCTCTCCTCCACCTCAACCATGTTCTTCTTATGCTTTGATCCCTCTTAGATACACATAATTGAGCCATGATTACCCAACTCTGCACACCAAAATGTAAAGACAGAGGCAGAGGCACCAGAATCATGCCAGAAAACAAAAGAAAACAGTTGGGAATAACAAAGGCAATCACTATCATAATTTCAAAGTAAGATTTGAAATTGCTTTTTAATTTCAGACCCATATTTACAACTACTACATACCTCAAACATGCATTTCGAAAACCCAGCTTGGTCTCTCTCATTCCCTCAACCTGCTCCTTCTGCATTCTGTATGACCTAGCTGCCTAAATCAGAAACCTCAGACTTCCTTTATACCTCCCGCCTATTGTTCTCCATGCCCTATGGATTCCATCATAAAACAGATCACTATTACCATTAGTATAAAATTCGAAGTCTTAACGAGACCCCCTACTTACCTTTCTAACTTTCTCTCTCGTCGCATAACATCCCCCACTGTAACTCCCAAATTCAACACCACCAACCCTAAACTCATTCAGGCTCCCTAAGGTCACGCGCCACTTCGAGTATTTGAGCCTCTGCACATACTTTATTAAAATCTCTTCCTCTGAATGCTGTGCTTAAACTCTCATTTCCATAACCTGTCAGAGCTTGGTTATTTCTTCTCTGGGGAAGCTGTTTTAGACACCATTCCTACCAAGTTTGAGTTAGGTACCCTTCTTGTGTGCTTCCGTAACACATCACATGTTCCCTGAATTGTAATTGTCTGTTCAAAGTCGTCCCTGGGTATCCAAGAGGGATTGGTTCTATGACCCCGCTATGGACACCAAAATCCACGGATGCCCAAGTCCCTTGTATAAAATGGTGTAGTATTTGCATATAAACTATGCATATCCTCCCATATACTTTAAATCATCTCTAGATTATTTATAATACCTAACACAATGTAAACTCTATGTAAATAGCTACTGGAGCAGAGCAAATTCAAGTTTTGCTTTTTGGAAATTTCTGGAATTAAAAAATATATATTTTCCATCCTCAGTTGGTTGAATCTGCAGATGCAGAACCCGCAGATACTGAGGGTCCACTGTACTTGTCTATATCCTCTACTAGAAGGTAATCTCCTTGAGGACAAGGACCACGTCCTTCTCCTTCATTATAACTTCAGCACCAAGCATAGCATTCAGCACATGACTGTCTCATAATGTAATAGCTAGATTACATTATGTTCTCACTTATAAACAGCAGCAGAAAAGAGCCAATAACAAGTTTGGAGGATAAAACGCATGAAAAGGGGATAAGATGAAGAAAGAGGAGAGAAAACAATAATGGAGTAGAGCACCAGAAGATGGGTGGAATACAAGAAGAGAGATTAATGGAAGAAGTAAAAGAAAGCAAAAATAAAGGATGAGAAGATTTTTTGAAACTCAGAGAAGTCTTTCCCCAGAGGAGTAATAAGAGAACCGGCATTGACTGAGCCCCAAGTGCCAGGCCCTGTCACAAATCCCTCATATCATTTACACCTTAAAGTTCCCCTATAAACATCATTACCTCATTTTGCAGATAAGGAAACTGAGACACCAAGAAGTTAGGTGTCCATCCCTACATGATACAGCTGGTAAGTGGTGAAGCAGACTTTGAACTCAGTTTACATGGACTGCCCAGGATATATGCTTTTACCTGGAAGTGTTCATTTAGGAATCATTTAACTGTAGAACAGGTAGATTTGATGGTAAAAAAGGCTCTAAGCACCTAATCTTATATATGAAGCTGTGATTTACCTTGTTAGAGCTCAGCACCTGCTTTTTTTCCTTTAAATTTCTATCTTACAGCTCCTCTGAGAGCAAGCAGAATACCTGAAGTTAGTAGCAGCCAAAATCTGACGTGGAACTGAAATCGGGACTATCCATTCCTCCCCAGGCCCCCCTAGGGAAATGTGTGGCCTGCAGGGACTCAGGGCACATTCTGTACAATGGTTGTTCTAGCCCACCCTTTGCTACTGGCTCCGATGTGGGGATGGGAATGCTGTCACCTCACCAACCAGCAGTCCCGGCCCACGCTACACAGTCCGGCACTGGCTTTTCCACGCTCTAGTGTGGAAAATGTTAATTTCTGGAAATGAGTGGTTTGTAGCAGATAGAAGCCTCAGTTAAGGCACCTATCAGGACCAAAGGGAGATGTTTCTAAACTGACACTAAAAAATGGGCTTGGGCTTCCCTGGTGGCGCAGTGGTTGAGAGTCTGCCTGCCGATGCAGCAGACATGGGTTCGGGCCCCGGTCCGGGAGGGTCCCACTTGCCGCGGAGCGGCTGGGCCCGTGAGCCATGGCCGCTGAGCCTGCGCGTCCGGACCCTGTGCTCCGCAGCGGGAGAGGCTGTTAATTTCTGGAAATGAGTGGTTTGTAGCAGATAGAAGCCTCAGTTAAGGCACCTATCAGGACCAAAGGGAGATGTTTCTAAACTGACACTAAAAAATGGGCTTGGAGCTAAAATATATATTGTGTTATTTTATATTAGGAAAAAAGTGTTCTCTGTCTTTTTCCAAACTTCTGTAACAATAAAATAGCTTTGTCATGACAGCATTCCCAGATGCAAGGGAAAGAAGGCTATTCCTCTACTGAACAAAAGCTCACACAATGGCTATTTTGCCTCAGGTTCCTTCATTTATGTAAGTTTTCCCTTTCCAGGTAGAAGCAGAGTCCTTAAGGGCAGAGCCCTTGCAGCCTTCCCTTATCTTCCCTACTTTTTGAATTTACTAGGCTTTGTAGATTTTTATCTACAAATATTCTCCACATCTGATGACAACTAATATATATATATATTTCTTGTGCATCTAAACATCAAAGTCAATACTTTCTCATGGAGGCAGATTTTTACAAGAAATTAATTTTAACTGATTCGACTCATCATCTAAAAGTGGTTACCAAGGATACCAGATAGCCAAAATCACTTGGCTCCAACTTGCTTATCAAGAGATATTAACAGAAAGCTGTGAAGAATTATGGTTGTCTAACTAATCTGTCCAGAAACAATGCCCCCTCCCAATGTCCCCAAGTCCTGAACTCAGATAAAAACATTCCAGTCTATAATAACCACTAAAAACATGCAAAGCTGTCCCTAGAATTTGAAATTCTGCGATTAGTTTTTGGAAAAATGACCACTAATGGTTTCACTTTAATTCATTTCCTGATAAAGCACTAAACTGAGAATGGCTACTCATTTGATCTTATCAATCTGAAAGCGGATGATTTTCACCATGGCAGTTAATTGAGCAATCAGGTAATCTAGCTGAATCTGTCCTAAATCAAATATCCCATCACTGTAAATGTATTACTACAAGGTAGCAGCTAACAGATGAGCCTAGAATGTGCCTTTGAGGAGCAAAGAATTAAAATGAAGACACACAAAACAAAAAATGCTCCCTCTTGCTAAAAAGTCAATGCGGATTTTTTAAAAGTATACATAAGATTAAACACTATCTATAATGCATTACTCTACATAAAGAAAAGAACCAAAGAATTGATACCTTCTCTCCAAAAGGCACAGGCAATCAAGTTACTTACGAATAGCATATTTCTTTACACTTTAAGAATATTAATTATATGTCTCCTTTGCAACTATTTTGTCCTACTTTGTGATTTGTTTTCACTTTGTTTATAATGCCTTTTGCAAGAGGAAAAAAAACTGTTGCTGTTGTGTTTGTCAAAATCCGTCAACCTTGTCTTTTACAGTTGTTGACCTTGGGGTCATGCTAAGGAAGGCTTCGTCTACTAAAATATGACAGAAACTGGTAGTTGCCATCCAGTATCTATTTTTTCCTTCTTCTAAAAAAAAAAAAAAAAAAAAAAACCAGAACTACTATTGTATTGAAATTACAATACATCAAGTCAAGAGACATTTCCCAACTTACTTCGTAGCTAGGCCATGTTGACTAAATTCTGATCAATGATATGAGAGCAAAAGTGTTGAGTGGCACTTCCAGAAAGGTTACTTAAAAAGAGCAGACTCAGGTTGGAGGCAGGGTCTTTTGTCATTCCCAGGAACACAAATGTGAGTGCTGGAATTCCAGCAGCCCTATTAGCCCATGAAGTGACTTTGAGTTAGAAGCCATGCACTAAAGAAGGCAAAACAGAAAGACAGAAGGAACCTGGGTCTTATGACTACCTGGAGCCTCCCAGCCCTGTATAGCCTGTCTCTAGATCTCTTTGCAGAAGAGAATTTTAAAATTTGCCATCTATGTTTAAGCCCCCATTATTATTTTCTGTCATATGTAGAGTATCCTGATTAAAAATGCCTATCCTATAATTTCCCCTAGAATTTTAATGGTTTTATTTTTTGTAAAAATTAAACCACAGGAAAATGTTTGGAAGTGGAGCAGGAATATAGTGTTTTTCCCTAAGAGTTAACCAATTATTCCAACACCATTTACTGAATAATCCATTTTCTCCCCTGCTGATTTGAAATGCCACCTTCATTAGATACTACACAGCCATGCTACTTCGTTTAGTTCCATTTTGTTAATTTTTTTGTATAGTCTTTATTTCCTCTGAGAAGTGAGAAGTACAGTTAACTGTAGAAAGCTGAGAGTAGAAGCAGAGCTTCAGATGAATGGGAGAAGGACAAAGAACAGGTCAAATGCTAGGGAAGAACCATCAAGCGGCACTGAGGGCCCAGCTGAGATTAGACGCTCCAGATTACAGCATAAGGATTAACAGGGTGGACTTTGCAACCAGAATGCCTGGTTCAAATTCCAGCACCATGACTTACCAGCTGTGTGCAGTCATTCAATCATTTAATCTGTCTATGCTTTGGAGTCCTCCTCTGTAAAACGGAGATGACACTATAACCTACCTCAAGGTTGCTGTGTTAAGTGAGTTATTATACAAAAAGCTTAGAACAATATCTGGCATTAAGTTCTATTATGTATTATCATTATTATTTATTAATAATAATACTAGTTATAATGTAACTGTTCCTGTCATCGTCATCATCATTCTTAACATATTAAGATAGTGGCTTTTTTGGTTTCCTAAGGTATTATCAAGAATAATGTTGAATTCTATCCAATGGTTTTCTGGCATCACTTGAGAGGATTATGTTTGTTCGTTTCTCCAAAAACGTATTGTGAATGAGACACAATTTCCCACCCACTAGAAAGGCTATAATAAAAATGACAGATAATGACAAATGTTGGTGAGGAAGAAATGGGAACCCTCATACACTACTGATAGGAATGTAAAATAGTGCAGCCATCTTGGAAAACAGTTTGGTGGTTCTTCAAAATGTTAGAGTTACCATATGACCCAGCAATTCCACTTGTAGGTATACAACCAAGAGAAATGAAAACATACACCTGTGTAAAAACTTGCACCCAAATGTTCTTAGCAGCATTATTCATAGTAGCTCCAAATTGAAAACAGTCTAAATGTCCATAAACTGATGAACAGATAAATAAAATGTGGTATATCCATATAATGGAATACTAATCAGTAATGAAAAGGAAAGAACTAATAACACATGCTACAATATGGCTGGACCTAAAAAACAGTATGCTAAGTGAAAGGATCCAGTTACAAAAGCGATTGCTTATTATATGATTCCATTTATATGAAATGTCCAGGAAGGAAAATTGATAGAGACAAAATAGATTAGTGGCCTCCTGGAACTGGGATTAACAGTGAATGGACATGAGGGACCTTACTGGGATGATGGGACTGTTCTTAAACTGATTTATAGTGATGCTTACACAGCTTCATAAATTTACTAAATAATCACCACTTAAAGTGGGTGAATTATAGGGTATGTAAAATATACCTCAAAAAAGTTTTTTTTTGTTTTTTTAAATGAGGGAATGACTGGAGATAAATTGAGGAAAAGTTGTGAAGCTGTGTTACTTATTTTGTGTAAACATGGCCAAAATTTTAAAAAATATAAACAACAACAAAAACAACAAATCTACTAGTGCAATAATAGATTTACCATTCTTGTATTCTTGAAATAAACCCTGCTGGGTTGCAGTATATCATTCTTTTAATACAAAGTTGTATTTATTTTACTATTATTTAACATAGAATTGGCTATTTACAATAGCCAAGACATGGAAACAACCTAAATGTCCACCGACAGATGAACTGATAAAGAAGATGTGCTACATATATACAGTGGAATACTAGGGACTCAGCCATAAAAAAGAATGGAATAATTGCCATTTGCAGCAACGCGGATGGACCTAGAGATTATCACACTAAGTGAAGTAAGTCAGAAAGAGAAAGACAAATACCATATAATTTAACTTATATGCGGAATCTAAAATACGATACAAATGAACTTATTTACAAAACAGAAACAGCCTCACAGACATAGAAAACAAAGGAGAGGGTAAGGGGGAGGGATAAATTAGGAGTTTGGGATTAGCGGATACAAACTCCTATATATAAAATAATAAACAACAAGGTCCTACTGTATAGCACAGGGAACTATATTCAATATCCTGTAATAAACCATAATGGAAAAGAATATGAAAAAGAATATATATATATATATAACTGAATCACTTTGCTGTACACCAGAAACTAAGACACCATTGTTAATCAACTACAGTATACATTAATAAAAAATAAATAAATAAATAAATTTTACAGGAAAGAATCTAGTAGTATAACGGCCAATTCTGCTCCTCCTCTGCCATTTCCCCACGTTCTAAGCTGCACTATTAAGGGCACTATGTAAAACCCACTCCTCTCCATATGCTTCCCTGGATCAAATCTGATGACTGTCCATAGTCCTAAAACATCACCTTTTACTGTAAAAGCATATGCTATAGAGCTTTTGTTTGGTGAATCTGTTCCATCTAACTTCCCAGTTCCCACGTACTGAGGCACTGGGAAGACAGCTATGATTGAGTCACCGAAGCATAAGACAATATAAAATTAAAAGATCAAAGAAACAATGTAATGGAAAAGAGCTCCAATTTTAATCTTTATCGGCTGCAGAGTGGATCCTCTCCAACTGAACCTATGGGGATTAGTTTCCCCCCAGACAAGCCCTCAGTAATCCACACATAAATGGCCTCTAAAGCAGCGTGGAGTTAGGATCAATGGATGCTTCATTTGGAAGTAAAAAAGAAACACTTTGGGGGATCTTCTAGTTCTCTTTGCAGACTCTCTCTGAAATAGATTCCATAACATGATGAATTTTAGCTCCATCAAAATTAAAGTAATCCACACAAAGCACTTCCAAAGTCCCAGAAGAAGGATGACCTATAAATCTGGGATATTATGGTGACATTAAATCTAAAGTATCAGTCACAGTAGAACAGATTAGAGAAGAGCGAACGACAGTTTTCTCACTCCCTCTGAAATAATTTGGGAAGTCTTTAGAGCTAGCTCAGCTATGCCATCATTTGACATCCATATTATTCGAAAACATCAGAACTGAAAATATGTTTAACCCGAGACTTTCTGAATAAAGTGTTACAAGTGGTTCTAACGTGTCCCCTCATTCATGCCTATTTCTTTGTTTCCCAGGTTTTTCTGATGGGAAGTGAACATACTGGCAAGAAGGACTGACAGCCAATAAGAATCAAGCAAACACATTCTCAAAGCTGAGCACCTCTTTAGAGTTTTTACAGACCTTATTTACAGTATGGTTATCCTAAATTAAAAATAAGCGATAATCATATTACATGCCTAGCAATAAAGACGACCATGATTTTAGTCAGCACCAGGATGCTACAGTTACATCCTACAGCTACATTTTCTACAGAATTTATTATTAGTTGCACCAACAGCAGTTGTACTTACTAATAACTGGAGATAAGTCCCACTGTGGTAAGAAAAAAAAAGAATCAATGATAATAGTAAATGCATTTTCATGCTTAGATTTCCTTCCCTAATATTTTATAATGGTTTTATACAGATGGTCGGAGCACCATTTTGACAATGGTGCTGTAAAAAGTAATTTCAATCCATAAAGGCTATAAATGAATGTCATTTGCAACCTTGGCTGTACACCAGACTAATGTGTAGAGATATTTTAGATGTCACCACAGAAGATTCTGATTTAGTCAGTTTGGGGACAGGGCAGTTGTGTCTTCAAAAGTTCCCCGAATGATTCTGATGCATAGCTGGAGTTGAGAGTCACTTTCCAAAACCCTTCAAGTTTTTAGGGGGCCTTAGAATTCAACCTTTTCTCACCTTCTTTGATTTCCAGGAACTTCTTCCCAATGATCTACCAGTCAACTGCCCTGGACACGGGCATCAGATCTCACATATATTCTTGAACTTAATGAATTTAAAATTAAACATGCTGGACATCCTACAGTAAACCTAATAAATCACATGACCATCCTCCCAGGCACTTATACCAGAAATTCGGAAATTAGGATCTCTCTACTTCATATCAATCAGCATACCAACAATTTTACCTCTTAATATTTTTTATATTTATCATCAGTTCTCCAATTCCATTGCCGTAAAACATCCCTTCAACACTTCTGCCTAGATAAATACTAAGGGTCTACTACTTCTGGTATTTTCTTTAAAATCCCCCAGCTTTGACTCTGCAGGTGCCCGACTGCACCACTACACCATCACTACTCATCCTCATCACAGACATTCCTCATGCAGGTCACTTCCCTCCATTCCTGGCCTGCTGTCAACACTACTTCTGTCTTAATTTTGGTTAGTTCAATACTTCCCCAGCTCTGGTCTTTCTGTTCTTTTCCTTGTCTCCTTCAGTCATTTGTCCCACACTCTACCTTAGGGCCTCACTCCCATGATCACACTCTAGACCCAGTCATCCAGCAACTGTAGCCCCTCCATTATCTCTGTTTGGCCCCCTCCTCCTCACTGCATTCCCAGTTATCATCCTACCCCAGAGCACCTACAGCCCACTAACCCTACCACCTCTTCACTATCCTTAACGCCCCATGGGTCCACTTTACTCTCCTTACTCAGATGAAATTTCAGACTCAATCATTCTAATCACTCCACTTTATACACCCTCAACTCTTTATGTGTTTTTTTATCTGTTTTTTAAATTGAAGTATAGTTGATGTACAATATTACATAAATTACAGATGTACAACATAGTGATTCACAATTTTTAAAGGTTATACTCCATTTATAGTTATAAAATATTGACTATGTTCCCTGTGTTGTACAATATATCCTTATGGCTTATTTTACACTTAATAGTTTGTATCTATAAATCCCTTACCACTATGTTGCCCCTCCACCCACCCTCTCCCCCTGGTAACCACTAGTCTGTTCTCTATATCTGTGAGTCTGCTTCTTTTTTGTTATCTTCACTAGTTGGTTGTTTTTTTAAGATTCCACATATAAGTGATAACTATTTGTCTTTATCTGACTAATTTCACTAAGCATAACACCCTCTAGGTCCATCCATATTGTGGCAAATGACAAAATTTCATTCTTTTTTATGGCTGAGTAGTATCCGTGTGTATACACACACACACACACACACACACACACCCCACATATTCTTTATTCATTCATCTGTCGATGGACACTTAGGTTGCTTCCATATCTTGGCTACTGTAAATAACACTGCTGTAAACATTATGGTGCATATATTTTTGCATTTTTTTTTTTTTTTTTCAGATATATACCCAGGAGTGGAATTGCTGGGTCATATGGTAGTTCTTTATTTAGTTTTTTGAGAAACCTCCATACTGTTTTCCACAGCAGCTGCACCAATTTACATTCCCACCAGCAGTGTACGAGGGTTCCCTTTTCGCCACATCCTCGCCAACATTTGTCATGTGTGTCCTTTTTGATGATATCCATTCTGACAGGTGTGAGGTGTTACCTCACTGTGGTTTTGATTTGCACTTCTCTGATGATTAGTGATGTTGAGCAACTTTTCATGTGCCTGTTGGCCATGTGCATGTCCTCTTTGGAAAAATGTCTATTCAGGTTTCTGCCCATTTTTTAATCAGGTTGTTTTTTTGGTGTCGAGTTGTATGAGCTGTTTATATATTTTGGATATTAACCCCTTATTGGTCATATCATTTGCAAATATTTTCTCCCGTTCAGTAGGTTGTCTATACACCCTCAACTCTTTTGCCACTCTTTCACTGTCATACATAAGCACGACCCTGCTCAAACACAAACTCCTGTCTCTTCATGCCTGCACAAACACAGCTGCATGTGGTGAGAGAAAACCTCACACCTATGCTGGTGGATATCACTTTAAATTCACAAGCACCAACTTCAAGTAGGCCTTTAATGTTGTCCGGCAGGCACACTCCACTTCCCTAATCCATTCAATCTCCTACCTCCTGGACTAACACTTTCTATCTTTCCTGTTTTCAAACCTTCAGCAACTTCTACCCCATCCTCACTCTCAGCTGGTAACCTTGCTGCTTCCCTTTTCACTGATAATGGAAGAGTAATCAGAGGACAATTCTAAAAGATCCCCAAACCATATCTACTCACCTGGGCCCATATACTCTGCGCTGGTTCCTTGACAACAAATGAACTGTTGAAAAACCCACCGACTCAAGCACATCACTCAGGCAGTTCAATCCTCTGCATCATTTTTAACTTCTCTCCAGCATACAAACATGCAGTTATTTTCTCCTTTCTTTAGAAACCATCTTTTGAATCAATTTCTCCTCCCTTTTCCTTCACAACAAAACAAAAAAGTAGTGTATATTCTCTTTTTTCAACATCTCTTCTCTTTGTCTCTTGAAGAGACTGTAATCAGACTTTCACCTACTCCATTCACCCACCCCCACTCCAAAACCACTCAGTTCAAGGTCACCAATGAACTACCACGTTGCTGAATGCAATGGGCAGTCCTTGGTTCTCATTGTACTTGACCCATCAGCTGCATTTCACACAAGGGCTCACGGCTTCCTCCCAGGAATACTTTCTGCACTTCCAGGCCATCACACTCCTGATTTTCCTCCCACTCTACTTAACTAATCCTTTTCAGTCTCCTTTGTTCGTTCCTTCTCATCTCCCTCACCTCTAACTAGTTGTTTGACTTCTTTTATCTTAAGTCACCACTTGGTAGGCTCATCTAGTTTCTTGGCTTTAAATATCATCTTTATGCTGATGGCTCCTAAATGCATATGTGGAGACTAAACTTGGTCCTTGAACTCTAGGAGCATATCCAAATGCCCACTCAAGGATATCCCTCCAGCAAGCCTCCCCTCATTATCCTACATCATTAATAATTCTTCTCTACCAGATCATTCCCATCACCTAAGTGTTGTTATCTCTTAATTTCTTATAACATTATTTTTTATAAATTTTATTTATTTATTTTAACGTGATTTTTGGGGGGGGCTGCGTTGGGTCTTCATTGCTGCGTGCAGGCTTTCTCTAGTTGTGGTGAACGGGGGCTACTCTTTGTTGCAGTGCACAGGCTTCTCATTGCAGTGGCTTCTCTTGTTGCAGAGCATGGGCTCTAGGTGCGCAGGCTTCGGTAGCTGCAGCACGCGGGCTCGGTAGTTGTGGCACGCAGGCCCTAGAGCACATGGGCTCAGTAGTTGCGGCACACAGGTCCTAGAGCATCTGGGCTTCAGTAGTTGTGGCTCGCGGGCTCTAGAGCGCAGGCTCAGTAGTTGTGGCGCACAGACTTAGCTGCTCGGAGGCACGTGGGATCTTCCTGGACCAGGGATCGAACCCATGTCCGCTGCACTGGCAGGCGGATTCTGAACCACGGCACCACCAGGGCCAGGGAAGTCCTCTTATAACTTTAAATAAAAACAAAAACCCTTGATCTCACTTCCCTCACCAGTGACTACTAACTCGTTTCTCTCTGCTCTTGTCTACAGAAAAACTTGAAAGAGTAGTCTATACTCACTGCCCCTGAGTCCTCTCCCATCAATTTCTCTTAAGGCCCCTCCAGTCAGGCTCCTGTTCTCACCTCTCTACCAAATGGCTTGTCAACATCACGTCCAATGACCCCTATGTCATGTAACTGCTGTGGTCAGTCATCAGTGCTCATTCTACTTGACCTAATGGTAGCATTTTACACAGCTGTTTATTTCCCCTCTTTCCCACACCTTCTTCTTCTTGGTTTTCAGGTCAATACTCTTGCTTGGATCTTCTGCTCTCTTTATTAGACTTCTTTTGCTGATTCCTCATTTTCTCTTCATCCTCTTAGTGTTGGAGAGTTCCAGAACTCAGTCCTGGTACTCTTATCTCCTCTAGTCAACACCACCTTCCTAGATGATTCCTTTTAAATATCACCTCTAAGCCTACAACTCTCACATCTGTATTTTCAGTCCAGCCATCTTTCTCAAACTCCAGGCTCATATATCCAGCTTCCTCGTCTGTTCCCCACATGACTCACTAATAAGCATTTCCAACTTGATACATCCAAAACTTAGCTCCTAATTATTCCCCTCAAACTTCTCCTCTATTCTCTTGCTCAGGCCAAAATCTTGGAGTCATTCTTTTTTTTTTTTTTTAATTTTTATATATTTATTTATTTATGGCTGTGTTGGGTCTTCATTTCTGTGCGAGGGCTTTCTCTAGTTGTGGCAAGCGGGGGCCACTCTTCATCGCAGTGCACGGGCCTCTCACTATCACGGCCTCTCTTGTTGCGGAGCACAAGCTCCAGACGCGCAGGCTCAGTAGTTGTGGCTCACGGGCCCAGTTGCTCTGCGGTATGTGGGATCTTCCCAGACCAGGGCTCGAACCCGTGTCCGCTGCATTGGCAGGCAGATTCTCAACCACTGCGCCACCAGGGAAGCCCTGGAGTCATTCTTGATTCCTCTGTCTTTCACACTCTACATCCATCCACAAGCAAATCCCATCAGCTCTACCTTCCAGCCACCCAGAATCTGACCACTTCTCACCACCTCCACTGCCATCACTCTGGCCCAAGCCACCATCATCTTCACACCAGCCACCTCACTGCTCTCCCTGATTCCACCCTTCCCTTCTACAGTCTTTTTTCTATATGCCGGTCAGGGGGATCCTCTCTATTCCTAAGTTAGACATTATTACTTCTCTGCTTAAAACCTTCTTAAGGCTTCCCATCTTTCTCTGAGTAAAACTGACAACGGCTTCTAGGGCCTTACAATCAGCCGGCCATCACCTCTCTGACCTCACCTACTGCTTCCCTCTTCCTTGCCAACCCCACCACAGTGCCACTGCCCCTGGCTAATACCTAGATATATCAAGCATGTGCCTGCCTCAGGACCTTTACACCTGCTGTCCCGCTGCCTGGAATGCCCTTCCTCCTGATATGTGCACATCTTGCTTCCACATCTCTGACTTTTACTCATACATCCATTTCTCAGTGATGCCATTTTAATTTCCACACCTCTTCTCTTTCCATGCTTTATTTTTCTCCTTAGTGCTTATCACTCTCTAACATATGATGTAATTAGTTAATTTATTTATGTATTATTTTCCTCACGCCAGCATGTAAGTTCTATAAGGGCAAGCTTTTTATGTTCTGTTTGGTTCCCTAGTGTAGGTACTGTATCAAGGTACCTAGGTGTGTACAATACCTAGAACAGAGCCTTGTACATGGGAGAGGTTCAATAATGTTTGATGAGTTAGTGAATGGCATTTCTAATCATAACCTCTGCCTCCAGAGTCATCTAATTAGAAGACAAACCTGCTCACCTCAGTTTTCAGCTTAAAACCCTTCAGTGGGTCTGCAGTGCTATAGCTGATGCAAACTGAAATGTCTTCAGCAGCCAGGCATATCCCCTAAATGTGATAAGAAAAGTTTACGTGTGTGGGGCGGGGCAGGTGGGGCGAATATGAAAAGTGGAAAATGCAGGACCTGCCTAAGGGCATTCAATTCAATTATTTTAAAGAATTGTACCAGCCTCTTAGCAGCCCCTGTATATATGGGGTTGGCCAAAAAGTTCGTTCGGGTTTTTGGTAAGATGTTATGGAAAAACCCAAATGAACCTTTTGGTCAACCCAATAGCATAAACCACCATCTCCACAGTGTGGCTTCGTAGGCACTATGCAGGCTTCCCATGCTTACTCCCTCCTGGGCCCTATAACATCAGAGAAAACAGGCTGTGCATATCCTCAAACTGAGCGACTGCCATGCAACTGAACACACTGCTTTTTCATTATCAAATAAACAGGCAAGGAAGCAAGATGTCACTGTTGGCACAGTCTGAAATTATATCTGGAACCCAGATGTTTGAACCAGATGACTACACTTGCTAAAGGCAGTTTTTACAACTCTATGAGGTAATTACACTTGCGTTTCAAGGTGACATGGTTGAGGATCTGAATAGGTAATCTCCCATGCAGTGATTCCAATCTGTCAGGACCTTAACTCAGTCAGGAAGAACATCATCACCAACTTCAGCTTTTTTCCCATGAGAACCAGGAAGACTTGAGAAGTGTACTCACAGAATTTCCCCCATCCTGAAATCTCCTGGTCTACTTTGCTGAGAATGGATCCTTTGGGCTCATCGCAGTAAACTGTACTTCCTTCAAGATTTCTGCATCAGAGTACTCTAACCCAAGTCCTCCGTGGGACTTTGACAATGGCAAACAAGGACTTCCATGATCTGATGACCAGTGTTCACAAGAGCAGACCCATCTCTCAACATTACCAACACATCCTCCACTTACTATTGCCAAAGATCCATTCTCTCCTGTCCTAGAACGTTTGTAAATTCCTAGAATGCCCTTCCCACCCACACATTCCAGGCAAAGTGCTCTGCCCAAGAATCAGCTTCTCCAGGAATTCTCTACAGATCCACTGAAGTCAGCTAATTACTTCTCTCCTCTTTTTCTGAACTGTATTCAGTACATATCTCCCTTCCAATCTTTATTTTATTAATTGCAATTATTGTTTTATCTCAGTTCCAGAAGGGCAGTAACCATGTCTAATGTATCTTTGAATCAGTGATGCCTAACCTAGTATCTGGCACTTCAGAGGCACTCAATGGATGTTTTTTGAATTCAACCTAATTATAATTAGAAGAGTGATCAGATCAGTGTGGCTATAGTAGTAAAGTGCTAGGAAGGGAGGGGAGTTGGAAAGAGGGGGGGAAAAAATGGAAAAAGATTCAAGTTACATAACAGCAATTTTTTTTCATATTTCACATACATAAAGGCAGCACTTTGCCTTGGAAAGAATGTTACAATGAATCCCTATTTCTTGACGCACTCCTAACATTATAAAAGGCAGTCTAGTGTAATGGATTGATTATAGTCAGACAACCCGAGTCCATTGACAATACAGTGCTCCTTCTCTAAGCTAATTTGACAGAATATTTATGGTCCAACTAATGCAAATTGGTAAAAAATACATTAAGATTCTCAAAAAATAAATTTGTACATGGTAGAGAATAAACACACAAAATTCACATAACAGGAAATATAAATTGGTTTAAAATATTAAAAACATTCAATACTACAAACAAAAGTTGCAAGGTGAAACAACAACCAGGTAGCTACTTAAAACCTGTTACATTAGCAACCTTTTGTTCACATTATACCACCTGATGGTAGTAGATTGACTGTTGATATGTAGCAGGGCTAACTGACATAGATATACTGGAAAGCAACTGGAACCCACTGGTGATAATTAACTATTAAGAAATTTTCCCAAAAGGGAGTAGGATACTATAGATGTAAAATATTATTTATAGTAATAAAAAATCAGATGCTAGAAATACCCCAAAAGAAAGGTTAACTAAAAAAAGATTTATCTACCTTCTGGAATATATAGTCATCACAACAATTGCACAATGACTGTTCATCATGGAAAATTATAATAATAATAGTAATAATGGCTAATATTTATTGAGCATTTTCTACGTGCCCAGTACTACAGTAAGTATTTCACATGCGTTATGAGATAAGTACTAATGTAGGGTTGCTAGATTTAGCAAATAAAAATATAAGATGCCCAATTCAATTTGAATTTCAGATAAACAATGGATATCTGTTGTTTATCTGAAATTCAAATTGAACTGGGCATCCTGTATTTTATTTGGGTAACAGCACTCCATTTAATTCATGAGAAAACTAAGACACAGGGATTGAATAACTTTCCAGGGTCATACAGCTAATAAGTGGTGATAAAAAGTTAAGTTTACAAAAAAGTAGAATAGTAAATTTTGTTTATGAATAATTCCAGGCATACCTTGCTTTATTGTGCTTCACAGATATGGCATTTTTTTTTTTTTTTTTTACAAATTGAAGGTTTGTGGCAACCCTGCATCGAGCAAGTCTATCAGGCCATTTTTCCAACAGCACTTGCTCACTTCATGTCTCTGTCATATTTTGGTAATTCTCCCAGTATTTCAAACTTTTTCATGATTATTATATTTGTTATGGTGATCAGTAATCTTTGAGGTTACTATTGCAAATAAATTATGACTCACTGAAGTCTCAGAAGATGATGGTTAGCGTTTTTTAGCGATAAAGTATTTTTAAATTACATACTTTTTTTTTAGACATAATGCTGTTGTACACTGAAGAGACCACAGTATGGCGTAAACATAACTTTTATATACACTGGGAAAGCAAAAAATTCATGTGTCTCACTTTACTGTGGCAGTCTAGAATCAAACCTGCAATATCTCCAAGGTATGCCTGTATAAATAGGTGAAACACGCGCATGCCCATGGATCACAGATGAGGGGAAGCGTGGACAGGTGATACTACTACCACCAAATCCATTTATTGAGCAGTTACTGGAGCACTTACTCTGCACACTGTGCTGCAACAGCCTTCCCCCGCCCCGTTTTACAGATGAATAAAGTGAAGAGTTAAATATTTTGCTCAAGGTCAATAAAGCTAGTAAGGGCAGGATCAGATTCTGACTCCAAAGCTCTTGCTTATTCCACTTTGTCATCTTGATTTCCTGGGTGAGATTTTTTTTTTCTTTTGAGTGCAGTTCTATCAGTGTTGGTGTAAAAGTTTTGGTGTGATAAAATACATGCACGAGGACACATGACTATTTCAAGGAGATCTGCAAAGCCAAGTCGCTGGGGTTTGCCTTGGTTTAAAGCCATACTTCAAGCCAACCCAATGCAAACTTGAAAGAAAAAGTCGTGGAACATTTATGGCTCAAATTGTGATTTCATTTAGAAAGTAATAATACATACTCCATACTTATCTTTTGGAAAGGGAGACTGCTCTCCCACTGATGCCCCCCACTAAGCTCCTCCCTTTCTCTACACACCTGTGCACATGAACTTGTTAGTTCCCTCAAGTAAGTCACTTAGGAAGGGATTATGAATTTTTTTTTAAGCCAACCACATGAGAAAGCCCAGGAGCACACACAAACACAAAGTGCCAGTATGCTTTTACAATGAAAGCAATGCCTGTGCTCTATACGTAACAGGGAATTTTATGATGATTTCCCTTAGGTGTCAGCTTAAGTTTTCCTTGAGAGTTTAACCCACATCAAGAAGTTTGCTTTTGATTGTTTATTCTGAAAGAGGCAGCTGCCCACAGGGCTGCCTGTGATGCCTTTACCACAATTTGCTTTTGTTTTTCCCTCTTGATAATTACCTCATGACTAAACCACTCACTGGTCCGTGTAGAGGAATCCTGTGGAGATGAAAACACACTTGTTTAAATAAAATATTTATGAAGAAGTCCTAAAATGTCACTGAAGTAATGCAAATTAAATCTTCACATATTGTGCATCCAATATGCCACTCATTCCTTAGAAGACTCTCTAGTTCCTGATTGCAATTAACATTAATTTTTAAAAATTAATCCCATTGTGCATAATCACACCAGTGTCTATTCATAAAAATCCAGTGTTGTTTTTTTTTTTTTTTTTTTTTTTTTTTTTGTGGTACGCGGGCCTCTCACTGTTGTGGCCTCTCCCGTTGCGGAGCACAGGCTCCGGACGCGCAGGCTCAGCGGCCATGGCTCATGGGCCCAGCCACTCCGCGGCACGCGGGATCCTCCCGGACCGGGGCACGAACCCGTGTCCCCTGCATCGGCAAGCGGATTCTCAACCACTGCGCCACCAGGGAAGCCCAAAATCCAGTGTTTTAAGGCTGATTTTTCACTTGACTATCTTTGAAAATCTGAATTAAGGTTAAAGTTTAATCTCAGTGATTATTTTGGAGATTTTTCCTTAGGAACTGCATTTAATTATTATTTTACATGTACATCTTTTTATAAGTTGTTTCATTCTAAATCAATATAAGGTGACACTAGTGACAGTTCCACATTCTGGCCTTTCAATGAAATACTTTGGACATGATTTTCTCAATTTGTTCTTTTTTTCCCCAAATTGAGCGGATATAATAGATTCTCATGATATTTTTATAGAGTCCTTCAAATAAAAATTGGGAGTAATATTGTCAAAAGAAAGTTAAGAATCAGTTGGTTGATTTGGGTGATGACTGTACAAGGTAATAGTCAAGGCCCCCAACTTGATACCATCTTTCTTAATTTTGCAAAAAAGAAACGTGAGCTGAGCTGAGAAGAGTTAGGTGGGTTCATCCTTCACTTACTGGCCTCAACAGTTGTCTTCCACCTGGTGCACATTACAACCAACAGAGGAACTTATATAAAAATATACCGATACCAGGCCCCACCCCCAGAGATTCCAATTTAATTGGTCAGGATACAGGTCAGTCATTGGTAGTTTCTTGTTTGTTTTATTTTTGTTTGTTTGTTTGTTAGAGCTCCCTAAATGTTTCTAATATGCAACCAAGGTTGAAAACCAGTTTAGAAAAAGCTTCTCCTGACTAGGGTTAACATCTACTTAGAAAGAGGGGTCATCAGCGATGTGTCGTAAAGCTCTATTTGACACCCTGACCAAGTGAACATGCTCTAGTTCACCAGAAAATGAAGAAAAAAATCCCTAGAAATACAAAGCTGGAATGTCAATGGAAAACCAGTATCCTGAAAAAAAGAATTCATGACCAAGATAGTGAGCAATGTCCATCAACAGATGAAAGAATAAAGAAGATGTTTTATATATATATATATATATATATATATATATATGTATAGTGGAATACCACTCAGCCATAAAAAGGAATGAAATAATGCCCTTTGCAGCAACATGGATGGACCTAGAGAATATTATACTAACTGAAGTAAGTCAGAAAAAGAAAGACAAGTATTATATAATATCACTTCTATATGGGATTTTTTAAAAAGATACAAATGAATTTATTTACGAAACAGAAATAGACTCACAGACACAGACATAGAAAACAAACTTATGGTAACCAAAGAGGGAGGAATAAATTAGGAGTTTGGGATTAACAGATATACACTATTATACATAAAAATAGACAAACACAGGGACCTACTGTATAGCACAGGGAACTATATTCAATATCTTGTAATAACCTAGAATGGAAAATAATCTGAAAAAGAATATATAGGGGTGTGTGTGTGTGTATAAAACTGAATCACTTTGCTGTACACCTAAAACTAACACAACATTGTAAATCACCTATACTTCAATTTAAAAAAGTAAAAATAAAAATACTGAGCAAAATCTGTATAACTGCATAGAATTTAACCTACACTTAGAGATTAAATCCATTATAGAAAAACAGAATAGAGAAAGGACATCTAAATGAAAAAAAAACCTAGGAAATTTTCATTGACAACAACTCCTAGATTCTTAGTATATGTGATATGTTTACCTAGAAGCTACTTTGACTTAGGCTCAACTCTTTTTCTTAAATGGAACCCATGGCCTTGGGCTAGTTTAGCTCTCTGCACTTCAATTTATTCAGATATACCAATCTCTTTTGGCAATGCTTCTCAAACGTTAATGTGTCTATGAATCACCTGAGGATCCTGTAAAGACACAGATTCACATCAGTAGGTCTGGCACACAGTCGAACACTTTGAGCAGCAAGGTCTTAGAAGATGTTAAGAGGATTAAAGGAAATGACCTACATAAAGTGCTTGGCACAGATGTGGTTGGCACCCTTCAGAAGAAAAGACTTACAAGGAAAATAATAAAACATGGTTAAAACCTAGAAATCATTCGATCCAATCTTCTTTTCTTTTCCAGATGTGGAAACAACAGGATGAGATAAGTTACAATCGCTACCCCCTAATAGCCAAATGGAGAAGAGACGAATTCTTTTTTGACCGCAATAAGTATAATCGAGATCAACAAGTAGAAGTTAAATTGAGCTTTTCATTCCACGCAAGGAAAGACCTTTTAATAACTGCTGTCCTACAATCAACTGGCCCTCTTGAGGAGATAGAGTGAAGTCCCCAGTTACAAAGTATGAGCAATGACCAGCTGATAACATTAAAGAAGACTTCCATACTTCAGGTCCCTGTTGAACTAACAGACATCGCACATCTAATATGTACAAAAAAAAAAAAATCTTTTTTTTTTTTTTTTTTTTTTTTTTTGTGGTACGCGGGCCTCCCTCCGCTGCGGCCTCTCCCGTTGCGGGGCACAGGCTCCGGACGCGCAGGCCCAGCGGCCATGGCTCACGGGCCCAGCCGCTCCGCGGCATGTGGGATCCTCCCAGACCGGGGCGCGAACCCGGTTCCCCTACATCGGCAGGCGGACGCGCAACCACTGCGCCACCAGGAAAGCCCTAAAAAAATCTTTAATAAAACAAAAAACTTCCTTATTTTCCTCCCCACTCCAACTCTGCTCCTCCTGAAGTCTTGCCCTATGCAGTAAATGGAGTTGCTTAGGTCAAAAAGCCTTGGGGTCATCCTTAACTCCTCTTCTCTCACCACTCACCTCCATTGCATCAACAAATCCTAGGGCTGTATCTTCAAACTGATGTCCACTATCCCCTTTGTCTGGATTACTAGAGTAACCTGCTAACAAGTTTCCCTGTCTTTACTCTTGAACTTCAACAGCATTTTCTCAACACAGCAGCCAGAGAGTTGCCACTTCTCTGTTAAAACCCTTCTCATTCAGAGTAAAAATCAAAGTCCTTATAATGGTTTAGAAGGCCATACATGATCTTCGCCCTCCAACCGTTAACCGTATTTCTTGTCATTCTCTATCTTATTCACTCTGCACCAGTCACCCTTGAACTCAACTATTCCTTGTATCACATCAAGGACGCTCCTATCTCCTGACCTTTGCACTTGCTCTTCCCTCTGCTGTGAAGGTTATTCGCTGAGATTCACAAGTTTATGCCGGACATTGCCAATATATGAAACAACATAATGACACCTAACAGAAGGATTCTAATTGCTCTCTATGGAAAAGTGCTCACCCTCAGCTTAAAGATCCACATTTTACTTTCCATAGTTGGTACAGATGAAGGACTGGGTGAGGTATTCCAGTTCCAATTTATGACTTAGCTACATCAAATTCTCTCTCAATACCAAGTTAGGGAAGACTAAGGACTGTACTCCTACATCAGAGCACTGCAACTACCTGGGCAAAGAATAACCTTTCTGATGGCCCACTGATTTGTGACCCAGGCTTATCCCACCACTGAAAAAATGAACAAACATCCTAGATGTGGTATCACTCTGCTGTCCACAGGGAATTATATCTGGTTTCTCCTTTCAAAACCAAAGTTCCTCAGTTGAGCTTGAGAAAACCTAGCTACCACTGGGTAGCCAGGGATGAACAATGGGCAGAAAAAGCTGAAACATGGCATTCATGTGGGTTCCTTTACAGAAAAGGAAGTCACGCATTTACAGAGACTACTCTCTCTAGGGACCCACATGCCAGGGCTGATGCTGGGCGTGGTTGTGCCGGGTCCCACTACACTGCAGCAGCGGCGCCTTTCACAGCTTTGGGCAGTGCAGCTACTCCAACCACTCAGCTTTTAGGGCTCGGAAGTTAAAGGAACTCTTGGCTTGGATAACCAAACAGCTTTACAGGGATGCATCTGATGTAAGAATTAATGTGGGCAAGGAGAGGAAGGAGGGAGATGAAGAGAGATGCTGGCCTGAGTTGAACTGCCCTGGAAGAGAGGGTACACTTTGGATGTGGGCTTCAGCCTCGGTTCCTCTGACCTTGCACTCACAGTTCCCCTCCCCACACCTGCCTCGTGAACAGGCTACTTCCCGACCCAAATCAAAGATCACGAGGGTCATGGGGCTACCTCAAAACCACTATGCCCTAGTTTAAGAAAGCAGAGCAGTGCTTTCAGGAACTCAAAGAGCAGCACGGCATACTCTTTATCTGTGGCTATTTCTCAGCCAAGGAATCAGATGTGTCTTTTGTAAGGAGTCTTCTCTGTGATTCTTCCTCAGGGGCTTCCCAGTGCAGGGGCTGAGGAAAACTTTAGAACATGGGATCTAGCTCGAGGATTAAAAGGAGCAGAGGCACAAAATCAGCCAAAAAGATGTGGAGTATTAAACATGCAACTCGGCGAGAGGCCTCATCCATCTTCTCTTGTAAAGCCAAAGAGGACCGCTCATGTGCGGTAACAGTGGGAACTCCTGGCACAGTCAACAGGCAAAGAAGTGGCACGTTTCAACACTAACACTTGCCTTGGGTGAAGCAAGCTAGATTATTTCTTGTTCCTGCTGCTTAAGGACAGAACTTTCCCCAGTGAGGAGACCACCCTGGGCCCCCAGTTCATGAATGAAGTGCTCTTATTCCTGTTTGCAGTCTGTGCAGCACATCAGTCCAGCAAGGAGGCACACAAAGGCTGGGCATTAAACCTCTGGGGAAATCATTTGAAATCAACAGTATTTCTTGACTTAATTCTCCACTTTGAAGTAACACATTAGTGATCATCCCATAAACTTAATTAATGTAACCACAGGCAATGGGGAGCAATAATCTTTCTTTTACAAAAAAACCCAAAAAAACGTCTTTGAGTAGGGAAAATCTGATATAAACTTTTTTTTTTTTTTTTTTTGCGGTACGCGGGCCTCTCACTGTTGTGGCCTCTCCCGTTGCGGAGCACAGGCTCCAGACGCGCAGGCTCTGCGGCCATGGCTCACGGGCCCAGCCGCTCCACGGCATGTGGGATCTTCCCAGACCGGGGCACGAACCCGTGTCCCCGGCATCGGCAGGCGGACTCTCAACCACTGCACCACCAGGGAAGCCCTGATATAAACTTTTATTAGATGACTTCTCTTCACCCCACAGACCCATTTTGGATATATTATCAAGGAAATGCTATTTAAGTCAGGCTCAGTGTATACCTCTTTATGAATCAAATAATTCTCTAATTTATCCTTGGGTAAATGAATTTGTATATAATGGATTGGCTTAAAATGAGGTAAATTCATACTGGATACTTTGCACACTAACAGCTCATTTCCAATATTTATACACAGGAATATCCGGGGAAGGGCCCTTTTCTTACCCCATCTTTAACAATCCAACCACAATATGCTTTTTTTTTTTTTTTTAGTATTTAGGTTGAGAGACTATTCGAGAAAATGATTCCTCATGGTGAGAATCTCAAGTAAACACCTGGAAGGAATGTGTCTTCCAGTAAGCAGCAGTGGATGAGAAGATGTGGGAGACCCAGGACCCTTGGGGAAAGCAAACGGCTCCACTAAAACTCCCTCTTCCAAACTTAATTGGTCAAAGGCCAAAATAAATGAACTTTCCAAAGTTAGGAGCTTCGAAACTTTCACTAGGAATAACTGTAGGTGCACAAGCCATGACCCGTGAGCCCATCGACCTTCGTGTGCCCGGTGGCGGAATCTGGTTGAGCCGGGAGCCCAGGCCCAGGCCGCCTCCACGCTGAGAGACCCGGAGGGAACGGGTTCAGGCCCGGCTGCCCAGGACCCGGAGCTCTCAGTCCCCGGCCGAGCGTCGGCTGCCGCCCCGCCCTTCTCACCCCAGACCAAGGACAGGAAATGGGCACTCCGGGAAGAGGATGGGGAGCGCCCGGTGGGATTCAACCGCAGCCCGGGGCCGTCCCCAACTCCCAACTTCCCAGAGTTTCCTCTGGCCTCGTCCCCCTTCCCATGGCTCGCGAGACCGCCGCGGCCTCTCCTCGCCCGGAGCGCAGAGCCCGGGAAGTGGAGCTCGGAGCTCGGGAGCCGCCCCCAGGAGCCCCGGTGACAGAAGCGCAGGTGACGGGCGTGGTGCCTCCAACCCCGCGCCAGCCCACCCGGACCCGGCCTCCATGCAGCAGCCTCCGCCGGGGTCCCTGCCCGGGTCCAGCATCAGGCCACCGTGCGCTGGCTCCTGGTGCCCTCCCCTAGCTCGGTGGTCACCCGCCCTCCTCCCTCCAGTCCGCGTCGTTCTCCTGCCTCAGGCCCCGGTGCGGCCCCAACTCCCAGCCCGGGGCCCTCCGGTCGCGCCCGGCAGCGGCGACGATACTCACCTGGGTCGCGGAGCCGGGGTCTGGCGCGGTCCCGCAGGTGGTAGATGAAATCTTGGCAGCTGTCGTGCTCCAGGGCCCCGCGGGCACAGAGCTCGGCCAGCAGCTGCAGCGCCTGGTGACAGAGCGCGTCCCTGGCCCCGGGCATCGCCCCCCCGCATCCTCGGACCGAGCCCGGCAGGCGGGCGCGGGAGACAACCCTCCGCCTGCCAGCTCAGAGCCGCCGCCTCCGGGCCGTCCGCGCTCGCCGCCAGCGACCCGCCGAGAAACGGCCCGAGCCCAAGCCCCAGCCCCAGCCGGCCCGGCCTCCCACCGGTTGCATGCAGCTCTTGGCCAGCCGGTCAGTCGGGCTTTCTTTCTCTCCCGCCCTGCCCTCTGTCCCTCCCCCGGCAAGGAGGAGAGGCGGCGCCGCACAGCCCAACGCGCCTCTCTCCTAGCGCTCCGCCCGCCTCTCGTGGCCGCCGCGGGGCGGGGCGGGGCGGGGCGGGTCAGGGGTGCGCGCCAAGGGGTAGGATCCCGGCGGCCCCTGCCCGGGCGCCGACGGGGGAATGGGGGCGCTCGCGGGCTCCTAGAGGAGCGCGGGACTCGGCTCGGGACCTCGTGCTCAGAGCGACCGCGCCCAGGTTTGGAGAGTGTGTGCGGGTGCGCGCCCCGTCCCGATGCAAACCCACACCCTCTCCCACCGCCCCTCGCCGCGGCAGTCCAAAACATGTTCTTGGGTGCGTTGAGCGAAACGTGAAGTCTGAACCACACCCGCCACATCTGGAGAACCGAGTCCCGGCTTTGAACTTGAAAAGCGCAGTCGGGGCATAAGCCATGGGCCTAAAGATGCTACACGCCCAAATGCAGGGTCTGGGGCCGAGATTCTCCAACAAAGGAAAAATTTCTCAACCGCAGGGCCTTTTCGACCACCTTGGTGATTTGGAAAAGGTGGAGACTCTCAGATCAGAACTAAGGTCAAATAAATGGCTCCTGAGAAAGACGCTGGGACTTACCTGGAGCTTCGTAGTAGACCCTGGCTGGTCTTCCAAGCAACTGATTGGAAATCTGAGGATTTCCAGCATCCACCAAGGAAGAGTATCACAGAATCTGGGATGTTTGGAAGGGAACACAGGGCACCTCTCATACATCCACCTCTTCAGCCTTTCAGGCAATAAGCCTAGAGATAACCAGGGAATACTGAACTCGTGTGTGTGTGTGCACTGTGCCACAGATCTTTTAGCTGTATAATCTCATTTAATTCCCTCGATAGCCCAACAAGGTCTGTATAACTATTATGCTCATTTTACCAATGACAAACCCGAGACTCAGGAAAGTAGCACCTGCCCAAGTTCATAGGTGGGGAGGCAGGGAACCTTGACTTTTTTTTTTTTTTTTTTTGCCTTTACTTAACACTAGTGTCCTGCTCTAAAACAGAGTAGAATCTGTACAACTGACACTTTTAGCCGTAAGGCTGTGGTGTTGCTAGGGATATCTCACAGCAAATCATATTGTGCAGAAAGGTAGTTCAGAATGCCATAGAATGTTCACCCAACAGACAAGCTTTAGAATACTGCTGTACATGGCGCTGGGGCCTCAAGGACCTTACATTAGAATAGCAGAGAAAATGCAGAATTGTAAAGGTAAAGCTAACTTCAGAGAGTTGTGAAAAGGCAAGTAGGCTCTCTGCCCTAGGAAAACTAGGAGGGAAAATAAATTCACTGAGAGAGAGAGAGAGCCTTTGGAGGAGGTAGAGCAGAAGCTGGTTTTTTTTAAACATCTTTATTGGAGTATAATTGCTTTACAATGTTGTGTTAGTTTCTGCTGTATAACAAAGTGAATCAGCTATATGTATACGTATAACCCCATATCCCCTCCCTCTTGCGTCTCCCTCCCACCCTCCCTATTCCACTGCTCTTGGTGGTCACAAAGCACCGAGCTGGTCCCTCTGTGCCATGCAGCTGAGAAGCTGGTCTTTGAAAGGAGGGAACTCTTAGAGAAGTAGGGGAGAGAGTGTGGACGCTAGGGCTGGTGTAGTAATGGTGAGGAGAAGCAAATTTGAAAAACATTTCAGGTGTGAATTGACAAGACTGCAACTAATGGAATGAGAAAGAATGAAAGCCATAGAAGTTCCAAAAACTGACCTGGGTTATACGTGGTGAGCCCCTGATGACACTTAGAATTAGAAGACACTTAGACACTTAGAAGCCCAGAGTTTTAGGACAGTTTTATTTTATTTAGGAGAGTTTTATTTTAACCAACAAAATGCCTGGAAGTGATATTCCAGTATCAGAATGGTGATTGGCAGGGACGTGGGGATAGGAATCCTGGTGCACTGTTGGTGGGAATGTAAATTGAGGCAGCAACTATGGAACTATGGCTGTTCCTCAAAAAATTAGAAATAGAACTACCGTATGATCCAGCTATCCCACTTCTGGGTATTTATCTGAAGGAAATGAAATCACTAACTTGAAGAAATATCTTCACCCCCATGTCCATTGCAGCATATTCAAAATAGCCAAGACATGGAAACAAACTAGGTGTCCATGAATGGATGAATGGATAGAGAAAATATTGTATATATATACACACACACAGACACACACACTCATACACAATGGAATATTATTCAACCTTAAAAAGAAGAAAATCCTTGATTTTCTATGTTTCTATGATCCTCATAGAAACAGAGTAGAATGATGGTTGCTAGGGGTTAGGGATGGGTAAAATGGGGACATGTAGGTCAAAGGGTACAAATTCTGTTATAAAGATTCAATGTACACATGTTGACTGCACTGAGAGTAACTCTTAAACACTCTCACCACGAAAAAATAAAGTTTAATAAAAAGTTAAAAGGTGATGGATGTGTTAATTAACTTGATCTTGACCTTGGTAATCATTTCAAGATGCATATGTATATCAAATCATCATGTTCACTTTAAATATATACAATTTTATCTTTATTCCTCAATAAAGCTGGAAAAATAGAAGTCCCATAAGTCTTTCATGCCATTCTTAGACCATATCGTCACTCCTACTCCCGAGACCTAGATTCTGTACTTGGGAAGTGGTCTGGGATTCCTAATGGCCGAACTTCCTATTAATTGGCACTTTGTTTGATTCATTTCCTTGCCAGGTAGTTGCCTTTAGCAAAAGAAAATAAGATTCAACTGGCATGACTTATTCTTAGTGAGCCCATGCTCTCTCCCAGCAATTACTCCCGTGAAATACTCACGAACCTCCTGCTTAATTATCCCAAACAGGGATTCATCCTCACACTTGCTCTAGAGCCTGAAGTATAATTCACTTGGACCAAGAGACAAACTGGGTTCGTGTTCCATAACAACCGCTCTCTCATCTTGGGCATCAGTCTCCTGTGAGCTTGGTCCTTCCCTGTTTGTAGTAAGTTTTTCTTGAGAGATGAAATGAAAGCAAATTTGGATTGTGTAACTCCACGTTATCCACGTGTCTGCTATCACTGCACCAAGAAGTGGGTTGTTCTGCTTTATCTTTATTCTTCCTTCCTAGGCTGTGTGGGTTCCTTCCCAGTTTTATGGTTGCCAATTACAAAGTTCTAATTCCAATTTCTTTGACTTTAAAGAAAGTAGAGATTTATTAGCTTTACTATTTAACAGATACACCATAAAAGGATATACTGAATGGAACAGAAGGTGATGATCCGGGTCAGAGGACCTGGCACTCCTCTGCTTCTTAGTAGATACTCATGGTTCTCCATTTGTTCATCTTTTCAGAACGAGGCCAGAGGACAGAGCAGAGGTCAGATTTGTGCTGACTGAGAGAAACTTGGACCTCAGGACCTTCCCTCACCAAATAACTTTTTAAAAAATACATTTTGCATGCCTGGAGCTGCCTTTCAAAGTGGCTGATGTCATTCACCCTGGACAGGTCTGGGAAACAGCTGGAGTCTCTCTGGACGCTGGAAAGAGAGAAGATGATGGAGTCCAAAATTGGCTAGACTATGTCACAGTGGTCATGGAATGTCCAACTAGCTAAAGAAGTGCCAGAAGAAAAGATTCCAAATAACTCACACCTTTCCTTATCTTCCACAGCAAGCTTCCCTCCCTCCTCAGTGCCAAAAATGGATGAAGAGCAGGTTGACCTGCACTCAGGTGCCTGTTTATTAAGAGAAGAGGTGGATGTGAATGTTTATGGGTAACCATATTAAGGTATTAAGCACTTAGAGTTTCAACAATACCTTTCATTATCTTTGCTTAGCAACAAATAGCTTTGACAAAAATCTCTGTGTATACACACACACAGAAATACAGAGACAGAGAAGCATCCATTTTATTGCCTCTAGCCTTATTCAGAAGATCATAAGAAGACCACATGTTTTTCTCAGCCCTCACTCTGTCCAAAGAACCAGGCTTCAGGTTATTGTCTAAAGAGTTTGGTACTAAATCACATTTAATTAACCAGTCAATTCATCAAATGTCCATTTGTTTTTTCAAATGTCTATTGAGGGATCACTTAATGCAAGAGTTTTTTTGATACAACTTCTGGGTTGAATATTATATTTCCATATTGAAGCTTTCTTCTTCTATCTTGCATTCATTATTCAAAACTTCACCCTTTTAGTACTGCTTATACTTTGAGTTATCCCCATTGCAAATTTTCTTGACTTTTCTCTCCCACCTCTAACCTAATTTTCTTCTTCTCATTTTCTTTCCATAAATCCACTCTGCAAAGCTTTTATCAGGAAAAGTAGACTTTGGAATTCTACAGGTCTGTTTGAAAGTTATCATTATAATTATCATATTCCTATTTTTTTACTATAGTTCTTTGAGTTCATGCTATGTGCCAGACACTCTTAAAAATGTTCTAAACAGATTAGGTCATATAATCTACATAACAACCCTATGAGGAGAGTACTGTTATTAACTATCCCCACTTTTCAACTGAGGTAGCATAAGCACCAAAATAAAGTAGCCTTCCTAAGGTCACACAGCTAATCAGTGGTAGTGATGGGCCATGTCACTCCTGAGCCCTGCCCTCAACATTGCCCTCCTCTGCAGGTGGTTTCAGTGGGTCCAGGTGAGAGCACAGAGTCCATGTGCTGAAGCTGAATGGCCCAAGTGGCCGAAAAAGCAGCGCTGGCACTGTGCTTTCACCAACTCTGGTGGATGCAGTCAGATCTACACCTTGATTTTGTTTCCTGCATATAAGGATGGGTAGGTCTGATCAATCTACATTACATCCCATGAGGTCTTTCCAGACTGGCCATTTATAGCCAACATTTCTTGAGTACTTGCTCTGCACTACATAGTGTCTGCTGTGCTTTATGTGTTTGTTTTAACTGAATCAACCATTTGGAATAGATATTGTTATTATCATCCTGACTTTTAGATGGGAACACAAACTCTGAGGCCTAAGTCACCTGCCCAAGGTCACAGAGCTAGCAAATGATGGAATCAAGATTCAAATCCACCTTATGGAGACTCCAAAAACTGAAATTTAACTATCACACAATATGCCTCCCCATGAATTTCATATCAGAATTGCCTGGCAGGATTTTTCAAGTTTTATATAGATTCTTAGAGCCACTTATGATCCCTCTGGATGACTGCAGGAAAACCAAATCCACACTCTAAAATGAATTATATAAGTTTACTAAATTTGAAGAGATTTTAGTCGAAAACTTCCCTAACATGGGAAAGGAAATAGCCACCCATGTCCAGGAAGTGCAGAGAGTCCCATACAGGATAAACCCAAGGAGAAACACACCGAGACACACAGTAATCAAATTGGCAGAAATTAAAGACAAAGAAAAAATACTGAAAGCAACAAGGGAAAAATGACAAATAACATACAAGGGAACTCCCATAAGGTTAACAGCTGATTTCTCAGCAGAAACTCTACAAGCCAGAAGGGAGTGGCATGATATACTTAAAGTGATGAAAGGGAAGAACCTACAACCAAGATTACTCTACCCGGCAAGGATCTCATTCAGATTCGATGGAGAAATCAAAAGCTTTACAGACAAGCAAAAGCTAAGAGAATTCAGCACCACCAAACCAGCTCTACAACAAATGCTAAAAGAACTTCTCTAAGTGGGAAACACAAGAGAAGAAAAGGACCTACAAAAACAAACCCAAAACAATTAAGAAAATGGTCATAAGAACATACATATCGATAGTTACCTTAAACGTCAATGGACTAAATGCTCCAACCAAAAAACACAGGCTTGCTGAATGGATATAAAAACAAGACCCATATATATGCTGTCTACAAAAGACCCACTTCAGGCCTAGGGACACATACAGACTGAAAGTGAGGGGATGGAAAAAGATATTCCATGCAAATGGAAATCAAAAGAAAGCTGGAGTAGCAATTCTCATATCAGATAAAATAGACTTTAAAATAAAGAATGTTACAAGAGACAAAGAAGGACACTACATAATGATCAAGGGATCAATCCTAGAAGAAGATATAACAATTATAAATATATATGAACCCAACATAGGAGCACCTTAATACATAAGGCAACTGCTAACAGCTATAAAAGAGGAAATCAACAGTAACACAATAATAGTGGGGAACTTTAACACCTCACTTATACCAATGGACAGATGATCCAAAATGAAAATAAATAAGGAAACAGAAGCTTTAAATGACACAACAGATCAGATAGATTTAATTGATACTTATAGCACATTCCATCCAAAAACAGTACATTACACTTTCTTCTCAAGTGCGCACAGAACATTCTCCAGGATAGATCACATCTTGGGTCACAAATCAAGCCTTGGTAAATTTAAGAAAATTGAAATCATATCCAGCATCTTTTCTGACCACAATGCTATGAGATTAGAAATGAATTACAGAGAAAAAAATGTAAAAAACACAAACACATGCAGGCTAAACAATACATCACTAAATAACCAAGAGATCACTGAAGAAATCAAAGAGGAAATAAAAAAATACCAAGAGACAAATGACAATGAAAACATGATGATCCAAAAGGTATGGGATGCAGCAAAAGCAGTTCTAAGAGGGAAGTTTATAGCTATACAAGCCTACCTCAAGAAACAAGAAAAATCTCAAATAAAAACTCTAACCTTACACCTAAAGGAACTAGAGAAAGAAGAACAAACAAAACCCAAAGATAGCAGAAGGAAAGAAATCATAAAGATCAGAGCAGACATAAATGAAATAGAAACAAAGAAAACAATAGCAAAGATCAATAAAACTAAAAGCTGGTTC
>NC_041229.1:62292542-62292876 GCF_002837175.3 Physeter macrocephalus | reverse complement strand
CACAAGCAATGAAATTGAAACTGTGATTAAAAATCTTCCAACAAACAAAAGTCCAGGACCAGATGGTTTCACAGGTGAATTCTATCAAACGTTTAGAGAAGACCTAACACCCATCCTTCTCAAACTCTTCCAAGAAATTGCAGAGTAAGGAACACTCCCAAACTCATTCTATGAGGCCACCATCACCCTGATACCAAAACCAGACAAAGATACTACAAAAAAAAAAAATTACAGACCAGTATCACTGATGAATATAGATGCAAAATTCCTCAACAAAATACTAGCAAACAGAATCCAACAACACATTAAAAGGATCATACACCATGATCAAGTG
>NC_041229.1:62288394-62290871 GCF_002837175.3 Physeter macrocephalus | reverse complement strand
AGAATGGGCATCATCAGAAAATCTACAGACAACAAATGCTGGAGAGGGTGTGGAGAAAAGGGAACCCTCTTGTACTGTTGGTGGGAATGTAAATTGATACAGCCACTATGGAGAACAGTATGGAGTTTCCTTAAAAAACTAAAAATAGAATTACCATATGATCCAGCAATCCCACTAGTGGGCATATACCCAGAGAAAAGCATAATTCAAAAAGACACATGCACCGCAATGTTCATTGCAGCACTATTTACAATAGGCAGGTCATGGAAGCATCCTAAATGCACATCAACAGACAAATGGATAAAGAAGTTATGGTACATGTATACAATGGAATATTACTCAGCCATAAAAAGGAATGAAATTGGGTCATTTGTAGAGACGTGGATGGATCTAGAGACTGTCATACAGAGTGAAGTAAGTCAGAAAGAGAAAAAAAATATCGTATATTAACGCATGTGTGTTGAACCTAGAAAAATGGTACAGATGAACCGGTTTGCAGGGCAGAAGTCGAGACACAGATGTAGAAAGTGTGCTGAATTGGGCGATTGGGATTGACATGTATACACGGATGTGTATAAAATTGATGACTAACAAGAACCTACTGTATAAAAAAAAATTAAATTAAAAAAAAAAGAATTGATTAAAGCCCAGGTGATTACATCATAAACTACAAGCAAAACACTCTGTGCTCCTATTATTCTGCTAACCCAGTCCCACCTGAGTAAGAAATCAGAGCTCCCACTGTAGTCTGGATCCTCTCTACTGATCTCCTGGTCTGCTTTCTTTTCCTACTTCTCTTCTGCACTTTGGCCTTTCGTGTAGGAATTAGAATTGTCTTCCTCCAACACAGAGACCTCAACTTCTCTGTCTGCAACTCACCAGAGTTGAGATTCTGCAGAAAGAGTTTCCACTAACTGGACATAAGTTTTCCTCCCATTCAATAACTGCAAAATAATAACTGCTTTAAGGATACTGCCTCATTAAAATAGTAAGAGGTGGTCTTGTTCATTGTTTTTAATTTTAAAATGTTCGGGGTATTAACAGATACATTAATGCTTGTTTTGTGGGTTTATTTTTTTAGCCCTTTACCATGCCATTTATGAGGGAAATGTCTTGCCTATATTATTCAAGAAAGAACAAGGAGACAAGTTTTCCAAAGTGTTTTTTCCTCCTAATTATATTCCTATTTTCCTTCAATCTCTAGTGATTTTTAGGCTCAATTAGGAGTGAAACTCACTTAAATTTGTTATATGAAACTTCAAACACACATGCACGTTAAAAGGCAGAAGATGGTTGTTACCTTCAAATACAGACATCTGGGGATGGAGTGGAAGAGGGGGAGAGGAATCGGAACAGGAGAGGCTGGAGGACAACTTGAATCATCTCCTGAACTCTGAGTTCCATCTTGGTTTTCTTTCCCCCAGGCTGCTCAATTTTATTCTTCTTTACTGACACCTCCTCTTCTACCTGCCCTCTAGCTGTTCTACCTGGCCTGAGCTTGGTTCTTGGGCCTCTACTTTCTTGCTGTACTTTCCCCGAAGGCATTTCATTTCGTTGTAGGGTTTTAAATTCTTCCTGTACACTGATGACTCTCAAGCTCAGATCTCCACCCCTGATTTCCCTCTTAGCTCCAAACTCATACGTGAAACTGTCTACTTGGTAACCATTTAAATGTGTAACTCCATCCTCACCTGTTTCTTCCCAACCTTCCTCATTTAGGTAAATTATGCATTTAAATGCTTGGGTATAAACTAATGCATTGTTCCCTTTATCTCTTCCCAAAGCTCTCCTTCCTAATTCAATCCACCAGCAAATCTTTTTGCTTTTAGACATGTACTATATCCCAATCTGCTTTCTCCTCTCTTTTCCCACTCCATTACCCTAATATAAACCACTGTTATCTCCTGCCTGGACACTGTAATAACCTCCTATAGCAGACTGTTGCTTGTTTACCCAGAATCTCTGAATCTCTAGGAGAGCCCTAATGTTTTTTATGTAGCCACCTTCTTCCTCCTGGCCAGGAGCTTCAAGGGAGTCTGGCTCCATCCCCAGATCCCAGAGGTAGGACCTAATTAATCCCAGGCAATAGTAGTAATACCATTCTCCTTACCAGTGACTGCTTTAGGAAGGAGCACCTGATCAAATTATGGCCAATGAGATATGAAGGAAAGTTTATGGAGGGTTCCTGAGTAAGGTTCCTCACTCTTGCAAAGGGATACAAGGAAAATAGAGCCTCCTTCTACCTCTGGACATTGTCGTGTCTAATCTGATGCCTGGAACTGTCACAGCCAAATTGCAACCAGCCAGAGAGGATGGAACACACACACCGACAGAAGGGCACAGCCTCTAGAGATCTAGTAAAGTGGATCCAGAGTCTTGATGGCATACCTCTGCAGCCTTCTTGTTACAGGAGGGAGTTCATTTCCACATTATTATTATTATTATTATTTTTTTTTTTTTTTTTTTTTTTTTTTTTT
>NC_041229.1:62279035-62288324 GCF_002837175.3 Physeter macrocephalus | reverse complement strand
GCAGAGCACAGGCTCCGGACGCGCAGGCCCAGCGGCCATGGCTCACGGGCCCAGCCGCTCCGCGGCACGTGGGATTTTCCCGGACCGGGTCACGAACCCACCTCCCCTGCATCGGCAGGCGGACTCTCAACCAGTGCGCCACCAGGGAAGCCCTATTTCCACATTATTTAAGCCACTCTGAGGCAGCGTTTTCTTAATTTCAAAGGCTTCTGTGTCAGTCTGAGTTCCTAGCTGCCAAAAACACAGCTCACTAGAGGGTTTAAACAAAATGTGTGAAAGAATGTCCTGGAGTGAAGTAGGTTTGGAATCTGGGAACACTATCCAGATTACATCAGCAGACAGCTCCAATGGACACCTTACCACTCCCGCCACCACTGGGGGCCCACAGAGCAGTCCACAGTGATAGAGGCTGGGTGTGAGATTTACCACGAGCAACTTACTTCTGCCTCCTCTGGGAGCTGAATCTCCCTCCACCACCTTTCCCATAATCAGTTCTCCTTTTTCATGTCATCAGTTACTGAATTGAAGTCTCAGTCAGATGGGTCAGATTGGCAAATCTCAGGCCACTTGCCTTCACCCTAAGTGTAAGGGAAGCAAATAAAGAGAGTTTCTGACTTCCACCTTGGGGTGGAGGGCTCAAAAGGGGGATGCATTAGTTATCTACTGCAATGTAACAGTAGCCCAACAGATTAGCTCAAAACTTAGCAACTTAAAACAACAGGCATTTGTTATTTCACAGTTTCTGAGCTCAGGAACCTGAGGGCCACTTAGCTGGGTGGTTGTGGTTTAAGGTCTTTCATGAGATTGCAGTCAGTTGTTGGCCAGGGCTGCATCATTTGAAGGCTTGACTGGGGCTGCTTTCAAGAAGGTTTACTGGTTGGCTATTGGCTGGAAGTCTCAGTTCCTTGCCATGTGGGCCTCTCCACAGGAATACCTGGGTATTTTCAAGACATGGCAGCTGGCTACCCCAGAGTGAATGATCCAACAAAGTTAGAGGCCAAGACATAAGCCGTATTCTTTTACAACCTAATCTTAGAAGTGACTTCTGTCATGTTCTGTTACTTACACAAACTAAACCTTGGTACAATGTGGGAGGGGATGACACAAGGGTGTGAAAACCAGGATTTGGGGATCATTGGAGGACATCTCAGAGGCTGGTTACCACAGTGGGAAACTCTCAAAACAAAGAGTGTATAAAAGAATCTGGATGGACAGAAAACATGAAAAATATTTTTTAGAGCATTGCTTTCCAATCTTGTTCACATCATGTCACATGGAAAATGATGCTATTTATTCAGGTTAATGGATGGGTCTATTTGTAGGCAGAACAACCCTGTGGCTTTGGCTAGCCCTGTCCTCTCCTGGTTACACTGAGGACTGAAGGGATCAATATCTTTTACACCTATGACCTGTTTATGTGCAAAAACATCCTAACTGATGCACTTCCTAAGCAGTCTTCCTTCTTCAGATCTTGCCTCCTACAATCCTTTCTCCTCAGACTAGTTACAGTGATCTTTTAATTCATGAGTTAAATCAAATTGATTCACTGTTTAAACCTCAAATGGCTTCCAGTTGCCCTGGAAATTAAACCCAACTCCTCTGTGTGATCTATAGTGTGTAACTGAGCTTCCCTCTACCTTTCTGACACCATCTCGAATTAGTCTCCCCCTTGCTCAGTTTGCTTCTGTCACATTGTTCTCTTTCTGTCCCCCAAAACAATCAGTTTGTTCTCACCTCAGTGATGTTTCACTTGCTCTTTCCTCTACCTTAGACATACCTCCTCAGCTGGCCCCTTCCTTTTCTTCATATTTTAGTCTAATCAACATCTTCTTAGAGAAACCTTCCATACGGACCCTATTTAAATGTTCTATTTCACATTAATCTACTTCCTTCATATCCCTATCACTATCAGAAATATTCATTCTTTCAAACCACAAATACTTATTGAACATCTAGTATGTGCCAGATACTGTTTTGGGCGCCCAGAGTCTGTTTGCTTGTTTTTTGCTTATTCCCAACCCCCATTCCCCATGGGGGTAGTAACCTTGTCTGTCATCACTGAGAATCCAGCACCCAAGACAGTGCATGACAGTTGGAAGTGTCCAGTGAATATTTGTTGAATGAAAAAAGGTAGATAACAAAGAGCAACGCTCAGGTCCAGATGGGCCAGGTTACTCATGAGAGCATAGGTCAGCAGCTTGGCAAACACATAAGAACGAGTGTCATATGAATCATGTGAATCAGGAGCTCAGAATCCAAGTGAGCAGTCTAGATCTGGATACACACAGGACAGGGAGTAAGACTGTGAAAACCAGAAGCAAGATCGGAGGAACTCATTCATGGAAACAAAGGTAAGCTTCCCTCTGTCGTCATCTCATGTACTGTCAGTCTTATCAGTGCAGACCCCAGCTAGCAAAGTGCAATGACAACTGTTGAATGGTGTCCCCCCAAAATTCATGTCTACCTGGAGCCTCAAAAATGTGACCTTATTTGGAAACAAGGTCTTTGCAGATGTAATTAGTTGAGAGCTAGAAAGGAAGCCATACTGGATTTAGGGTGGGCTCCTTCTAAGAAGAGGACAGAACACAGAGACAGATATAGAGGAGACAGAGGCAGAGACTGGAGGGCTGCACCTATAAGCCAGGGAATACCAGGGAATTGCCAGGAGCTATCAGAAGCTAGGAAAAGGCAGGAAGGATCCTTTCCTAGCACTTCCAGAAAGAGTGTGACCCTGCTGACAACTTGATTTTGGACTTCCAGCCTCCAGAATTGTGAGAGAATAAATTTCTGTTGTTTTAAGCTACCAAGGTTGTGGCAATTTGTTATAGCAGCCCAAGGAAAATAGTACAACTGCTGTTATTTTTTTTTTTCTGAGCATGAACTAAGTGTTCAATAATTTAGCCTGGCAAGTTTGTAGCCAACTATTTGCCCAGCATTTGACACAGAGTGGATTATTTTTCAATATTCTTATTGAAATCTATGTTCAATGATTGGATAACTTGGTATAAGTTCAAAAAACCCTTAGGTGGGCTTCCCTGGTGGCGCAGTGGTTGAGTGTCCGCCTGCCGATGCAGGGGATGCAGGTTCGTGCCCCGGTCTGGGAAGATCCTACATGCCGCGGAGCCAGCTGGGCCCGTGAGCCATGGACGCTGAGCCTGCGCATCCGGAGCCTGTGCTCCGCAACGGGAGAGGCCACAACAGTGAGACGCCCGTGTACCGCAAAAAAAAAAAAAAAAAAAAACCTTAGGAGAAACATATCAAAACCTTTCAATGATTCTGTCTCTGAATATGAAGAGTCAAAAGCACCTGAGGAACCTGACCTTTTCCTGCTGGCTGAAATGAAAATGCATTACCTTTGTCTGTAAAATTATACAAGAGCTGAGGTCAAAATAGATAAGAAAACAGAAGGGCTTGGAAACATGTCTGTAATTTTTATGACAAGGTTGAAATATTTTACCTTGAGTTTGTATCCAGCATTTAGTTCTTTACTACCTGTGCTGCTTCCTTGTGTAATGAATGGAGCCCTGGGCCAAGAGCAAAATCACCCAGACTATTTCAGATCACTTTAGGCCGATGAATTGCACACCTCCTGGATCATGATGACTGTGTCAGTCACTGTGAGCTTTGGAAATGTGTAAGATCAGGTTCCTACCTTGTGGGATCTCACAGTCCTGGATTAGGGACAGACAGGTGGTACCTGGTTAAAACACAGGGCCATGTTAAAGTTTTTCATAGAATTACAAAACAATGCAGAAGGATGGAGAGAGAATTCTATCAAGAAGCATTTGTCTATTACCTGGTTATGTGGCCACAAGAAAGTGACCCTGTGAATATCAGCGACCCACTGCCAAAATAAACATGTTTGACAAGACAAGGTCCTTTTGGGCATCGACAGTATAACATTGATCTTGGATTAGTCTGCTTCCTGTGTGTTAGTCTCATCTTCCTTCCCTACTAGACTATGATGGGGTAGGACTTGTGTCTCAATCATCTCTCTCTCCCGGTGCCCAGGGCATTGCCTAGGTCACAGTAGGCATCAGTTAAATGCATGTTGACTGGTTGATGACTGAAATTCATCTTTCTCTCCTATTCTTATATCTCAGAATCAGGTAGAATTCCTTGCCTCAAATTGACAAGACTTCAAACAACTGAATTTAAAGATAAATATTAAATACCTGCCGGGAACTATTCCTGGCCTAGCACTGTACCCTCATGAATCCTGCCAAAGGGATTGAGAAGGGCTGTGTCTCAGTTTTACTTTGATAGTAATCTATCAAAAATCTCCCTTTTCTGAACTGCTGTAAGACCCTCACCCCTCCATGGTTCTCTCTGACTCATCACCTTGGACCATGACCACCATGTGCATGTATGTGTGAACATGTCTTGAAAATGTGAGTATTTATAGGAGAGCAGAGTGTGTGTGCACACACAAATACACAATGTGAGAGTGTAAATGTGAAATGTAGTAGCATGTGCACACAAGTGTGGGCTTATGTGTGTTGATTAGTCCAGTGAAAGGAAGGGAGTTCTTTATGCCCTGCAGAATTCCCAGCCCAACCTCAAACCAGAGGTCTTCCTCCAAGTTAGCAGTTTATCCCAGAGAACAAGCCCAGGGTGGGGCTGGGGAAGGTCTCATGCCTCTTGCTTATCAGCACTTGGGCCTCCATCCCTATTCTTGGGGGGAGGATTCCATTCACTGTGAAGCTTGAAATAAAGATGATCATGGAAAAGCTACCAGTCTCAGGGTTTTGTCTGTTTGTTTGTTTTTAGAGTATTAAAAAATTAGCAAGCAAGCAAGCAAGCTTGGTTTTCTCTGTCGAATAGATGATGTTCTGTTAGAAGAACTGTTGTCTGGAAAGTTTTTTTCCACAGACAGTTATTTTCAGTTTATGACCTGCTCTGCTCCCAGAGGGGCAAGAGAATAAATCATTTGTTTTCCAAAAGAAAAGACAGAACCATAAAATAGAAAAAAAAGGACCAATAAGCTGATATTTTCCCCCAGCTGAAGCCATACTTGTCTGAGTGAATATGTGTGAATTAAGGCCCAACAGGGCTAAGGTGGAAGCAGGTCCAAGTCCAGGCCTCCAGAGACTACCTCATGAGTATTAATATTAATCTGGGATTTTCAGGAAATGTGAAACAGCTTTATGTCACACCACTAACACTGTTTCTGGGTCAGGCTGACTCCTGAGGCAAAGGAACTTCTCTGTACTGGGGAAGTTTGAGGTTTCTTTTCTTGTCCACCAATACCCCTACTCTTTCCCATCATTTGCTATTCTATGACAAAACTAATGGCTAACATAGAGCAAACCCATTTGTGGAGCTGTTGCTGTCCTAGCACTTTATAAGGAATAACTCATTGAATCCTCAAAATAATGCTATCAGGTAAGTACTATTATTATCTCCATCTTAAAAGTAAGGAGGCTGAAGCCTGGAGAAATTAAGTCACTTGCTCAAGTTGACACAGCCAGTAAGTAGGAGAGCTGGCATTTGAACCCAGGCAGTCTAGAACCTAGAGCTTGCTTTTATAAACTGCAAAACCACATCATCTGACTGACCAGGCCCCTGTTGCAGGCAGGTTCTAGAAATAGACTTGTGATGTGAATATTATATAAAATCACAGTTTAAAAATAGAATAGAATATTGCAATTATGTATTTGAAGATTGATTAATTTTTAGGATTACAACATGACAAATATAAGAATGGAAAACCTTGAGAGTACCTTGTAACAGCCTATGGCTATAATAAAAAATGTACTGATCAGAGCAAGGAGGCTTCAGTGCTTTCTGTCTCTACTTCTTTATACTATCAATTTGGTATCTCTGGACACATTGTTCCACCATCTGTCTACATATGCCCTCAGTTATGTTGAATCCTGGGAAATGAATTCCCTAAAAGCATGCAGAAAGAGACTTACTAATGAGGAGACTGTTGTGTGGGGTTGGAGTGGGGAGAGGTACAAGGACAGTGGCTCTTCTGCAGCCATTGGTAGGTGAAAGCCCTGGACACACTAGGCATTCTCTTTACTTAAGTCCCGATCTGTACTCTGGTTAGTGGCTTTACTTGGGATCTACTGGATTTTTGACCAATATTCCTATGTAACCTTACTTTTTCATGAGGTGTCATTGGAAGGGGAGGAAAGACAAGTCAGGGCTGTCTCACTAGGCTCCACCTAAGCCTTTGTCTCTTCTAAAAGAGCTTTACATTTATATCTTAAGAATCCAGTGTAATCATGGAAATGGATGGTTTGGTATAATATCCTATGGCATGTTGCTCGATATGATGGTTCATCCTTGAACATATCATTGTATTTCCTATACTCTGACTTGATCAAACATTTGATTCCATGCAGAATCCCAAATCAGTCTTCACCCAAATTTATCAACTATCTGTGACACACACTTGATTATTTTTCTAACTGAATTATCTGTTTTTGCATAACAAATTACCCCAAAACTCAGCAACTTAAAACAACATACATTTACTCTCTCACAGTCTCTGTGGGTCAGGAATCCAGGTGTTATTTAGCTGGGTTCTGGCTCAAGATTTCTCTTGGTTGTAGTCAAGCCATAAATCAGGGCATTGTTCTCATCTGAAGGTTTGACTGGGGGAGAATTCCCGTCCAAGCTCACTCATGTGTTTGTTTGCATACTTCAGTTCCTTGAAGGCTGTTGAACTGGGAGCCCTAGTGTCTTGTTGGCTATTAGCTGGAGACCACCCTCAATTCCTTGCCATGTGGGTCTCTCCATTGGGCAACTCACAACATGGCAGCTTGCTTTCCTCAGGGTAAGACAGAATGGCTAAAATGAAATCCACAGTTCTCTTGTAACCTAATCTTGCATGTGACATTCCATCATCTCTGCTGCATTTAACTTGCTAGAAGTGAATCACTAAATCTAGCCCACCATCAAGGGGAGGGATTTACACAAAGGCATGACTATCAGGAGGTGGGGGTCACTGGGGCCCTCCTAGCATCTGTTCACCATACATATTAGGACAGGGTCATTCCAACCATGAGAACTATTTATAGTCAAGCATTTGTAAGCTAGTACTCCCCAAATTCTCCATCTTTTGAGTCCTACCCTTTTCATAGTATCGAAATAAGATGGTTCAAGCAGCCATCCCAATATTGTATGTCTACCTCTGCCACTGGTATAACCCATTAGATTTCCATGGAGGGCGTATGTTTGGATGAGTCCATCCTGACTCCTACTTCCTCATCATAGCCTGCTCCTGATAGGTTTTCTTCACTTTGGGGTCTGCAATGGACTCTACCCACAAAGTACCATGAACACTAGGTTATTTTATATAACAGATTTCTACTTACGTTTTAGAGCTAATAGAAGGCAATTTTAGTCAATAAAGAAAACACCCTCTGGACCTTCAAGATGGCAGAGGAGTAAGATGGGGAGATCACCTTCCTCCCCACAAATACATCAGAAATACATCTACATGTGGAACAACTCCTACAGAACACCTACTGAACCCTGGCTGAAGACCTCAGACTTCCCAAAATGCAAGAAAATCCCCACGTACCTGGGTAGGGCAAAAGAAAAAAGAAAAAAGAGAGACAAAAGAATAGGGACGGGACCTGCACCTCTGGAAGGGAGCTGTGAAGGAGGAAAAGTTTCCACACACTAGGAAGACCCTTTATTTGTGGAGACAGGGGGTGGGCAGGGGTGGAAGCTTTGGAGCCACAGAGGAGAACGCAGCAACAGGGGTGCAGAGGGCGCAGCGGAGAGATTCCCACACAGAGGATGGGTACTGACCAGCACTCACCAGCCTGAGAAGCTTGTCTGCTCACCCACCGGGGCAGGTGAGGGCTGGGAGCTGAGGCTCGGGCTTTGGAGGTCAGATCCCAGGGAGAGGACTGGGGTGGGCTGTGTGAACACAGCCTGAAGAGGGCTAGTGCACCACAGCTAGCCAGGAGGGAGTCTGGGAAAAAGTCTGGACCTGCCTAAGAGGCAAGAGGCCATTGTTTCAGGGTGCATGAAGAGAGGGAATTCCTTCCCTGTCTGCCCACAGAAGGCAGAGCACCACTTAAACGAGCTTCTAGAGATGGGCCCAGAGATGGGCATGAAACGCTAACACTGCTGCTGGAGCTACCAAGAATCCTGTGTGCAAGCACAGATCACTATCCACACTCCCCCGGGAGCCTGTGCAGCCCACCACTGCCAGGGCCCCGTGATCCAGGGACAAGTTCCCCAGAAGAACACACCGTGCGCCTCAGGCTGTTGCAACGTCATGCTGGCCTCTGCCGCTGCAGGCTTGCCCCGCATTCCAAGTATAACTGCCGTACCTCTCCCTCCCCTTGGCATGAGTGAGCCAGAGCCCCCAATCAGCCGCTGCTTTAACTCTGTCCTGTCTGGGTGGGAACAGATGCCTGAGGACAACCTACACACAGAGGTGGGGCCAAAACCAAAGCTGAACCCTGGGAACTGTGCGAACAAAGAAGAGAAAGGGAAATTTCCCTATGCAGCCTCAGGTGGAGCGAATTAAATCCCCACAATCAACTTGATGTAGCCTGCATCCGTGGAATACCTGAATAGAAAATGAATCATCCCAAAATTGAGGTGGTGGACTTTGGGAACATCTGTAGACTTGGGGTTTGCTCTCTGTGACTGATTTGCTTCTGATTTTTATGTTTATCTTAGTATAGTTTTTAGTGCTTGTTATCATTGGTGGACTTGTTTATTGGTATGGTTGCTCTCTTCTTTTTTTATTATTATTATTTAAAATTTTCTCTATTTTAATAATTTTTAAAATTATTATTATTTCTTTCTTTCTTTTTTTCTCCCTTTTCTTCTGAGCCATGTGGCTGACAGGGTCTTGGTGCTCTGGCCTGGTGTCAGGTCTGAGCCTCTGAGGTGGGAGAGCCGAGTTCAGGACATTGGACCACCAGAGACCTCCCGGCCTCACATATTATCAAATCAGCGAGAGCTCTGCCAGAGATCTCCATCTCAACACTAAGACCCTGCTCCATCCAACGGCCAGCAAGCTCCAGTGCTGGACGCCCCATGCCAATCAACTAGCAAGACAGGATAAAGAAGATGTGGCACATATATACAATGGAATATTACTCAGCCATAACAAGAAACGAAATTGGGTTATTTGTAGTGAGGTGGATGGACCTAGAGTCTGTCATACAGAGTGAAGTCAGTCAGAAAGAGAAAAACAAATACTGTGTGCTAACACATATATATGGAATCTAAAAAAATGGTCATGAAGAACCTAGGGGCAGGATGGGAATAGAGATGCAGACCTACTAGAGAATGGACTTGAGGACAC
>NC_041229.1:62272656-62274700 GCF_002837175.3 Physeter macrocephalus | reverse complement strand
AGAGGAGTAAGATGGGGAGATCACCTTCCTCCCCACAAATACATCAGAAATACATCTACATGTGGAACAACTCCTACAGAACACCTACTGAACCCTGGCTGAAGACCTCAGACTTCCCAAAATGCAAGAAAATCCCCACGTACCTGGGTAGGGCAAAAGAAAAAAGAAAAAAGAGAGACAAAAGAATAGGGACGGGACCTGCACCTCTGGAAGGGAGCTGTGAAGGAGGAAAAGTTTCCACACACTAGGAAGACCCTTTATTTGTGGAGACAGGGGGTGGGCAGGGGTGGAAGCTTTGGAGCCACAGAGGAGAACGCAGCAACAGGGGTGCAGAGGGCGCAGCGGAGAGATTCCCACACAGAGGATGGGTACTGACCAGCACTCACCAGCCTGAGAAGCTTGTCTGCTCACCCACCGGGGCAGGTGAGGGCTGGGAGCTGAGGCTCGGGCTTTGGAGGTCAGATCCCAGGGAGAGGACTGGGGTGGGCTGTGTGAACACAGCCTGAAGAGGGCTAGTGCACCACAGCTAGCCAGGAGGGAGTCTGGGAAAAAGTCTGGACCTGCCTAAGAGGCAAGAGGCCATTGTTTCAGGGTGCATGAAGAGAGGGAATTCCTTCCCTGTCTGCCCACAGAAGGCAGAGCACCACTTAAACGAGCTTCTAGAGATGGGCCCAGAGATGGGCATGAAACGCTAACACTGCTGCTGGAGCTACCAAGAATCCTGTGTGCAAGCACAGATCACTATCCACACTCCCCCGGGAGCCTGTGCAGCCCACCACTGCCAGGGCCCCGTGATCCAGGGACAAGTTCCCCAGAAGAACACACCGTGCGCCTCAGGCTGTTGCAACGTCATGCTGGCCTCTGCCGCTGCAGGCTTGCCCCGCATTCCAAGTATAACTGCCGTACCTCTCCCTCCCCTTGGCATGAGTGAGCCAGAGCCCCCAATCAGCCGCTGCTTTAACTCTGTCCTGTCTGGGTGGGAACAGATGCCTGAGGACAACCTACACACAGAGGTGGGGCCAAAACCAAAGCTGAACCCTGGGAGCTGTGCGAACAAAGAAGAGAAAGGGAAATTTCCCTATGCAGCCTCAGGTGGAGCGAATTAAATCCCCACAATCAACTTGATGTAGCCTGCATCCGTGGAATACCTGAATAGAAAATGAATCATCCCAAAATTGAGGTGGTGGACTTTGGGAACATCTGTAGACTTGGGGTTTGCTCTCTGTGACTGATTTGCTTCTGATTTTTATGTTTATCTTAGTATAGTTTTTAGTGCTTGTTATCATTGGTGGACTTGTTTATTGGTATGGTTGCTCTCTTCTTTTTTTATTATTATTATTTAAAATTTTCTCTATTTTAATAATTTTTAAAATTATTATTATTTCTTTCTTTCTTTTTTTCTCCCTTTTCTTCTGAGCCATGTGGCTGACAGGGTCTTGGTGCTCTGGCCTGGTGTCAGGTCTGAGCCTCTGAGGTGGGAGAGCCGAGTTCAGGACATTGGACCACCAGAGACCTCCCGGCCTCACATATTATCAAATCAGCGAGAGCTCTGCCAGAGATCTCCATCTCAACACTAAGACCCTGCTCCATCCAACGGCCAGCAAGCTCCAGTGCTGGACGCCCCATGCCAATCAACTAGCAAGACAGGATAAAGAAGATGTGGCACATATATACAATGGAATATTACTCAGCCATAACAAGAAACGAAATTGGGTTATTTGTAGTGAGGTGGATGGACCTAGAGTCTGTCATACAGAGTGAAGTCAGTCAGAAAGAGAAAAACAAATACTGTGTGCTAACACATATATATGGAATCTAAAAAAATGGTCATGAAGAACCTAGGGGCAGGATGGGAATAAAGATGCAGACCTACTAGAGAATGGACTTGAGGACACAGGGAGGGGGAAGGGTAAGCTGGGACAAAGTGAGAGAGTGGCATGTACATATATACACGACCAAATGTAAAACCGATAGCTAGTGGGAAGCGGCCACATAGCACAGGGAGATCAGCTTGGTGCTTTGTGACCACCTAGAGGGGTGGGAT
>NC_041229.1:62271403-62272376 GCF_002837175.3 Physeter macrocephalus | reverse complement strand
AGAAACTAACACACGATTGTAAAGCAATTATACTCCAATAAAGATGTTAAAAAAATAAAATAAAATGTAAAAAAACACACAAAAAACTAGCAAGACAGGAACACAACCCTACCCATTAGAAGAGAGGCTGCCTAAAATCATATTAAGTTCACAGACTCCCCAAAACACACCAGCAGACGCAGTGCTGCCCACCAGAAAGACAAGATCCAGCCTCATCCACCAGAACACAGGCACCAGTTCCCTTCACCAGGAAGCCTACAGAAGCCACTGAACCAACCTCACCCACTGGGGGCAGACACCAAAAACAATGAGAACTACGAACGTACAGCTTGTGAAAAGGAGACCCCAAACAAAGTAAGTTAAACAAAATGAGAAGACAGAGAAATACGCAGCAGATGAAGGAGCAAGGTAAAAACCCACCAGACCAAACAAATGAAGAGGAAATAGGCAGTCTACCTGAAAAAAAATTCATAGTAATGATAGTAAATATGATCCAAAATCTTGGAAACAGAATGGAGAAAATACAAGAAACGTTTAACAAGGACCCAGAAGAACTAAAGAGCAAACAAACAAAAATGAACAACACAATAAATGAAATTAAAAATTCTTTAGAAGGAGTCAATAGCACAATAACTGAGGCAGAAGAATGGATAAGTGGCCTGGAAGATAAAATAGTAGAAATAACTGCCACAGAGCAGAATAAAGAAAAAAGAATGAAAAGAACTGAGGACGGTCTCAGAGACCTCTGGGACAACATTAAATGCAAAACCTTCGAATTATAGGGGTCCCAGAAGAAGAAGAGAAAAAGAAAGGGTCTGAGAAAATATTTGAAGAGATTATAGTTGAAAACTTTCCTAACATTGGAAAGGAAATAGTCAATCAAGTCCAGGAAGCACAGAGAGTTCCATACAGGATAAATCCAAGGAGAAACATGCCAAGACACATATTAATCAAACTATCAAAAATTAAATAC
>NC_041229.1:62249608-62271342 GCF_002837175.3 Physeter macrocephalus | reverse complement strand
ATCAAAAATTAAATACAAAGAAAAAATATTAAAAGCAGCAAGGGAAAAGCAACAAATAACATACAAGGGAATCCCCAAAAGGTTAACAGCTGATCTTTCAGCAGAAACTCTGCAAGCCAGATGGGAGTGGCAGGACATATTTAAACTGATGAAAGGGAAGAACATACAACCAAGATTACTCTACCCAGCAAGGACCTCATTCAGATTTGATGGACAGATTAAAACCCTTACAGACAAGCAAAAGCTAAGAGAATTCAGCACCACCAAAACAGCTTTACAATAAATGCTAAAGGAACTTCTCTCTGCAGGAAATACAAAAGGAGGAAAAGACCTACAAAAACAAACCCCAAACAATTAAGAAAATGGTAATAGGAACATACATATTGATAATTACCTTAAATGTAAATGGATTAAATGCTCCAACCAAAAGACATAGACTGGCTGAATGAATACAAAAACAAGACCCGTATATATGCTGTCTACATATAGCTGATTCACTTTGTTACACAGCAGAAACTAACACAACATTGTAAACCAATTATACTCCAATAAAGATGTTAAAGAAAGAAAAAAGAAAACACCCTCAAATTTAATAGAAGACATCACTGTTCCTAGAAATATATTGGCCATGATCCCTCTTTAGGAATTCCTCATTGGCTGGGAATCTCTGTACTACCTTAACCTCCTGACATGCTACTGGTGCACATTTACCTCTCCAGCTTTGTCATATATCTCCCTATTTCTTCCTAATCTTCTGGAAACTCAAAATTTCTTCTTTGTTTGTTTACTTTGGGATCCTTGTGCTTGGTGAGACCATCTTAATCCACCTCTGAGATTTTAGTAATGTTGACTCTCGAATGAGAAGGAGTTGAAGCTTCCATCCATCTTCTATGGTGGCTTCATGGGCCCTATGTAAAATTTTCCACTTTCCACTCAAAGACCAGATATGTCTACATACCTAGGGACATTGAGAAAAGGCAGCTTTGGCAAAGACACAAAAATACCTATTGTCCCTTTTCCTCAGGATGACAGGTGCCTACTCCTCTAAAATTTATACAATCAGGAAGGGTTATTCAAGCAGTAAGTCAAGAAAATTTGTTTCAGTGTGAATTTCTGTCTCCAGCTAGACAAAGAAGCAATTGCCAGCTTCTATTCCAAAATATTTTTAAAGTTCTCTTTCAGGCATCTGTTACAAGAATGCAATCTCAATTCAGAAAGAAGAAAATCTATATCTATATAAATATATAAAACAAATCTAGAAGAAAAATACAAGCAACTGTTAGTGTAGTTACATCTAAGGAGTGAGGTTATTTTGAATGAGTTCTGTGGGAGGGGGAATAGAAGGACTAAGTAGTAAGAGGGATTTTTACTTTATATAGTACATATGTATGTATGTTTTTTAAAAATCAAATGTATTATTTTTGTCATTGTATTTAAAATTTAAGAATAAAGCATCTTGGCATTAAAGAAAAAAAATTTGTAGACAAAGAAACAAATGTCAGCTTTATAATATTCCTCAGCAATGCTAAGTACCAGAAAATAATGGAATGTATATTATAATTTTGATGGAAAAAGAAGTATAAGAGAAAAATTTTGTCTTCAGCTATTTTTCCATTCCTGATGGTAACAGAAAGATATCCTCCAATATTCAAAGGCTCAGCAAGTATACCATGCTCATACTCATATGGAAAAAAATGTGTTATGTGTGATGTATGTACTTCTATGTCTTATTCCAGCTGTTCAGGTAAAGACTGAATGTAAAGAATCAAAGAAGTGTAATTCAAGTATAAAATGATTGAAGAAGAATGTAAATATCAGTAAAACAGAGAATTCATTAATCCATTCAACAAATATTTATTGAATACCAGTTGCGTATCAAGCACACTTCTAAGGTCTTAAATGCATCATCAGCAAATAAAACAAAGACCTCTGTTAAAATAAAAGACCCAGAATTGCCAAAGCAATCATGACGAAAAAGAACAAAGCAGGAGGCATAACTCTTCCAGACTTCAGACAATACTACAAAGCTACAGCATGCAAAACATCCTGGTATTGGCACAAAAACAGACATATGGATCAATGGAACAGAATAGAGAACCCAGAAATAAACCCACACACTGACGGTCAATTAATCTTTGATAAAGGAGGCAAGAATATACAATGGGGAAAAGACAGTCTCTTCAGCAAGTGGTATTGGGAAAGTTGCACAGCTGCATGTAAATCAATGAAATTAAAATACACTCTCACACCATACACAAAAATAAAGTCAAAATGGCTTAAAGACTTAAATATAAGACATGACACCATCAAACTACTAGGAGAGAACACAGGCAAAGCATTCTCTGACATAAATAGTACCAATGTTTTCTTAGGTCAGCCTCCCACGTCAATAGAAATAAAAGCAAAAATAAACAAATGGGACCTAATCAAACTTATAAGCTTTTGTACGGCAAATGAAATTATAAACAAAATGAAAAGACAACCTACGGACTAGGAGAAAATATTTGCAAACGATGAGACCAACAAGGGCTTACTTTCCAAAATATATAAATAGCTCATACAACTCAGTAACAAAAAAACTAAACAACCCAATCAAAAAATGGGCAGAAGACATTTCTCCAAAGAAGACATACAGATGGCCAACAGGCACATGAAAAGATGCTCAACATAGCTACAATGAGGTACCACCTCACACTGGTCAGAATGGCCATCATTAAAAAGTCTACAAATAACAAATGCTGGAGAGGGTGTGGAGAGAAGGTGGGAATGTAAGTTGGTGCAGCCACCTCGGAAAACAGTATGGAGGCTCCTCAAAAAATTAAAAACAGAGCTACCATATGATCCTGAAATCCCACTCCTGGGCATATATCCAGAGAAAACCCTAATTTGAAAAAATATATGCAACCCAATGTTCATTACAGCACTATTCACAATAGCCAAGACACGGAAACAACCTAAATGTCCATCAACAGATGAATGGATAAAGAAGATTTGAACATATATACAATGGAATATAACTCAGCCATAAAAAAAGATGAAATAATGCCATTTGCAGCAACATGGATAGACCTAGAGATAATCATACTAAGTGAAGGTAAGTCAGAAAGAGAAAGAGTAATGCCATGCGATATCACTTATATGTGGAATCTAAAATATGACACAAATGAACTTATCTACAAAACAGAAACAGACTCAGAGACATAGAGAACAGACTTGCAGTTGCCAAGGGGGAGGGGGGAAGGGGGAGCGGAGACAGATGGAGTGGGAGTTTGGGGTTAGCAGATGCAAACTATTATATATAGAATGGATAAACAGCAAGGTCTTACTGTATAGCACAGGGAACTATATCCAGTATCCTGTGATAGATCATAATGGAAAAGAAACTAAAAAAGACTGTGTATATATATATATAACTGAATAAATACATATATGTAACTGAATCACTTTCCTGTACAGCAGAAATTAACACAACATTGTAGATCAATGTAGATCTAATATATTTCAATTAGAAAAAACAAAAACAACCAAAACCACAACAAAACAAAAAACAAAACAAGGACCTCTGCTCTTACAGAACTTTCATTTTAGTTACATAATATGCTAGCTGGTCCCATTAAAAAAAAAAAAGATTCCTGGTAAGAGGCACCTAGAGTATGGGGAAGGTGGGTCCCAGTTACCATTTCCACAATGACACTTCAGAGATAAATGTAAAAATCTTAAATAAACCAATGAAAATAATATAGTAGTATACTAGAAAAATAATATTCCCAGAATAGTGTGCAGTTTTTAATCTTAGAAAGTAAGATTCACTTATTAATAATAAATTTATTAATATTGTCTATTAGTAATAGGTCAGAGGGGAAAAGCAACATAATTGTTCCTGCAGGTGCTATAAAATTATCCCACAAAATTTAATATCTATTCCTCAGAAAATTCTTAGAAAATAAGCAAGGGAGAAAATTTCCTTAACATTTGAATGAATAACAAAATCTAGAGGTAACATTCTGAAGGCTGCAACATCAGAAATATATATATATATATATATATTTACATTCAGGAACAAAAATATTACCTTTAATGTCTTCATTATTATTTAACACTACTTAGTAAATTTGCAAAACAATAATAAAGCTAATGGAAATAAGCTACAATTATTAAAGTAAGGAGAAAAATATTTTACAAATTATTGGTTTGTTGATCTAGAAGTCCCAAGAAATTTTAACAAAAATCATTCAAACTAATTAGAAAAGTTAGGAAAATGTCCAGATGCAAAGATAAACATAAAATATGACTAGTTGCTTCTTTTCACCAGCAGTAATCTAGACAAATTATAATGGTAAAATTATTTTATTCTGTCATCAAAAATAATTAGGAAAATTTATAAATAACTCTAATAAGAAATCAGTGAAAAACAATTTAGAGAATTGCACGTTATCTATATGAAGAGAATTAGAAAATATATGGAGAGATATAATAGGAGAATAAATGGAGAGATATACCATGTTCCTGAATAAGAATACTAAATATTATAAAGGTAATTATTTAATTCTTTTCAAATAATTTAAAGTTTTAATGTGATTCCAATACAATTTTTCTCCAGTTCTTCTAAGTTTTACTTGACAAAGTGATAATATAGCTCATTTTTTAAAGTATATAGTTTTGAATAGTACAAAAGTTCCAGAAAGATAAAATAAAATGAGATGGAAAGAGCAATGACGAGAGATTTGTCTTACAAGATAATAAAGCCTACAATAAGCCTTCAGTTATCAAGATGCTGTGTATCTATAGCAAGAATTGACAGTTTGATTAATGGAGAATGTAAGAATTACATTCTTATGTAAGAATTTAATATATAGTTAAATTTCCATCATAAATCAGTATGTAAAAGGAAGAGTATTCAATAAATGATGCTGGAACAATTGGTGAGGTATTTGGGGAAAAATAAAGCTAGATTGAAATGAATTAGTGATGTGCTTAAAATTAAGACAAAATAAAACTAAACCAAAGTGAACTAAACTAAGCTAGAATAAACTGTAAATGAGCATTTTGTAAACCCTGGGAAGAGGAAACTTTTTCTAAGAATGAAAGACATAGAAGAAATCACAAAGCAAACAAAAACCAGTGGATTTAATTACTTTAAAAATCTAAAATTTGTTTCTTGTAAGTTACCATAAAATAGAATTAAAATAAATTTGACAACCTGGGAAATTATTCATAGACAGACTTAGTCTTCTTGACAGATGAATGGATAAAGATGTGGTATATATACACAATGGAATATTACTCAGCCATTAAAAAGAATGAAATAATGTCATTTGCAGCAACATGGATGGACCCAGAAATTATCATACTAAGCGAAGTAAGTCAGAAAGAGAAAGAGTAATACCATGTGATATCACTTATATGTGGAATCTAAAATATGACACAAATGAACATATCTACGAAACAAAAACAGACTCACAGATAGAGAGAACAGATTTGTGGTTGCCAAGGGGGAGGAGAGGTGGGAGAGGAAAGGATCCTGTTTGGAAAATAATTTTGTAAAAGTATACCAAAATAGTTAAATATGAATGTCCTTTGACTAAAAAGTAACCTTATTAATTGGAATTTATGTTTTTAAAATAGAAGCTATTTAAAATTAGTTTAGGGGGGAAAAGGGGGTGGGATGAATTGGGAGATTGGGATTGACAATATATACACTACTATATATAAAATAGATAACTAACGGGAACCTACTGTATAGCACAGGGAACTCTACTCATTGCTCTGTGGTGACCTTAATGGGAAGGAAATCTAAAAAAGAGTGGATACCTGTATCTGTATACCTGATGCACTTTGCTGTACAGCAGAAACTAACACAACATTGTAAAGCAACTATACTCCAATAAAAATTAATAAAAAAATAAAAAATAAAAACAAAAAAATTAAAAATAAAAAGAAATAAACAGTTTATCTAACAATAGGGAATAGTCATTACATATTGATAGGTAATAATAATATATCTTTAGCAATTATAAATCATATTCTCAAAGAAATTAATAACACTGAAAAATATTCACAATGCAAATGAAAAATTAGAATGAAAAATTGCTTACAAAGCATAATCATAAATTTGTGTATATCCATGCACACACACACATGCAAATACTAACACGTGCATACATAAAAATGGCTATGGGAAAATATACAAAACAATTTTATCTTTATGGTGGATTATGACTGTATTTCTCTTATTCTCTATTTTTTTGCAATTTTGCAAATACTATATTTTTATGAGAATATTATATATTTTTTCTTCCAGTTTTACTAGATATAATTGACATACAGCACTGTATAAGTTTAGGGTGTACAGCATAACGATTTGACTTATATACATCATAATAAAATGGTTACTACAAGTTTAGTGAATATCCATCATCTCATATAGATACAAAATAAAATGGAAAAAAACATGTTTTCCTTGTGAAGAGAACTCTTAGGGTTTACTCTCTTGACAACATTCACATATAACACACAGCAGTGTCAATTATATTTACCATGTACATTGCATCTTTAGTACTCCTTTATCTTACAACTGGAAGTTTGTACCTTTTGGCTACCTTCATCCAATATTATATTTTTACAATTTAATTTTGGGATGAAGGATAAGGCAATACTTCTAAAATCTAGGAGACACTCATTCATATACTCACTGAACAAATACTTACCAAATGTCTACTACTGCCAGACACTGTGTCAAGTCCTCAGTATACAAAGGATGAACAAAGTAGTCATGCTTCCTTCCCCCAATGACCTGCAGTCCTTGTGCCTCTCAAGATTTGAATTTCTGGTTTTCAGGCTTTCCTTTTCTAGTATTATCTCAGTCAGAATAAATAGAGGGCATTTTTCTTACACTCAGCCAAAAAAAAAAATTAGCTTGCTTTCCTGCAAAGAAAACTTAGCAACCAATTCTCTTAAATTCCTATCCTTTTGCTCTCATAGGCAGCCCTCCCCTGGAGCTAACTTTTTTTTTTCTGAAAGATGACTGTGTCATCAGCAGCAGACAAATTGTCAAATGACACCTTCCTTTCTCTCTGCTGTGTTATCAGCCCAGGAGCTCAGTTTAGCAGAGTTCTGTGCTGAGGTCCCTAAAGGAATGAATTGTTTCTTTTAAATAACCTCTAAGATGAGTTCTAGGAAGAGCTGCAGTAAACTGTATTTTCCCCCAAGATTTTGCAGTTATTTCTATAATAGTGTGTGTGTGTGTGTGTGTGTGTGTGTGTGTGTGTTGTGTGTGTGTGTACACGATGCACTAGTGCATCAGTGCTCAATACACATAATCTATGTGTACTAGATTTCCAAATGAAACTTTAAAATTTATGAAAATATATTTAATAAATTATTCCAAAATTAACCTTCATTAGTGCTACTGCCCTTTTAATTACTGATTAGCTGGGCAAAATTTTAAAGCATATTTTTCCTCCAGTTGGAAACAGCTTTTGTCAGGCAGTCAGTCAACATTTATTGAATCCCTTTTAAGTGGCAGTAACGATACTAGCCACCAGGGATATTGAGATGGATGAGGCAGTCTTTACCCTTATGTCCCTAACAGGGTTGAACAGAGTGTAGAGAATATTACAATGCTGTGAGCTAAGGGTTATGTTCAAGGTTTGTTCAAGAAGCATTGGGAACCACAGGAGAGATCATCTCATAAATTATCTTAAATACACACTATTTATGCTAAATTTGCAAAGATGTATAGAAGCTTGAATGGTACACAAAACAGGCATAGGCAAAGAAGGGGTACCTGACAAGTTAAGGAACCCAGCGTGTACCAGGATAATTTATTGACCTGCTAGTGGTTGTCTTGTTTCTGCTGCTGTAAAAAAACTGGAAAGAATGTGAGTTCTTTGTATTTTTCTCTTTGTTTTTACTCCTCTGCATTCTGACAAGTTATCAAGCAATATTCTAAATCCCTTTTATAGCTATTAATTCAATAAATCTTCATGATAACACAGTGAATAAGAAACTATCATTGTCTCTAGTTTACAGATAATAAAACTGAAGCATAGAGTAAATAAGTAATTTACTGGGTAGTGACAAATCAGAATTCAAACAGAGGCAGATTGGGTCAAAGCCTATATTCCCTACAACCACCATCCAAACAAAGGATTCCTATGCAGAATATATAGAGAACTCCACACAAGAAGAGAGACACAGGGCTTCCCTGGTGGCGCAGTGGTTGAGAGTCCGCCTGCCGATGCAGGGAACACGGGTTTGTGACCCGGTCCGGGTAGATCCCACATGCCGTGGAGCGGCTAGGCCCGTGAGCCATGGCCGCTGGGCCTGCGCGTCCGGAGCCTGTGCTCCGCAACGGGAGAGGCCACAACGGTGAGAGGCCCGCGTACCGCAAAAAAAAAAAAAAAAGAAAGAAACAGAAAAATCGTCACGGGTCATAACCATAGAAAAGATCTGGATGGGCAATAAACAGGAAAAAGATGTTCAACATAATGCCATTTTCTCTCATCCAATATGCAAACACTAAAAAGTCTGACAATATCAATTATTTGCAAAAATTGGGGGACAATGGAATCTCATACTTCACTGGTAAGAATGTAAATCGGCATAACAATTTTGGAAAGCAGTTGGTAGCAGCTAGCAAGATTAAAACTATGCAGATTTTCTCATCCAGCAGTCCACTTCAAGATGTACAAACTAAAAAGTATTCTCACATATATGTACCACAAAACATATATAATGAAAGTGATTAGTCCATTGTTTATGATACTATAAAGCTAACATAAATGCCTATTATAAAGGAAACAGACAAATAAAACTTATGTTTATAATCATTATGAAATACTCTACAATAAATAAAATTTTTAAACTATATATAGATTACCTATGTCCGTAAGCAATTAGCCGCCATTAATTCTGGGTTGTGGAGAACTGGTATTTGTCATATTATTCCTTTGTGTTTTTCCATATCTTTAAAATTTCTTAGGAAAAAGCACAATCTTTTAGGAAAGAGATCCTAAGGATATTTCCCATCCTTAGGAAAAGGCAACCTCTCTTCCCATCTTAAGAAAGGAAGCATAAATCCCACAAGATAACCTAAATGTCTCAGATCCCATTTGTATTTCCCACTTTTTGCCACTTCCCTGACATTGTAGAGGCAGGTAATTAAGATTTTGCATTTTCAAAAGATTTATGATTATGTCACGCCTCTATTCCCCTCCATGGTAGACACAGAATCTGACTTAAAGACCCAGTAGACAGCAATTTAACTGTTTGACAACCACTCAACTAAGATCATCAACTTCTCAGCAAGGGGCCTTACTATCCAATGCCCAAGCTCTTTGCTAGTTCTACAATTACAAGTCTGTCAATCGTAACACTCCAACCTCTGTACCAGTTTTTGTATTAATCAGAACGATTTACATTACAAATAACAGAACCTCAAGTCAAACTACCTTAAACCAAAATGAAGCACATTGGCTCATATACCTGGAAAATCCAGGGGTTAATGGCTCCTTCAGGCATGGCTGAACCCAGCATCTTAAATAATTTAACTAGATTTCTCCTCCTCCTCCTCCTATACCACCTCCTCACTTTTTAGCTCTGCTACTCTGTTTTGGGATCATTTTCTCCTACTATACATTGATTTTCTCTATGCAGTTAGACTGGAATTGCACATCTCCTCTCCTGGGTCTCCAGCTTGCTGACTGCCAATGTTGGGACTTCTCAGCCTCCATAATCATGTGTTCTAATTTCTTATATTAAATATTATAATATAATTAGTTATTAAAATTATCATAATTATATAATTATATATTCTATTCTATCCTATATATATCCCATTGGAAAGAAGCATGTCAGAATATATGCCATTGGAAAGAAGCATGTCTCTCTCTATATATATATCTTTATGTATGTCTCCTATTGGTTGTGTTTCCATAGCTAACCCTGAGTCTGAATGTCTGAGAACCAAGAGAGCCAATGGTGTATGTTCCAGTCCAAAACCCGGCAGGCTCAAGACCCAAGAAGAGCTAATGTTTCCGTCTGGGTTCTAAGGCTGTTAAAGACCAGATCAAGTAGTCAAGCAAGGGGCATTACTTCTTACTCAGACATTTTGTACTATTCAGGCCTTCAACTGATTAGATGAGGCCCACCCACATTGAGGAGAGCAATTTGCTTTACTCAGTCGAACAATTCAAATGTTAATCTCACCCAGAAACACCCTCACAGATGCACCCAGAATAATGTTTGACCAAAGTTCTGGGCACCCTATGGCTCAGTCAAATTGATACATAAAATTAACCACCACAGAAGGGGACAGGGAGACAGATGTCCCTGCTTCTAAATGCTTGAGATTTTCAGGTAGTACACCTCATAAGCTTTCTACTCTCTCTCTCTCTCTTTTTTTTGCAGTACGCGGGTCTCTCACTGTTGTGGCCTCTCCCTTTGTGGAGCACAGGGTCCGGAAGCACATGCTCAGCGGCCATGGCTCACAGGCCCAGCCGCTCCGCGGCATGTGGGATCTTCCCAGACCGGGGCACGAACCCGCGTCCCCTGCATCGGAAGGCGGACTCTCAACCACTGCGCCACCAGGGAAGCCCTACTATCTCTCTCTTATTCTCACTCTCCTCTGTTTCTTTGTTTGACCCTTTTCTCTATTCCTTCTGTCATTCTTCTCTACCTCCCATGCCCTCTTTTCTGCCATGCTTCTTTCCATATTCTATATGTTCCCATAAAAACCAGTCTTTTTTGGCTAAAAGAAAAGTGTAACTGTAGTCTTTTCGGGAAAAACTCTCATCATTTTGCCTCAGTTACTGAACATGAGAAAACTAACGCTCCATAGCTGTGACATGATGAAAATTGTTCCTCCTGTTTCAAATAATATGATTAAAGACATCTATGAGGAGAAGAGAAAGATATGCATAACAATATTAGAACATAATTAATATCATAAAGACACCTCTTTGTAGAAAGAAAACTGCAAAATTCACGGGAGGGAGCCACTTCCTTGAGCACTTTAACTTCCTATCACAGGGCTAACGGACACATGATCAAAAGACACCAAAATGCCTCTGAACACCTGAATGAGGAACAGAGGGTGTCTTGAGTGGTGAGCCCACCTACTCTAAACAAGCAAGAGGACTCTGAAGGCTGTATCACTGGTATTTATACTGTGCCTTCCTGGCTAAGAACCCACTGGTCCCAGAACTTTCATTTTGAACTCAGTCATACCCACTATCATCCCACGTTTCCTGGATGCAGCTTTACATCCAGTATCCACTATGGGAAAGACCAACACACAGCTTTCCTCCTACTTTCTACCAAGGGCTGCACGCTTTGGCCTGATCCTGACTTCATGGCTCTCTAGTCAAGTGGAAGTGTGAGTGCTCCTTTCTTCTCCCGGGGAAAACATCTGCCCTCCCTGAGTGTGGCCATGCTGTGAAAAGAGAGATTATAGAGTATTGCTCTACAGCAGCTTCCTTAGTAGCTCATCACCAGGCAAAATGTCACAGCAGCTGCTGCTCATCAATTCACCCTCTGTGATTTCAAATGCCAATTAAAACTGTGAACTCCTAATTGCCTCATTTCTAGCCACATTTTAAAGTAATTAATAAGTAATTGAGTAATGGGTTAATCATAGCCTTAATCATTTTTCTAATGATCAGTTCCTGCATATAGTCATCTTTATGACCCGTGGGGAGTGTTGCACTCAGGTCGTATCTGGCTAAGAGCCCCCCAGCCGATTCTGTACTGCAATCATTTCTTACCAGGGAAATTTGCCTTCGTCCCCCAAAGCAGTTTAAAAAAAGTCAACCTTCAACCTATGACTTGTCAGACATCTTAAAAATTTTTTTTCCTCCTCTTTTACATGTCCTGTCCCTTTACTCTCATCCAATTTATTCTCCTGCTGAAACTCAGAGAGAGGTGTCAACATCCAGGAGTGATTTCTAATTTCAATGAAGCCTTATCACATGCCCACTCCTGAACATAAGCTTCCTTCCGTGGTAAGAACATTTACCTGCACTTCCAGCTCTGTTTCATCATAATTATAGCTTATATCAGCTGTTAGATATGAAGGGACTTATTAACCTTTGGATTTTGATTCAAGGAGAAGGATGGCCACTGCAAAACTACCCAGACCATCAGGAAAGCTGTAAGCAAGAAGCACAGTGAGTCATCAACAGATCTCCCAAAGAGGCTGACACTGCCAGTCTCACGATGACCCCCAGCAGTTGAGAACCAGGGTGACCAGGCCATTTAGAAGTGGGTCAGGAAAACACTCGGTGGGGAAAATGGGTGAAGAGGGTCAAAAGGTACGAACTTCCAGTTGTAAAATAAATAAGTGATGGGGATGTAATGTATAGCATAGTTAATAATACTGTATTGCGTATTTGAAAATTGGTAAGAGGGTAGATCTTAAAAGTCCTCAACACAAGAAAGTATTTTTTGTAACTGTGTACGGCGACAGATGTTAACTAGACTTACCGTGGTGATCATCTGCAATGTATACAAATGCTAAATCACTGTTGTGCACCTGAAACTAATATAATGTTATATAGTAATTGTACCTCAATTTTTAAAAAGCCATAAAATATGTAATACCTAAGACTATTTTCTCTTTGCTATTAAAAAAAAAGAAGAACATTGGAAGTCTCTATCAAATATCACCAACCTCCAATCTTAGGGGTTTGGGGGTTTGGAAATGGGAACTCTAATTCTAAAGATGCAGAAAAAGAGTTCACTTTGTTATACAGCAGAAACTAACACAACATTGTAAAGCAATTATACTCCAATAAAGATGTTTAAAAAAAAAAGAGTTCAGCATTATGAGTGTGGAGATGAGACTACTAGAGAAAATTTTACAGGTCTTGGTTGGTAGAGGGTCTTTTCAGGCAAAGTGGTCCTTCTATTAATTATTTCTTCTTTCTCCTGTATTCACAACTTCTCTCTCTCAACTGGTCTTTTTTTTTTTTTTTTTTTGCGGTACGCGGGCCTCTCACTGTTGTGGCCTTTCCCATTGCGGAGCACAGGCTCCGGACGCACAGGCTCAGCGGCCATGGCTCACGGGCCCAGCCGCTCCGTGGCACGTGGGATCTTCCCGGACCGGGGCACGAACCCGTGTCCCCCGCATCGGCAGGCGGATTCTCAACCACTGCGCCACCAGGGAAGCCCTCAACTGGTCTTTTTCATCCAGAATGGAAATATACTAAAGTACCTCCCTTAAAAAAGCAAAACCAAAATGGCTCTCTTCTGCCCTTCCCCTCTCTCTCCTCTAGTGACTACCTTGTCTCACCAATAGGTTTTCCAATTCAGTGACCCGCCAGGAACAAGTCCACCCCAATGTGCAGACAGTTCCATGATATTAGTGTTTCTCAAGGAGGTGTTGGGGGTCAGCGTGGGATGTCAGAATTTGGGGAAGAAAGGTATCAAGGTCACAGACGGGCACAGCTATAGGATATGCCCTCTGCATCTCTAACCTCTGCTCCCAACTGAGAACCACTTCTGTAGAACTATGTCATGTTAACTTTTCATTGTTGAGTGTTTCGATCAGTCCTCTAAATAATGAAATCAAAACTCTGTTCCTGCTAGTTAGATCCAAATCTGGGAGGCATAAAGCCGATTAAAACATATTTACTCACTGTTTTAGGTTGTGTTCTCCAGAAACAGACACTGCAACCAAGATTTGATGCAGCAGGTTCATTAAAGACTGTTCTTGAGAACAATACCTATAAACAAGTAAGAGAAACTGGACTCTGCTAAGGAAGAGGTTAAAGTGGTATGTGGTTGCACTGAGGTTTACAGCCAATGTTATCGGAGCTCTGAAGTTGGGACAAGCCCTCAGAGATGTCCTGAACTGACCCATGCGGAGTAGGTTCTGATATCTTCACATCAACCAGCAATTGAATACAGGCTGTCCCTGGGGAGGGAGCATAACCTTCAACAAGGACAATTTTTGCAGAGGGACTCAGCCATGAGCAACCAGCAGTCAACCTTCTGACGACTAGAAGAATGAGTGCCTTGTTGCCGGAAGAGGTATCTATATGACAGACCTCAGCAACTACTGCATTCACCCTTCCTCCTTCTAAGTCCCCCTACTCAAGCCTATTCACGTCCCCCAGCCTCGCCCAGCCCTTCTGATGCACAGGTCTGGTGGACTTCTCACAACACTGAGGCAACTTAGTTCATATGCCTAAACCTGCTCTGTGGGACAGGTTTTGCTTCATCCCTTCTCTCCTCTCCAGGAGTTTGGCTCTATTCATTTCCAGCAATAAGCAACCACAACTACAATTTTTCTTCTCATAGACTTCCTTCTAATCTCAGGTTCTTCCTACAAAACCTGTTCAAAACGTGACTAATCAAAGTCAAACGCAAACTCAGGAAAGAGAGTGGAATGCTTCCATACCCTTTGGCTTTCCTTCCCTTTAATTAGAATTTCAGTAACCTCTAATTGTCAGAGTCAAAGGACATCTTTTTGTCCTCCACTTGTTGGACATCTCTGGAATATGCCTTTATGTTACACTTTGAAACTCCCTTCTCTCCTTTCCCCACATTTTTCTGACCTCATATTCTCTTCAAACGCTGTCTACCTAATCTTAACTCTGAGATTCCAGATTCCTCTCTTCTGTCTAACCCTAAAGCACCAGAATAATATTCAGACTAGAGTAATAACCCCCAGGTTGTATTTGCCAGTATTATTCCTTCTTTACCCATCAAGCATATGCTGTTGGTATCTGTCCATATCTTTAAATCTGGCTCATATATCCTTAGTGAACAATTTTGCTATGTTTGTGTGATGTGTGGGTATACATACTGGACATATTTGGACATTTACATTCAAATATCTTAGACAAGTTACACACAATGTGTCCTCTTTTTTGATAAACCCAATTCTCCTCCTATATTCCCAGCCTCAAGTAATGGTATCAGGAGACACTTCTATCATCAAGCCATTCTAGGCTCTGGCTTGTCTTCTTACTCCACATCTAATCAAACACCAAGTCTGATGATTCTACTTGCTAAGTAGCTTTTGAATCTCTCCACTATTCTCTGCATTGCTACTGGCCCTAGTAGAAGCCTCATAAATTCTCACCTAAACCTATTTAATAGCTTCTTAATGGGTTTCCTCACTCCATTCTCCCCTCATCCAATTCATTTGCCACACTGCTACCAGAATGAGCTGCTTAAAACACACATCTAATCTTATTGCTCCCTTCCTTAAAAGCTTTCAACTTCCGACAGCCTTCTGGATAATGTTCAAACTCTTTGTCATGGCATTTTTAAAAACCTCATTATCTGGCCCTTCCCCAGCTCACTAGCCTTATCTCTTCCACACTCCACTGTAGACCTGCCAGATCTTTTGTAATTTCCAGAATCTATCATGTTTCTCATACCACCTGTCTTGCTTCTGTTGATGCAGTTGAAACATCTTTTCTCACATATGGAGACTTTTTCAGAAGCGAGTTATGTTTTCATAGCATTTCTCACCTGACCACACTGTCCAAGGAAAAGAACTATAGAGGTGAGGGCCAATTGAGCATTCTGTGGCACATATTATTGGAGGGGTGAAGATGAATGGAGACTATGGTCAATTCCTAGAGATAAAGAAATGTACCACCATCACTTCAAAATTGAAGTTAGGAAAAATAATGTGTAAAGGATATTTACAATTCTGAGAAGACAGGAACCAAAATTCACTTTGCTACTGACACAATGTAACAAATGTTGAAGGGAAAACACAGCCAAATTCTTATCATTGGAAAACAGAGAGAGACCAAACCAACATACCTGCGACGAGAAACATCAGGTTCATAAAAACATGTCCGCAGGAGGATGGACTAAAAGGAGTGACATGTCTACTGTCTGCCATTAGTCACTTCATGCAAGTAGAAGCTAGTCAGGTGGCAGCTCTTGGCTTTCTCCAGCTCATGCTACCTGAGTGTAGCCACCCCACTTTCCTGGCAATAGACAAAGCTATGAGCCAAAACCACTCACAGCTGCTTGCCTAGATCAAAGGGTCCTGCTTGGCAGTAACATTTCTGGTATCTTCTTCTTTTATAACCTTCCAGTGTTAAAAGAGAAGAACCACAGGCCCAAGATACCAAACCAAGATTTAGTACCTAACCTAACTGCAATTTCAACCTTCACCAGAAATGCAATCTTAATCAACCAGTCTGGAATTTTCTGGTCTGCACCAATGAGGCAATCTGTCACTAGGCCCTTTCCATCTCCTCAGAGGGAGAAGACGCAATCTGCATGATAAAACCCTTGCCATTCCCTGGCCTCCCCGCACCCACCGCCAAAAAAAAAAAAAAAAAAAAAAAAAAAAATGTCCTGGCCTAAAAATAATCCTTCCTTCCTTCCTTTCCTTTCTTTCTTTCTTTTGCTAATAGATCCTTTGCTTCCCACTTCTTCCTATAAAAACCTTCCATTTTGTACAGCCCTTCCGAGTGCCCTCCTAGTTGCTAGATGGGATGCTTCCCAATTCATAAATTGATGAATAAAGCCAATCAGTTTAAAATGTACTCTGTTTTGTTTTTTAACATAAGGAATTAACATGTCCATTGTATGAAATTCCCACAGTCACTTATATCAGCTGAGAGGTCTTAGTCATTTACCTCTTCACCCACCTAAGTTGAAGATCTATGCATCTATCTGTCTTACCTGGGAAGGCCTGCCTACCTCTCTTCTATGATCTTTTAGGAAATATATCCAACTGCTTCTTTAGGTCTACAGATGCCAGAATTACATAGGATTTGAAGGAACTCACCCCAGTGGAAAGAAAAAAAAAAAAAAACTATGTAACTCTTCAGGAGGGGAAAATCATGGGGCAAGTAAAACAAATCAGTGCTTCAAAATAGACTGAATAACCAGGGAAAATAGGTCAAAAATTTTTTAAACAGTTAATGTAAGAGAATAGGAGAAAACTTTAAAGAATTCTAAATCCTATTCTTTGTTGATGAGGTATTGCACTGATAAAACACGGCTGGCTGCCATACTAAAGAGCAATTTGACAATAACAAAGTGTTTTTTCAATACAAAAATCATACTTGCCAAAATGAAACATTTAATAGAGGTAATGAACAGAAGAGTGTATGCTACCAAACACTAAATTAAAGAACTTAATTACTGAAATAATCCTTCTATAATGCAGAGGAAAAAGACAAAGGAAAATTATGAGAAAACTCATGGAGGATAAACCTAGGTGCTGCAATCTGAACAATGAGAGGACTGAAAGGAGAGAATAGAGCTGATAAAGAAGAAATGGTAATAAAAGTTGAACTGGAAGAAAATTTCTCTCCACTGAAAAACCAAATACTGACCAAGATTATTGAAAAAAATACCTACATACATTTTTACATACCCTGGTGACATTTTGGAATCAAGAGATAAAGTTCTAAAAGCTTCCATAGAGAAAAGATTAGTTACCTAAAAAGAAAAATAATCAGATTGGCACCAATATCTTCATATATAATAGTGGATATACAGTATTAATTGAGCAATATCTGCTGATTTTTAAGGAAAAGGGGTGGTAATTCTGTATTACCACATCCAACCAAATTTTGTTCATTCGTGATGACAAGGAATTTTTAGACATGCAAGCACTTAGAAAGTATTGCATCCATATTTTCTTTCTGAAAAAAAAGACACTTATAAAAGTACTCTAGCCAAATGAAAATTGCATTAGCATAAAGCTCTCAAGATGGTGAAAATTTAGTATACGGGAAACAGTAGCAATCAATGAGACTAGTGGTTATTCAATCTAAATAACAGTTGGTACTATGGTCCTGAAATATGTGGGAATTGTTAAGAATTCTTGAAATAGAAAGGACATAATGTAAGAAAAAAATGAATAACAGTGTAAGACTAAATTCAAGAGTGCAAACTGTTAAGCTTAACTGCTACTTCTATCACTTTCTAGCTATTATAATCAAGAGCAAATTATTTATCTTGTGCCTTGATTTCCTCCTCAGTATAATAGGATTGATAGCAGCATATGCTTCATAAGGTTGTTGTGAAAAATAAATTAGCACATATAAAGAGCTAAGAAGAATATTTATCATATAGTAGGTGCTTAATGAATATTATCTATCATCATCATTGCTATTATTATTATATCATCGAACGAGAAGACACAAAATTAATATTTTATTATTAACACCTCCAGGAAAAAACAAAGCTTGAAAATGTTTATTTAAATTAAGGAAACCAGTAGAAAATTTGAAATAGGTTACAGAGCCTAAAAAACAATTGAGAAAAGGGGAACAAATACGATTTAATTAATCTAGCTAATTAACCAAGATGAGAAATGCAGGACAAGGAGCTTGTCTGCAGGGATGACTATAAACCAAATTTTGGACACAATGAATTTGAGATTCTTCTTGGACAGTTAATTGGATATTTGGGATTCAACTTACGAGAGAGATCTGGACTGGGGCATATATTTTTGAATATGAAATTCAGAGATGTAGTTAAAGCATGAGAGAATTTCAAGAAGGAGGATTAGGGTAATGTGCTATAGAAAGATCTGATAAAATAGTTTGATTTGGCCACTAGGAGATCACTGGTAACTTGATGAAAACAAGCTCTATCATAGAAGACTGAAGAGGTGATCCTGGCAGCATGGAGAATCAGATGGCTAGATTTAATAATATTACTTGGGAAATGCTACAATCAGGGAAGAATATACCTGTCTCTGTGCAGAGATAGAAGCCTTCACACATGTAATAACATTCTAGGAATAGGACACAGGCCCTGGGGCAAAGAGACAGTCATTACTTCATTCCCTCAACAAATAGCCCTGAACACCTATGTGGCAGATGCTATGCTAGCCTCTGGGGATACAGTGGTGAATAGAATACAGCTTCCCAAAGGGAACCCTTGTACATTCTCGGTGGGAATGTAAACTGGTGCAGCCACAATGGAAAACAGTGTGGTGGTTCCTAAAAAAAAACCAAAAACAGAACTACCATATGATCCAGCAATTCTACTCCTGGGTCTATATCTGGAAAAAAATGAAAACTCTAATTCGAAAAGATACATGCACCCCAATGTTCACAGCAGCACTATTTATAATAGCCAAGACATGGAAGCAACTCAAATGCCCATCAACATATGAATGTATTAAGAGATGTGGTATATATATATATATATATATAATATATATGTATGTATATAAACACACATACACACGTATACAATGGCATATTAACTCAGCCGTAAAAAGAATGAAATTCTGCCCTTAGCAGCAATGTGGATGGACTTAGAGAATATTATACTTAGTGAAATAAGACAGGGAAAAACAAATACTGTATGATATCACTTAAATGTGGAATATAAAAAATAATACAAATGAATGTATATGAAAAACAGAAACAGACTCATAGATACAGAAAACAAACGTGGTTACTAAACGGAAGAGGGAAAGGGAGAAGGGACAAATTCAGGGTATGGTATTAACAGACACAAACTACTATGTATAAAATTAAGCAACAAGGATATGTTGTATAGCACTAGGAATTATAGCCATTAACTTGTAATAACTTATAATGGAGTATAATATGCAAAAATACTGAATCACTGGGCTATACACCTGAGACTAATATAATATTGTAAATCAACCATATGTCAATTTAAAAAAAAAAACACAACTTCCCTTCCCTTATGTGGTATTATAGTCTATAGCCATAAAAAAAATGAATAGAGGTTTCTTTCTAGATGTTAAATCAGCAAGATAAATGCTGGGATATAAGAAGGCTCCATCTTCTTTACCCTGCCAGAGAGAAATGTTTATATTTATCGGCATTCACTATGTCCTGAATATAGGGTATTTAGGATAGATAGGATTCATACAGGATGTATAGGATATAGGATGTCAACTATATTGCACTTTTGAGTTTCAGAATACTGAGCATCCCATTAAAAGGAACTCCCCTTTACTGGAGATGTAGACCACCCACTTATTCATTCTCCTCAGATAAACAGCTGGCAAGAAAGGCTTTTCTTTCATGGCTCCTACAAACTACAGGTTGCTTATGCAGGAGAAAGTCTGGGTACTTCTTATGGACATCCCTTCCCCTCCCTCCAACTCATCCACCGCAAATCAATCTTAGGAAGGAGACTGAGGAAGGGTCAGGAATACCTCTTCTTGCAGTTCTTGTGAATACTCTACCATGAATTTAAACTTCATAGCTGTCAATTGTGCAGTGATAGATAGCAGTTTCCTGTCTGTGTAACTTCGTTTTTTCATATAATTGTGCTGCATTCCCTTTTGCAGGGGTAGCACAGTGACCATTTCTCATCAATTGCCTTGAGTGAGTGATGGAAGACTGGGAATTCAGAATCTCATGTATAAATTCTGAAGATGTATTCTATTATATAGAACTAGGGGCTGGAACAAGGAAATCTTTACTCAAAAAAATAGGGGTAGTATTAAGTCAGAATAAGGCTGTGTGGGTTGTAGAAAAAAACAAAAGCATACATAAAGCCCACGTGGGAACGTGAACTCTGAAGACAGCCAGAAAGTTCTCTCCTAAATTTGTTAAAATCCACTGGGACTAGAATTGAATATTAAATCTGGGGTATGGGTCCAGGAGACAAAAATCAGTGATGAATAAAGCAAGAGCAACAGGTACAAAAGTTTCATGATTTTATGAGGCTGCTGGGATAAAATTTTCAGAGTTTCTGAGATCTAATGAAGTTGCATGTGACCTCCACGAGCATGAAGCGAGTTTCTTGTAGTATTAAGTCAGAATAAGGCTGTGTGTATTGTAGAAAAAATGAGGAAATAAATTTGCACTAGCTCCAACATGCATCCCTTAGATTCAGTCTTCTCTAGTTTTCTGGAAAATTATTACTGTTGGTGGCTGGATATTCCATTAAATGGATACATTATAGTCAACTTACCCATCCCCTTATTGTTGAAAAATTATGTCATTTCCATTCTTCACTAATATCATGCCATGATTAACATATCATAATGCAAGTACATTTGTATTAAAATTACACTATATCCTTAGGATAGATACAGGTGCAGAATTTTAAGAAGGAATGTAACCTGATCAGATCAATATCTTAGAAATACAATTCTCATAAAAAGGAAAAAGAATTGCAAATAGGTAAACAAAATAGGAAAATATTAGCAATAACCCAAGTAAAAATAATAATTACTGAAGTAAGGAATTAGCAGGGACAATGAATATTAAAGGGAGAAGTTAACAGAACTGGATGTCTGAGCAGGTATAGTAGGGAGAGAGAGGAGGAATTCAGGTAATTCCTTGGTTCCTAAGAGGTGAATGTATTGAGTTTAAGATGTCCAAGAAACATCCTGAGGGAGATTTCAAGTGGCTGATTGGGATGTACAGCTGTACAGCACAGGATATTTACAAAGTGGAAAACACAGCTATTATTTGCCTGAATTAGATAATACTGGAAACTGTAATTGCATAGATATGATTTCCCAGGGACATCATTCAGAGGAAAGAGGTCAAGAAAGGCCATATTCTGGAGAACAGTATGGAGGTTCCTTAAAAAACTAAAAATAGAACTACCATACAACCCAGCAATCCCACTACTGGGCATATACCCTGAGAAAACCATAATTCAAAAAGAGTCATGTACCACAATGTTCATTGCAGCTCTATTTACAATAGCCAGGACATGGAAGCAACCCAAGTGACCATCAACAGATGAATGGATAAAGAAGATGTGGCACATATATACAATGGAATACTACTCAG
>NC_041229.1:62245726-62249513 GCF_002837175.3 Physeter macrocephalus | reverse complement strand
GATAAAGAAGATGTGGCACATATATACAATGGAATATTACTCAGCCATAAAAAGAAACGAAACTGAGTTATTTGTAGTGAGGTGGATGGACTTAGAGTCTGTCATACAGAGTGAAGCAAGTCAGAAGGAGAAAAACAAATACTGTATGTAAACACATATATATGGAATCTGAAAAAAAAAAAGGTTATGAAGAACCTAGGGGCAGGACAGGAATAAAGATGCAGACGTAGAGAATGGACTTGAGGATACAGGGAGGGGGAAGGGTAAGCTGGGACAAAGTGAGAGAGTGGCATGGACTTATATATACTACCAAATGTAAAATAGATAGCTAGTGGGAAGCAGCCACATAGTACAGGGAGATCAGCTCGGTGCTTTGTGACCACCTAGAGGGGTGGGATAGGGAGGGTGGGAGGGAGACACAAGAGGGAGGAGATATGGGGATATATGTATATATATAGCTGATTCACTTTGTTATAAAGCAGAAACTAACACACCATTGTAAAGCAATTATACTCCAATAAAGATGTTAAAAAAAGAAAAGAAAGAAAGGCCATATTCTTGGGATACAAAAAATAATACGAGAGGGCAGAGAAAGAAGACCCTTTTTCCTTCAAAACAGAGGTCAGTGATATAGAAGAACCAAAATATGATGTGATTATAGAAACCAAGTGGGAGAACTTCAAAAATGGAATAAAATAGGAAATGTGCTACAGACAAGTCCAATAGGATAAGGATTAGAAAATAACAGGTGTTAAACTTTCTACTGACTCCTAGATTTCTTTAGCAGTTCCTGTTCCCAAATTGGATAGAATTAGATTCTCAGTGAATTATTAAAAACTAAAATGCATATTTATAAGTGATGCTTATCCTATGCCTTAAATCACAAAATTATATATAACAGACTTATTTCTGCCATAAGCATTTGACTATTGATTTGTTTTATATGTTTACAGCATACAATACATACTTATTTGTTTTAGAACTTAAGTATAAATTCAATCTTTTTTTTTACTAGGATGCATCTTTTGTCTTTCATTATACCCACTAAAATATTTTGCCTATTGTCATTTCTTATTAAATATTTATTGGATTTATTAAATTGAATCTAAGACATAATTTGGAGCAAATAATAGATACTCATTAGATGTTTATTGAATGGATAAATTAGTGAATCAATGAGCTTAAAGTCTTAGTCTGCAGAGACTGAATACTTTACCTTCCTCCTTTCAAAGACATAGTGCTCTGCCACATAGCCTGGGAGCATTGTTGAAGCTAGAGGCAATGTGGTATGATTGAATGAAGTGAGAAACATAATAATTAATAACTGTGTGCTAGTCACTGGGACAAGCATGTTACAAACACCTCTCCATCTACCAGAGTCTGCACCTTGATTCATTTCCTTCTTTCTCTTGTATAGATGAATACTTCCTGTGCTTATTTAAGGCCATCTGCTCCACTGATGGATTCAGTGGCACGCTCATAAATGTTTAACATCCTACTCTCCTGGGGAGAAAAGCCCAGGTTTGTAGCATCCACTGGTTTCTGTGGTGTAAATAGTTCCACTATGGCCTATTTCAAGCTACCAGCATGGTGTCACTGAACTTGGAGTTGGGAAGAGGTGCTCATGATCTGCTCTTGGGAGCCTGTATGAGCAGAGCTCAAACACCACTAGATGTGGAAGATCGCATCCCTTCTTGTCACTCAAGGACATCACTCTTGCAATTCTTCTCTTTTGCTCCTGAAACAATTTCCCTCTCTTCTGGAACTTCCTTATCAGCCTGTGAACATATCAATACTATTATTTCTCCTATTAAAAAAAACTCTTTTGGGCTTCCCTGGTGGCGCAGCGGTTGCGCGTCCGCCTGCCGATGCAGGGGAAACGGGTTCGCGCCCTGGTCTGGGAGGATCCCACATGCCGCGGAGCGGCTGGGCCCGTGAGCCATGGCCGCTGGGCCTGCGCGTCCGGAGCCTGTGCTCCGCAATGGGCGAGGCCGCAGCAGGGGGAGGCCCGCGTACCACAAAAACAACAACAACAACAACAACAACAAAAAACTCTCTTAACCCTACTTCTGTTTCCGGCTACTATGCACTTTTTCTGCTCCCCTCACAGGAAAAAAAAATTTGAGTTGTATACACTTGCTACATATAGTTCTCTTTCTATTTCTTCTCAGACTCAGACTGCCTCTACCACTCCCCTTTCATTGCTAAATCCAATAATCCAAAGTTTAATTGCATATTTAAAATCCATTTGACCCAAACTTAATTCCACATCCCCATGTTACTTGACTAATCAGTAGTATTGGACACTTGGCTTCCAATATTACTTCAGTGTCTTGGTTTCTCTCCACTCCTACTGACCACTGTTTAGCATCCTGTGTTGGTTCTTCCTCCAGTCTTGATTTCATAATGCTGGAGTAGCTCAGAGCTCAGTTCAGACTTCTTTTCTCTATTTACACTCCCTCCCTTGGGGACTTGTCTCATGGCTTTAAATATCATCTATAAAAGGACAACTCCTAAATTCATGTCTCTCCCCTGAACTCCAGACTCATATATCCAACTGTGTTCTCAACATCTACACTTGAGTGTCGAATAGGCACCTCAAATTTATCGTGTCTAAAACTGAGGTTCTGCTCTTGCCCAGCCCCATGCTGCTCCACTGAACTCTAGACCATCCCAGCTAATGGCATCCTTCCCACTGCTTAAGCCAAAAGCTTCGCAGTCATCATTTATCCTCCTCTTTCTCTTATATTTCACATCTTTCACCAGTAAATATTTTGAGCTCTGTGTTCAAAATACATCTGGACTCTGACCACTTCTCTCTACATTCACTTTTATAATCATCTCTCAAATGGATGAGCTTTCTAACTGGTCTCCCTGCTTCTACACTTGTTCCTCTATTATTTATTCTCAACAAAGTAGCCAATGTATATCTATTAAAATTTAGATGAGACCATGTCACCCTCCACTCAAAAATCTCCAATGGTCTTTTATCTCATTCAGATTAAAGCCAAGATCCTTACAATGACTAATATCACCCCACATGATCTAGGCCTCTGTTGCCTCTATGATTTCATCTCCTACCTTCCTTCCTACCCACTCTTCTCGAGCCACACTGCTCTCCTTGCCATTCCTTGCACATGCTTCAGGTTCCTTGACCTTAAGGGCATTGTAAAGGCTGGCCCCCATATTTGGAGCACTCTCCCTGCAGGTGTTTGATGTAGGACAATGCATTTTTCCAGACTTTGCTGAAATGTTACTTTCTCAATGATAAATTCCCTTACCTCTACCCCACAACTCACAGTCTCTCTTAACCTTCTCTGTGTCTCCATAGCACTTCTAATGTACTATAATCATTACTGTTTACTAGAAATGCAAGTTTCTTTAGAGCAGGGATTATTTTTTCTTATTTTGTTTATCAATATATCTCCAGAACTAAGAACTACATTGGCATGTAGCAGGTATTCAATATTTGTTGAGTGAATAAATGATCTCATTTAATTCTCACAATACTCAGGTATTATCAACTTTTTTATGTTACAGATGAAGAAACTGAGGCTTAGATATACTCCCTGGCCCACAGTCAAAGAGCTGTTATGGGCTTCCCTGGTGGCGCAGTGGTTGAGAGTGCGCCTGTCGATGCAGGGGACACAGGTTCGTGCCCCGGTCTGGGAAGATCCCACATGCCGTGGGGCGGCTGGGCCCGTGAGCCACCGCCGCTAAGCCTGCTCATCCGGAGCCTGTGCTCCGCAACGGGAGAGGCCACAACAGTGAGAGGTCCGCGTACCGC
>NC_041229.1:62242476-62245531 GCF_002837175.3 Physeter macrocephalus | reverse complement strand
GGAGAGGTCCGCGTACCCCAAAAAAAAAAAAAAAAAAAAAAAAAAAAAAAAAAGCTGTTATATGGTACAGCTGAAATTTTAATTTATTAGTATGCTGAATAGAACATTAAAAATTACTATTAGAGGGCTTCCCTGGTGGCGCAGTGGTTAAGAATCTGCCTGCCAATGCAAGGCACACGGGTTCAAGCCCTGGTGCGGAAGATCCCACATGCCGCAGAGCAACTAAGCCCGTGCGCCACAACTACTGAGCCTGTGCTCTAGACCCCGCAAGCCACAACTACTGAAGCCTGTGTGCCTAGAGCCCGTGCTCTGCAACAAGAGAAGCCACTGCAATGAGAAGCCCGCGCACCGCAATGAAGAGCAGCTCCCGCTCACCGCAACTAGAGAAAGCCCGTGAGCAGCAACGAAGACCCAATGCAGCCAAAAATAAATAAATAAAATAAATAAATTTATTTAAAAAAAACCAGGATACAGAATTGTATATGCAGCATGATCTCTACAACGTACAAAATACATCGAAAAAAGATGAAAAGCTCTCATTAATGATGGCCACCAAAAAAAAATTATTAGAGTCTGAACTTCATAAAATTATGAGCCCTTGATTACAATAGATTTTTAAAAATTATATCACCTAAATAAAATATTGGTTATACACAATACTTGTGAATAATAATGATTTCTTCCAAAGGGTAGGGAGGTTGTAAAAACTGATTCCAGTGATTTGGAGTAGGTGTGACCTACTCATTTCCTTCCTATTACAAGTTAATGAAAATCATCTTAGTAAATCATGCATGCCTCTCAGAATATTGCCTGGTTAATAGGTATATTCAAATAGAGAAATCTTCCCTTTTAAACCTGAAGATGGAGATGGGGTGGGGTACCATCTATCAGAAATTGTGGTGGACTAATACAGCTCTAAAATCCCTTGCAATTAGAACCAAGTGCTTAATGTGAGCTCTATTCTTTTAGTGAAATACTATTTCCCTGACTGTCAGATATTCAGGTATTTGAGTCAATAAAAAGGGAAAACCGGGCAAAAAGAGTGAAGGATCTGGAAATTTTAAGGAGATTTCCAGAGATGTATGTTGTACCAAGAGGGCATAGAGCAAACCAAGGTCCAGAGGTGGGAAAGTGCAAAGCATTGTTCACAGGATGAAGCAAAGTGTAAGACAAAGTGGGCTGCAAAGAAAATTTGAAGGAAAACGTGTGAGGTGATGGCAGTGATGCTGTCATTTCTTTAGCACTAGGAAACCTTGGAGGGTTTTTAAAGATGTGATGTATGTGCAAGTATATGCATGTGTGTATGTGTGTGATGATGATGATGATGACTGTAGTTGTAGACAACCAAAGGAGGGGAAAGGAAGTTAGCATGTAAAATTTGGCAGCCCCCAAAATGACCTTAATTATTTACTTATTTACACTGTGCCTTAGTTCAAAAGGAGAATTTAAGAGATGGCTGATCAATAGGCTGTTGCAGTCTTCTGGAATGAGGAAGGCAAATGCTGAGAGATGTTATGGAAAATAAAACACAACCACTTGAAGAAAATGGGAGCAGGAAGCAAGTAATCTAAAATATAAGCCAATGCAATGGAAAGAAATGCAGCTAGAACCAGTGTAGGTAAATTAAGCATATGCATGCATGTACATCCCATGTGGATGCCACACCAGATTGCATCGCTAGAATGAAAGGCTTGACATTATCATAAGCTGTCACATTATGTACTGACTGTCCTGGTCCATGCAGACTTCCGCACATTGTTTGGTCACAGTCTGTATGCGTCATTGCACACACAGAATGTCTTGTGCTGAGCTGTTATAGTATGCAGTGTCTGTGATGGAACATTCAGGCTGATAAACCATGTACTGTCACAGTGTATATGGACTCTTAGAATACAGGCAGGCTGACACTTGCCGGGCTGTCAAGTTGCATATTGGTCTGCTAAGATGTTATAACATCTCCTGGACAGTCATGATACATGTAGACTGACAAAAAAGGCCTGCTGCCCCTGTGTAAAATGGCTACTGTGGTTCTTACAAGGCTGTCATGGCACATACAGAGCTCTCAAGGCAGAAGGTTGTCAGTGTGCATGCTGGCTGATAGATCCTGAACTATCACAGTTTATGTTGGTTGTCATGATACATACATCTGGACATACTCTGGGCTGTTACAGCAAATACGAGAGCGTCACAGTGTGTGAGACTGAGGCACACTGGTCCTTCACAATGTAAAATGGTCTCAAGGTGTATACAAGCTAATATATGCTGTGCTGTCATATAAATACTTGGTTGTCATTGTGCAGGCAGACGTATGGCACTGTCACAGCGTGATGTAATGGACTGGCATGGTATACACACACAGTGACATACTTTGGGCTGAAACGGCATATATGGGGCCATTATGGTACATGTAGGCAAACATATCAGGGTGCTTTAGAGTCAACTGGGATGTCACGGTGTAAGCAGGCTGACACACGCTAGACCATCATAGTGACATATAAGATAGCCAAATGAGTTTCCTATTTTATAGTCCAGTGATGTATACTTCTAGCTCCCACATTAAACAACCATATAGTGCTAATAAAAATTATATTCAGTTCAAGTTGAGTTATAAGGTACATACTTAAATTAATAAGTCTCTTCATTCCAAAGGAAGGACCCAAATAGCTGAGCAAACATATTCTTTCCCCAATACATTTTGGTACATGACTCTGTTTGAATTATGGTTTTCTCTGGGTTTATGCCCAGTAGTAGGATTGCTGGGTTGTACGGTAGTTCTATTTGTAGTTTTTTAAGGAACCTCCATACTGTTCTCCATAGTGGCTGTATCAGTTTACATTCCCACCAATAGTGCAAGAGGGTTCCCTTTTGTCCACACCCTCTCCAGCATTTATTGTTTGCAGAGTTTTTTGATGGTGGCCATTCTGACTGGTGTGAGGTGATACCTCATTGTAGTTTTGATTTGCATTTCTCTAATGATTAGTGATGTTGAGCATCCTTTCATGTGTTTGTTGGAAATCTGTATATCTTCTTTGGAGAAATGTCTATTTAGGTCTTC
>NC_041229.1:62238281-62241497 GCF_002837175.3 Physeter macrocephalus | reverse complement strand
TAAAACTTCCAGAACTATGTTGAATAATAGTGGTGAGAGTGGGCAACCTTGTCTTCTTCCTGATCTTAGAGGAAATGTATATGTAAACTTTTATAGGTTGAGTATTTGTGATAAAATACATAATGTAATATCATTTGGTTTACATAATAAATATAAGTTTTCATGAGAACCAATATAAGGCAATGGGATAAAAAAACACAAATTGTAATATCATATTTACTAGGGCTCTGACAACCTGACCTCACATTTCTGTCCAGAAGAACACAGAAGTGCTGAAATGTGCCTGATACATTTACACCTCTTGACCTTAAACAAACAGACTGCCAGTTATTTCTCCAGCAAAAATGGGTTTACTCAGGATCAGCAAAGAATTGCAACTTGAGGTCTACAACCACGGTGAGCCACATGCAAATCCCACCCAACAAGAAGAGGAGAACCCTTTTATGGGGGAAAAGGATGCTGGGAAGGCTATACTAAACAGACTCCATTGGAAGAATTGAGAGTTCAAAGTATAGTGGCTGAGTTATGACAGTCTCTTACTGGCTGAGCTCCTGACAGGCAAGAAGGGGAAGTCTTTCTTCTTTCTATTGGGCTCTGCTATGGTTGTAGGTCATGAGAGCTCCCCCTTCTGGCCTCCCAACTGGATTTTATTTGGAGGTTTCTGTTTATTAATTTTTACACACCTCTCTTCTGATGGTTCTAAAAATAAGCACATCCTAAGTCCAGAAATGGTCCAGTGAACAGTAGTGAAGAGAAGGCGGGGGTGCTGAGTACGACCACTGTCCTGGTAAGCCATTTAATAAAGGAAGCTGCTCACAGCTGTGGAGGTGAGCACCCACTGCAGGAAAACATATTTGGAACTATATAATGAAGTTCTGTAGTTGATTTTAAGGTGATGGAAAATCCCACTAACCAGTTTATTCTTTCTTTGGCATATATTTTCTGTTTTGAAACAATCTCAAACTTACAGAAAGGTAGTGTGTACAGTACGAACAAACTGAGAGTGAATTGCTGACTTGATGCCCCATTCCTCCCTGAATACTTCAGTATGTTTCCTACAAGCAAGGACATTGTCTTAGTAATTATAATATGAACATCAAAATGAGGAAACTCATGTGGTACATTAACATCATCTAAGACTCAGATCCCATTTAAGTTTTCCCAATTGTCCCAACAGCAGAAGTATCCAGTTTAGAATTACGTGTTGCATTTAGGTATTAGCAATTAATGTGTTGCATTTGTGACTTCTGAAAAATACAGGTCACCAGCCCCCATCCTGAAGCTATCTAGTTATCCCAACCCCTCTGGCCAGAAATCATCTCACGGGCATACAAAAGACACTTTTCTCACTCAAGAGATTCCAAGGGTTTTAGGAATCTGTGCCAGGAATCCAGGACAAAGGCTATATACATATTTCATTATACTACAGTGGAGAAGGCCTGTCTGCCTCTTTACCACTTCATCTTGTCAGTGACAACCATGACTTGAGCTCACTTTCCCTTGGTGAGAAATTGTCATGTGGTCACATCTAATGGCAATGGGAGCTGGGCAGCATAGAATAGCTGTGTGCTCAGGTCAAAGTCTCTGTCGCAGTGCTATGACACAATCCTTCTCAATTAAGGTTGCCTCAGTATACTAGTTGTTCCAATCCTTGCTTTCGCACCCCTGACAATAAGGGAAATACTGTACAGTGACTACAACCTGTGACACAAATGATTCTCTAGCTCAATTTATAGTAGCATAATTAAAATAGTGTCCAGGTTACCAGAGAGGAGAATTAAGGAAAATGAATGCATGCTGTTCTTGAGTAAATAGAAGAACCCATACAACTGATCCTTAGGCCTGCTCTATATCAATTTTGCAAGATCTTGTGGACAAAGAATATTGCCTGCCATTTTAGTAAACAACTAACGTTGCCTGACATCAAGCCATCAATCACCAAAGCTACCCTCGATGGTGCCCCTGAGGAGAATTCAGGATGAAGAAAAGGAGGATACTGATCTTAGTTAAAATGCATATCAAAGGAATAATTTTAATGAGCCCAGACGCTTGCATCTTCCCATACATAGAAAAGTACCAAAATCATTACCTTGAGACATTTGTTTTTTGTGATTATCGGTAACTTTTGACGTTTGACTACATGTTTATTTTTTTTCCAACAAAAACTCCTATATATCCTGGATCCTCCCTTACCTCTTTGGAATTGCTCCTCAGATCTATCTGAGAGGCTGTTTCCCAGAATATAGTCCTCAGTAAGGTCCCTGAATAAAACATAACTCTAAACTTTTAGGCTGTGCATTATTTTTTCAGTTGCCAATCTGCACTGCCTCCACGTGAAGGATGCCTAGAGTTGTGGAATACATAACCACACAGCTGGAAATAGCAGTCCTGTTCCCCCATTCCAGATAAATAATTAGCAGAAAGGAGATAACATGAGACATATGCATAGAAACTACAAAAAAGAAAATCTTGAAAGCAAAACATCTATCTTCTCAGAGAAATTAATGAGGACATATTTTTTGAATTGAAACATCAGTGGAGAGATTAAATGATCAATAAGATTAAAAACAAAAACAAAAAAACCAATGAGGAGGAGTGGGGCCATGCCATAGGAGGTCGATTTGGCTAGTTGATTCTACATTTTATTTGAAAGAATAAATCTGCAATAACTATTGAGAACCTGTTGTAAATAAGAAAAAGAAAAGTTGGCTTGAGCAGAAGACATAAAAAATTGCCATAAAACTAACAAAATTAAACAATATGGTACCAGTGTAAAAATGATGCAATAGGTCAATGGGAACAGAAAAGAGAGTCTAGAAACATATCTAAGTACAAATATTATTTTCATATTAAAACAGACATTTAAAGTCTATGAGGAAATGACTGATTTGGATATATCGCTCTCTATTTGGGAGTAGATGAAGGTAAATCTCTATAACATACAAAAAATAATTTCCATATGGCTTGATAATCTAAAAGAAGAACATTAAATTATGTAAATAGGAGAAGAAACCAAACAGCAGTATCTTATTATCTTAGAGAGAGGCTGACATAAGACCTAGAAGTCATGAAGAAGGTTGACTGATTTCACATAAAAATTAAAACTCTCAGGGCTTCCCTGGTGGCGCAGTGGTTGCGCGTCCGCCTGCCGATGCAGGGGAACCGGGTCCGCGCCCCGGTCTGGGAGGATCCCACATGCCGCGGAGCGGCTGGGCC
>NC_041229.1:62236542-62238258 GCF_002837175.3 Physeter macrocephalus | reverse complement strand
AAATAAATAAATAAATAAATAAATAAATAAAACTCTCTCAACTGTTTAAGAAATCACATACAAAGTTATAGGAAAAATAATTATAATAACAATAAGAAGCATTTTTGCATAACAGATAATGGCTAGGTGTTTACATTTTTACATGCAACATTTAATTCTTACAATCATCCCATTACGAGGAAAATTATTATTTCCTGTACTTTACAGTTGTGAAAACTGAGATGTTGAGAGGGTAGTAAATAGCTTCACTAAGATTATCCAAGTGTCATTAAGTGACAAAGCTGAGATTTATAAACAAACTTTGATTCCAAAACCTATTTGCTTAACAAGTATACTACATTGCTTCCTTAATACAAAAAAAGGAAAAAATATTTGCATCACAAAATATTCAATGCAATAAAATCTACAATGCCTACAGAACTCTTATATATCATTTAGAAAGGCAAAAACTGATTCAATGGAAAAAATGGATTAAACAGAAAAACCATAATAGAAATATACATGACTAATACATATTTTTAAAAGTCAACCTAGCAAACAACCAAAGAAATGCAAATGAAATAAAAAATGAAAATCAGATAGGCCTTAAAAATATATCTTACTTAGTAATGGTGTGGAGAATTAGGCATTCTTATTTGCCACTGGTAGGAATACATACTGGCATATATTTGGAGAACACTTTGGAAATACTGGCCATGATTTTAAACATGTGTATTTATGGTCCAAATTTTCAGTTTTAGGAATGTAGCCTAGAGAAATTCATAGAAGTTTTAAAGATTTCTGTGTAGTATTATTTATAATAACAAAAGCTAGAAATAATGTAAATATCAATTTTTGGGAGGCTGTTAAATAGAAGATGCTGTATATATGTGGGGTGTGTGTGTGTGTATGTATACATATACATACACACATACATACAATGGAAAATCTATAGTCCTTAAAGTCAAATGAAGGCCAAATACCTTGATGTGAAATGTTTTCCACAATATGCTGCTAAAACAAGTGGTACTACACCCACCACTGCTAAAATCAAAGATGTTAGATACCAAGTTTAGGGAGGATGTGGAGGCAGAAAAGTAATTCTCAAACACTGGATGATAGGGGTGTATTAGGTTAGGGTTCTCCAGAGAAATAAGACCAATCAGATGTGTATATATAGATGAGGCCCACCCACATTATGGGAGAGTAATCTGCTTTACTCAAAGTCTACTGATTTAAACATTACTCTTATTTAAAATAGACCTTCACAGAAACATCTATAATAATGTTTGACTAAATATCTGAATACTGTGCACTAGCGAAGTTGACACCTAAATTTAACCATCACAAAGGGTGTAAATGGGCTTTGGAAAATGTCTTCGAAGTGTACACCAAAGCTGAATAATATCATATTCTATGACTCAGAAATGGCAATTTCTGGTTTATAGTCAACAGAAATGCACATGCATGATTCCCAAAAGAAATGGACAAGAATGTTCACAGCAGTACTATTCATAAGAACTCCAAACTGGACACTACCCAAAAGCCCATCAAAAGTACAATGGATAGAGAAACGGGCGCGGAGCTACCGAAGAGAAAAGAGACTTTTTTTTTTTGCCTCTTTGTCTCCTGGTGCGAGAGGAGAGGGGATTAAGCGCACCGCGTAAAGGAGCTCCAGAAACGGGCGCGGAGCTGCCGAAGAGACAGGAGACTTTTTCTTGCCTCTTTGCTTCCTGG
>NC_041229.1:62215697-62231906 GCF_002837175.3 Physeter macrocephalus | reverse complement strand
CCCCCAGCCCCGCCCCCCATTCCCTGCATCTGTGCAGCGCTGTCCCCGCCTGAGCATCCCTCCCTCCTCGGAGCCCCTCCCCCTCGGCATCCGGGTGCAGTGGGTGAACCTTCCCCGTGGCCCAGGGCTGCGCTCGTTCCTCGCCACCTGTCCTCTGCCTCCACTCCTGGGGTCCTTGAGGATGGAGATGACACCCCCACGGGAGCGGTTCTGAACTAATCACTTGAGTTCATCAGGATTGGCTGGGACAAGCACGCAGCTCTCTGCTCACCTCCACGCTTTATCCGTCTTGTTCCACATCTTCAACGCCTTCCCTCTCTCTCTGTTCTCTCCAGCTGCTCCAATACTAACCATCCGCTAAGAACAAGCTCAATTCCCACCTCCTCCGTAAAGCCCTCCAGGACTACCCTCTGTTGATTCTTTTCCCTCTGAGATCCTAGAGCACGCTATACCAACCAGTTTTCAGGGGGAAATTCTTTGCCTCTCCTCCTGTGTGTTCATCTTTTCTCTCCAACTCGACTATAGCGTTCTTGAACGGAAATCAGTATTACCGAGTGACTGAATATACTTTTCACGAGTAAGAAAATCAACTTAGGATTTTTTAACTTTACAGTAATGCGAAAGCAATACGCATTCAGTAGAAACTACTTCGACTTTTGAATTTTGAGCTTTCCTCGGGCCCACCGTATGGGGAAAGACACTTCCTCCTGATGCTGGGTGGCAAAGCCCCAGCTCCCCACCAGCCACGCGACCACACCAGGAGACAGCGGATAGATGCAACCACCACGGACCCAGACAAGCACTCTGCTTGTCAGTACAGTAGTCAATAAATTACACGAGATGGTCAGCACTTTATTAAAAAATAGTCCTTGCATTAGATGATTTTGCCCAACTATAGGCTAACCTAGGTGTTCTGAGTGCACTGAATGTAGGTGAAGCTAAGCAGTGATGTTTGACACGTCAGGTGTATTAAATGCATTTTCAATTTATGATATTTTCAACTTACCATGGGTTTACTGGGACGTAACCCCATGGTAAGTTGAGGAAGATCTGTACAACAGAAGCAGCAGCCAAGGAACCAGTAGGAGAAATAATGGTTTTTATTTAAAGACAGTCACGGCATGGAAGCAACCTAAGTGTCCATCAACAGATGAATGGATAAAGAAGATGTGGCACATATATACAATGGAATATTACTCAGCCATAAAAAGAAATGAAACTGAGTTATTTGTAATGAGGTGGATAGACCTGGAGTCTGTCATACAGAGTGAAGTAAGTCAGAAGGAGAAAAACAAATACCGTATGCTAACACATATATATGGAATCTAAGAAAAAAAAAATGTCATGAAGAGATTAGTGGTAGGATGGGAATAAAACACAGACCTACTAGAGCATGGACTTGAGGACATGGGGAGGGGGAAGGGTAAGCTGTGACAAAGTGAGAGAGTGGCAGGGACATGTATACACTACCAAATGTAAATTAGATAGCTAGTGGGAAGCTGCCGCATAGCACAGGGAGATCACCTCTGTGCTTTGTGACCACCTAGAGGGGTGGGATAGGGAGGGTGGGAGGGAGGGAGACACAAGAGGGAAGAGATATGGGAACATATGTATATGTATAACTGATTCACTTTGTTGTAAAGGAGAAACTAACACACTATTGTAAAACAGTTATACTCAAATAAAGATTTTAAAAAATAAATAAAAAATAAATAAAATGTGCATTTTAAAATTAAAAAAAAATGATGTGGTTGGGTCTTCATTGCAGCATGTGGGATCTTTGTTGCGGCATGTGGGATCTTTCGTTGTGGTGCTCGGGCTCTTCGCTGTGGTGCATGGACTTCTCTCTAGTTGTGATGTGCAGGTTTTCTCTTCTCTAGTTGTGGCACACAGGCTCCAGGGCGCGTGGGCTCCAGAGCGTGTGGGCTCTGTAGTTTGCAGCATGCAGGCTCTCTAGTTGAGGCATGCAAGCTCAGTAGTTGTGACACGTGGGCTTAGTTGCCCTGCGGCATGTGGGATCTTAGTGCCCCAACCAGGGATCGAACCCACGCCCCCTGCTTTGGAAGGCAGATTCTTTACCACTGGATCACTAGGGAAGTCCCTGATCAGTTTTATAATAATTATACTGCATGTACATTTTGAGAGCTTTTTGAAATTTCACAGCATCTGAGAGACTCATATATTCAGAGGATTCTAATTAAAGGTTTAGAAGTGTTTGATTAAGTTGGCAATCAACATTTAAATGTTTTGGGAAATTTAATCTGTTTAATGCCTACATTTGATTTATCAGTTTATATACATGCTGTGTAAATACTGAGTGGGATGTTAATATTAAATGAATTCTAGATTCAAATGATTAATAAATTGGAAAATAAAATAATTATAAATAGTAGTGTTTATTCCTTTTTCTGCATAGACTTCATTTGGACATAAAGTAATTTCACAATGATAAGTCATATTCTCCTGGTCTTTGTCTGCAAAATGGCTTTTTAATTTTTGACCCTTAGTTAGCTTAGTAAGTTCTGTAAAAGTGCTCTGTAGTAATTTTAATTGAAATTTCACTGAATCAATAGATTAATTTGGAATGAATTTTCCTCTTTATGAGAACACATAGCATTTCTTCCGTTCCTGTTTTAAAAAGGAATGCCTCTAACATATTCCCAGTTAAGATGATGGCTACTTGCATTCGGTGATGCTGATGAAAAATCCCATGTCAATATTATTCTCATTCATTTGCATATGACCAAGATACCAGACCCTTATCAGACACAATTTGCAAATATTTCCTCCCATTCTTTGGTTTGTGTTTTCACTTTCTCAGAATAGTGCCTTTTGAAACACGTTAAGTTCTTTATTTTGATGAAATCCAATATATCTATTTTGTCTTTGGTTGCTTGTGCTTTAGATGTCATATCTAAGAAAACATTGCCTAATCCAAGGTCAAAGAGATTCACTGTTATGTTTTCTTCTAAGAGTTTTATAGTTTATTTCTTACATGTAGGTCTTTGATTTTGAGTTAATTTCTTGTATATGGTATAGGTAGGGGTCCAAATTCATTCTTTTGTGTGTGGCAATCTTGTTGTCCAAGCACCATTTTTGGAAAAGACTATTTTCTTCCGTACTGAATGGTCTTGCTATCCTTGTTGAACATCAATAAACTATACATGTATGGCTTTACTTCTGGACTTTCAATTCTATTCTATTGATGTTTATGTTTATCCTACACCAGTACCACATCGTTTTATGATGTAATGTAGTTTTCAATGCAACAAGTCTTATACTTCGTTATATTTATTCCTAAGTATTTTATCTGTTTTATGCTATTGTAAATGGAGTTTTTTCCCTTAATTTTATTTTCAGATTTTACATTGCTAGTGTATAGAAATACAATTGATTTTTGTATATTGTGTCTTGCAACCTTGTTGAACTTGTCTATCAGTTCTAATAGTTGTGCATATGCATGTGTATTCCTTAGGATTTTCAATATATGAGATCATGCCACCTGTAAATAGAGATAGTTTTACTTCTTCCTTTTTAATCTGGATGATTTTTCTCTTTCTTGCCTAATTTCCCAGGCTAAAATATCCAGTACAATGCTGAATAGAAATGACAAAAACAGGCATCCTTTTCTTGTCTCATCATCTCTTAGCTACCCAAATATATTGACACTTTTTAATCTCGTGGTCTCTTGTCTCTCTGGGATGTGTTCTAGATGAGTTTCAAATTTAATTCTTCTAAATATCCAATTCTCTTCCCCACTGTGTCCAGCCTGGAGTTTATATTATTGTTTTAGCTTCTTACTTCAATCACTATTCTCTACATTTCCAAGATATTTAAATTGTTCCTTTAAAATCTGTTTTTAACCTTGCCAATTTGTTACATAATTTATTTTTATTTTTATAATGGGAGGTTTGTCTTCATTTATCTCTTCAAATACATTCAACACACTGAATTTATGACCATCTGTTCTAGAAATATAATATCATCTATAATCAATTAATTTTTCACTTGTTGCTTTGGTAGGCTGTTATCTTAACATTAAGTCTCTTCATATATTTGTATTTTGGTTTGCAAGCTCAATTTTGAATATTAAGGATTTTTTTTCCTTCTTTTTATTTTCTCTGTTTTCTTCTGTGCTTACCTTTTCTTATTTAGTGCTTTTGCAGATGCATCCTCCCAATTCTCTGGTCTAGTACATGGCCTTTTAATTATTGTTTCATTTACTGCTTCACTGTCATATTGGGAATATGGCAGATTTGGTTATATTATAAAATCCCTGGTAGCTTAGCTATGTTCCAAGTTTCCTGGCCTTCTATGCCTGTAGCATCTGGAAGTATAGCCACAGATAGTATTCAGCATACTCAAAATTATTTATTTCCTGTTCTTTCACTCTAACCTTTTGTCTTGGTAAAGAAAAGGTGAAAATATTTTAATTTTTTCTCTTAGTCTTGATTAAAAATTTATCATTCAATATTATTCTTTTATCTTCTGCCATTTGTTGTTACTAAGAAGTCTGCTATCAAAGTAAGTGTTGCTCTATGTGTAATCTGTATTTTCTCTCTAATAGTATTAAAGATTTTTTTTATCTTTGATGCTCTGCAGGTTCACTGCAAAATGTCTATGTGTGGTGCATTATCTGTATCCTGTTTTGTTCTGGGAGTGTACTTTCAGTCTAAAGACTCATATTTATTTGACTGTGAAATTTTCCATTTTTATCTCCTCTGATATTTACCTTTCATTTCCTCCATTAGATTCTTTTGGACTCTTTTCAAATAAATATCCTTCCTGCCTCTTAACTGTCATTTCACAATGTATATATTAAATTATTTATCTCTTTTTATTGTGTTTAGTGTCCAAAACCAATCATGTTGACCCCACTTAACCACAAGACTGTTGAGGATGTGGGGGAGCAGGTGACATTTTGGGAGAGCACCACTGCCTCCGTCATGGCCTCAGTGCATGTCTGTACTCTGACTGGTCTATTTCTCTTTTCAATATCATCATATCAACCTTCCTTCACTCCTTAGTTATCAGCCCTAATACCTTCTTTGGGCTATGCCCAATCCTGCCCTGGGTGTAAACTCTTGTGTGACCTTCACAGACCAGGGCCCCGAGTTGATTAATTGATTGCCTTCGCTTCATTTCACTACTCATGCTTTCCCTGGCCTCCTTTCTCTTCAGAGGTGTGGGCAGCCTTTCTCCTCCATTTTATTTGAAAATATCAGTGCCCTAAGGCCTATCAATGTCTGAGGATGGTTTCAGCATTTCTACCACTCAGAAATGGGGCTTTGTCTGCCTGAAAACCCATAATTTTACAAAACGGTATATTAACCCTTGGAATTCCTGTCTACAGCCTCTAGGCCATATTGTGGCTTCAGTGAAAAGAACACTGGATTTAAATTCAGAAGTTTTCATCCTGGCTTTGAATTTAACCATCCCCATAATAAATGATTATTATAATACCATCTATCATTTATTACTTGCCTGAGATATACTTATTTCTCTTCTAAGCACATTACACATATTCCTCACAAAGATTCTACATAGCAATATTATTTTTCCTCTTTAACATATAAGGCTTAGAGAACTATAAAACACAAACTATGGTGAAAACAAAAATCTTCCTCTCCTCTTCTACAGAAGTAGTTCTCAAAGTGTTGTCTGGGGATCTGGGTTAATACTATTTCATATTAATACTAAGATTTAATTTTCCTTTTTAACGCTAATTCTCTGAAGAGTGTAGAATACACCAGATTGCATTCAGAAGCAGAATAAGAATCCAGCTATCTCTAGTCAGCCAGACATTAAAGAGAATTACAAAAGGTAAAACAATGTTATCTTCTATTTTTTTTTTAATTTTGGAAAATGTGGCTTTTTTATATAAACAGGTTATTTATGTTAACATGTAATGGGTTTATTGTTGTAATTTAAACTGAAAAATAGATAAATATATTTTTAAAGTTCTCAATTTTTACTTCTGATACAATAAATATCTATAGATATAACTCACAAAGACAAAGCTGCTTGGGGTCCTCAGTAATTTTTAATGGTTTAAAGGAGTTCTAAGACAACAAACATTGAAAACCACTCTCTTAAAATAATCCTACTTTCCAGCAATAAATACATTTGTGATTTCTTAGGTATCTCCCTTTTTTCCCTAAGCATATAAAAGCAAAAGCATGTTTACACACATATTCATATGTGTATCTTTTCCTCACAAATAAAAATATGCTATATAGCTGATTTTAAACGTTATAGTTATTTTACATTTCTTGCTATATATGTTTGGTGTGTTTTATATCAATTCTTCTAGAAGCTCAGAATCCTGTATGAGAGGTACACATGTAAGAACCACAGGAGGAGGAAAAGTGGGGCCAGACACAGAGAAGTCAGACAAGATACCACATAAAAGGTGGTATCTTGAGCCTTTTTTTTTTTAATGACTTAAATCCTTAAAAGAATCTTGTACACACAAATATCTTAATAATTTCATCTCGGTATTCTATGATCTGACTTTTAAAATGTTTACTCACTTGTTCTTCCAGAATTCATTTTGGTGAAAGATATACATTTAGTGTGAGTTAGATTTAAATAACTGGTTTCTTAAATTAATAACCAGCTACCAATTTGCCACTTAATAAATGCTCTTTTTTTTCCGTTATTTTGTGATACTGACTGATTATACGGTTTTTAGAGTTCTATTCTGTTCCAATGATCTCTTACATTCTATGATCTTACATTCAATGATCTCTTACATTCCAATGATTCTTACATTACAGAATTGGAAACCATGCATTTTAGTCTCTACCATGTTCTAATACTTCATTGGCCCTTTGTAAGTTCTGTGATTGTATGACTTGTTCATTTTTCATATGAAACACAGAAGGATTTTGTTGCTTTCTAAGATAAAAATTTTGTTGGAGTATCAATCTGAACTACGTGCCATTTCTAAATTAACTGTTGAAAAATTATTGAATTAGTTTGTCATTTGTAACACCTATGGATATGACATTGACTACATTTGAAAGGGGATTTAAATCAGTATTTATGGGAAACTTCAGGCTCTGCCTGAACCCCCATGCATGCCCTCCTTCCTCCCCCAGTCCATTCTCTTGCTTTTTTGAACATGCTTTAATGTAGACCTTTGGCCTTGAACTTTATTCTTTTTCCTTTACTTCTCTTTTTATTATTGTTCACATCTTTTTTGACAGTTTACTTGGTTTCCAGCCTGTGTTTCCTGCTAGGTGCTATGTTTTTCTCCTATCGATTCTATTATCTTAGACTACTTGCTACTCTCTCCTGTTTTCCTCTTCCAGCTGTAGGTCCTAGAACTCCAACCAGAGGTAGCAGATGTTTATTCTCCCATGTATCAATGTACCTTGCTACACTTGCTCAAAACTTTTATTTATATTTATCAAGGTTTTATTATTTTCATTATGAAGCTATATATTGTTATTTTATCCCAATGTCTTTGTTTGTGTTTATATGTATGCTGTGTGTGTGTGTGTGTTATCTTGAGGGAAGGCCCCTCCTGTTTAGTCTCTATTTATTATTAATACATTAAAATACTACTGATTTCTTTTGCCTTGAAACTGACATATCTTCTCCATTAAAAAATTAATACTATTAGTTTTTACCAATTCTTAGAAATGTTCTAACCATACAGTTACTATATACAGATAATAAAATATTGTTTCATTCTTTCTAATATTTATTGTCCTCATCTAAGGGAGTAAGAGAACATAACATCACTGGCCAGACATCATATCCACAAGAGCAAGCTTTGGTGCCACTGACGGTGACAAAGCACCTTCATTGGCGATGTAGGCTACAGAGGTACATGCAATCAGCAGACCTAAGACACTTAATGCACACATGTTAGATGCTCATGGAGACTTCTAGAAACAATAGGAGAATTTTCAGTGTGAGAAATATGTAGTGGTAGGTGAAGACCAGAGCCCCCAAAACCTACTTTATTCCCAGCTCCTATTTATTACTACTGATATGCCCCTTGGCCTTTTGTGACCAGAGGAATATGAGGTAGACAACATCAACTATGAAAGTATACAAGAACTGAATAGTTTCAATGACAACTAAAAATTTTATTAAAATTCCTGGAAATAGCAAAGAAGAAGGCAAAAAGAGTCAGTAACTCAAGGGATAAAGTGAAATCTCAAATCTCAATCCTACAGAAATGGCATAAAGAACAACTAACAGGTCTAGACATTAACTTAGAAAACAATGACAGAGGTTTAGTGTTCCCAGACTTTTGAATTTCATAAATTGTTTTTTTTTCCTCCTTTTTAAAATTTTGAGGACTGACATAGTATTGTCATCTTTCTACTAAGCCAAGTAAGAGTGTTTAAAAAAAACCCAAAACATTAATATTTCTTCACTAAAAGAAAAAACATTTTGTAACCAAAACTTTAGGAGCGGCACAGGCTATGAATAAAGAATAGTTTTGTAAACTGAAAACACTTATCCTTACTGTGAACTAATTTTATTGTTCTAATATTTCTAAATTAGCCAGAGATAAATGCAAACTTCATCAGGGACTGGCTCTGGCTCAGTGACTAGTGTAAAGATATCACACTAGGGAGACATTAAAAATATTTTACAACTGTATGGAATGCGTTAGTTGTAAATATTTTACAACTAACCAATGAGAATTGATGTCACCACTAGAATGGACATGAACATACACAGTCAGCTGAAAATAAAACCTGAAGTGTATCACAGATATAAATCTAATCCATGCACAACTGTGGTGCCAAAGGAGATGTGGGGAAAAATTAAAATAAATCACAATTATGAAGCTAAGACACCAACCTAAAATAATTTTCTTAAACTGATAAAAAGTGTGTGTCCTGGGGCTTCCCTGGTGGCGCAGTGGTTGAGAGTCCGCCTGCCGATGCAGGGGACACGGGTTCGTGCCCCGGTCCGGGAAGATCCCACATGCCGTGGAGCGGCTGGGCCTGTGAGCCATGGCCGCTGAGCCTGCGCGTCCGGAGCCTGTGTTCCGCAACAGGAGAGGCCACAACAGTGAGAGGCCCGCGTACCACAAAAAAAAAAAAAAAAAAAAGTGTGTGTCCTGGACTGTGATAGAGATTTAACATTTCTTCCATCATTAACATGAAGATAGAGAGTTACCAATTCCTTACTTAATTTTTCAGATTACAAATTCAAAGAACTTGAAATACATGTACCTAGGATGAAAGGAGTCCTAACATTCAATGGTGGGAAGAAAAGAAAATCTTTACTTTCATAACTTAAAGATTAGAGGACTGAAGAGACTGGGAAAAAATCTTAGAGAACACTTATGGGATTTGTTTTCTCACCACAGATCAATTATCTTGCTAAGTGGCTGTTCTCTTTGAAGGAAGAAAGAAAACATTTCCCAAATCACAGTAGCAGAAATTCCCTGCCTCTGGTGAATACTATAATGAGTCACTGAGCTGGTTTTACAGGGAGATGCACACTGAAAGGACAAGTGGCCAACATCTTAACATGGGTGGTCTAACGAGAGACAACTGTGAAGTACAAAATATACTTTCCTAACTATATGGAAGCAAAATATACTTGCTAACTATATGGAAACTCCATTTCAGAAATGGAGTCTTAAAAGGTTTTAAGATTATTGAGAAATTATAAGGAAGGTTAGGTACAGGTGGGTATCAGTGCAGTAAAGGAAAAAGGGCTAAACAGTAAAACAAAATAAAACAAAACTCTAGTTCTCCAGGAGGCCATATAACGTTCACAGAAAAACTGAGGGGATTTCTCCTATACCCCCTGCCCCCACACATGCATAGCCCACCCCACCTCTCATTATCAATATCCCCCAACAGAGTGGTACATTTGTTACAACTGATGAACCTACATTGACACATCATAATCACCAGAAGTCCATACTGTACATTATAGTCCACTCTTGGTGTTTACATTCTACAGGTTTGGACAAGATGTATGATGACATGTATCCATCATTATAGGATCATACAGAGTACTTTCACTGCCCTAAAAATACTCCGTGCTCTGCCTATTCATCCCCCCACCCCCTGCCAACCATTGACCTTTTTACTGTCTGCATACTTTTGCCTTTTCCAGAACGTTATATAGCTGGAATCACACAGTATGGAGCCTTTTCAAACTGGCTTCTTTTACTTGGTAGTATACATTTAAGGTTCCTCCATGTCTTTTCACAGCTTGATAGCTCATTTCTTTTTAAAACCGAATAATATTCCACGGTCTGGATGTACCACAGTTTATTTATCCTTTCACCTACTGGAGGACATCTTAGTCACTTCCAAGTTTTGACAATTGTGAATAAAGCTGTTATAAACACCTACTGTGCAGGTTTTTGTGTGGACATACCTTTTCAACTTCTTTGGGTAAATACCAAGGAGTGCAATTGTGGATCATTTAGTAAGAGTATGTTTACTTTTGTAAGAAACCACAAAACTGTTTTCCAAAGTGGGTGCATCATTTTGCATTCTCCCCAGCAACAAATAAGAGTTCCTGTTGCTCACATCTTCTTTGGTATTGTCAGTGTTCAGGATTTCAGCTATTCTAATAGGAGTACAGTGATATCTCATTGTTTTTATTTGCACTCTGATGACATGATGTGGAGCATCTTCTCATATGTTTATTTGCCATCTGTATACCTTTTGTTGATGAGGCATCTATTAAGGTCTCTGGCACATTTTTAATCGGGCTGTTTGTTTTCTTATTGAATTTTAAGACTTCTTTGTTTATTTTGGATAACAGTCCTTTATCACATGTGTGTTTGGCAAATATTTACTCTCAGTTGGTGGCCTGTCTTTGCATTCTCTTGATATTGTCTCTTACAGAGCAGAAGCTTTTAATTTTACTCAAGTCCAGCTTATCAATTATTTCTTTCATGGATTGTGCATTTGTTGTTGTATGGAAAAAGTCATCTCCATACCCAAGATCACCCACGTTTGCTCCTAGGCTATCTTCTAGGAGTTTTATAGCTTTGTGTTTTACTTGTATTGGGTTGGTCAAAAAGATCATTCCGGTTTTTCCGTAACATCTTATGGAAAAACCTGAACGAAATTTTTGACCAACCCATAGGTCTATGATTCATTTTCAGTTAATGCAAATATGTTTTAACTATTTATAAACAGACATCAAAATTAAACAAACGTAGTAGGTATGAAGCTTAGATGTTTTTTAAAGCTGATTAGCTCCCTGTGGAGAAGACTAAAGAAATATTTATGCATTTACTCTTTGATTGAATAATCCCAGTTCTAGAATTTACCTTCCAGGTACATCTCCACAAATATTATACAACATATGCACAAGGTTATTCATTAAAACATTTTAATAATAGTAAAATCTATTGAAATGTGAGAGAAAACAAATTCCTGTTAGTAGGAGCATGGTTAAACAAACTACACCCACCTAATGGAATACTATGCAGCTATAAAAAATAATTAGAAAGATTTCTATGGATTGATATGGAGTAATTTCCATTTTACTTTCCAAAGTTAAGCAGAAAAAAAGTGCAAAAGAATATGTAGAGAGAATGCTTCTTTTTGTATAAGAAACAGGGGGAATTAAGAATAGAGATGTATGCCTATTTTTATAAAAGGAAACATAAGAAGAATAAATCAGAAACTAATGACAGTGATTACTTAAATTGAGTGGTTGTTTCATATGATAACATAGTATGTGGGAGTAGAATGGAGGAGATAAGGATAGGAGCTAGTAATTAAGTATATCTATGTTTTAATATGCCTTTTCATATAATTTACCTTGATCTGAGTATATTTTCATATAGTTTTGATTTTTGAATAACGTGAATGCTTTATAATTTCAAAAAAATAAAATTAAATAACAGTCTAAAAAGGAAACACCTACAACTGAATATACAATTAAAGAAAGGGCTTCCCTGGTGGCGCAGTAGTTGAGAGTCCGCCTGCCGATGCAGGGGACACAGGTTCGTGCCCCGGTCTGGGAAGATCCCACATGCCGCGGAGCAGCTGGGCCCGTGAGCCATGGCCGCTGAGCCTGTGCGTCCAGAGCCTGTGCTCTGCAACGGGAGAGGCCACAGCAGTGAGAGGCCTGCGTACCGCAAAAAAAAAAAAAAAAAAAAAAAAAAATTAAAGAAAAAAATCTAACAGTATATTAAGTTGATGATATAACACAGGGAAATAGAATTGTTTCAAATGACTTTTGAATACAGCACTGTGGCTTTACATCTCTAGTGGCATATATACTTAGGTAAAAATGAACTGCAGAGAAATCTTGAGCAATTTATAGTAGCTTATTTTTAGTAGTAATATTAGTATTGTAATTCTGCAACAGTTTTATATATCTTGTTGAATAAAGAGAATATGTAGGTACCAAGATTTTCATTGTAAGGAAAAAGAAACGAAATATGATATAAACAGATATAATAAGCTGTTTAAAATGTTAATCTTAGTGGTAAATATTAGTATGAACGAATAATTCTTTTCTTTTAATAGATCTTCATTGGAGTATAATTGCTTCACAATACTGTGTTAGTTTCTGTTGTACAACAAAGTGAATCAGTCATATGCATGCATATATCCCCATATCCCCTCCCTCTTGAGCCTCCCTCCCACCTTCCCTATTCCACCTCTCTAGGTCTTCGCAAAGCACGGAGCCGATCTCCCCGTGCTATGCGGCTGCTTCCCACTAGCTATTTTACATTCGGTAGTGTATATATGTTGATGCTAAGCTCACTTTGCCCCAACTTCCACTTCCCCTCCCGTGTCCTCAAGTTCATTCTCTATGTCTATGTCTTTATTCCTGCCCTGCCACTAGGTTCAGCAGTACTTTTTTTTTTTTTTTTTAGATTTCATGTATAAGCATTAACATATGGTATTGGTTTTTCTCTTTCTGACTTACTTCACTCTGTATGACAGGCTCTAGGTCCATCCACCTCACTACAAGTAACTCAATTTTGTTTCTTTTTGTGGCTGAGTAATATTCCATTGTATGTATGTGCCACATCTTCTTTATCCATTCATCTGTTGATGGACATTTAGGTTGCTTCCATGTCCTGGCTGTTGTAAATAGTGCTGCAATGAACACTGTGGTACACATCTCTTTTTGAATTATGGTTTTCTCAGGATATGTGCCCAGTAGTGGGATTGCTGGGTCATATGATAGTTCTATTTTTAGTTTTTTAAGGAACCTCCATACTGTTCTCCATATTGGTTTTATCAATTTACATTCCCACCAAGAGTGCAGGAAGGTTCCCTTTTCACCACATCCTTTCCAGCATTTATTGTTTCTAGATTTTTTAATAATGGTCATTCTGACTGGTGTGAGGTGACACCTCATTGCACTTTTGATTTGCATTTCTCTAATAGTGATGTTGAACATCTTTTCATGTGCCTCTTGGCCATCTGTATGTCTTCTTTGGTGAAATGTCTATTTAGGTCTTCTGCCCATTTTTTAATTGGGTTGTTTGTTTTTTTGATATTGAGCTCCATGAGCTGTTTGTGTATTTTGGAGATTAATCCTTTGTCCTTTGTTTCATGTGCAAATATTTTCTCCCATTCTGAGGGTTGCCTTTTTGTCTTATTTATGGTTTCCTTGGCTGTGCAAAATATTTTAAGTTTAATTAGGTCTCATTTGTTTATTTTTGTTTTTATTTTCATTACTCTAGGAGATGGGTCTAAAAAGATCTTGCTGTGGTTTATGTCAAAGAGTGTTTTTCCTATGTTTTCCTCTAAGAGTTTTATAGTGTCTGGCCTTACATTTAGGTCTCAATCCATTGTGAGTTAATTTTGTGTATGGTGTTAGGGAGTGTTAAATTTCATTCTCTTAAATGTAGCTGTCCAGTTTTCCCAGCACCACTTACTGAAGAGGCTATCTTTTCTCCATTATATATTCTTGCCTCCTTTGTCATAAACTGGTGACCATATGTGTGTGGGTTTATCTCTGGGCTTTCTATCCTATACCATTGATCTATATTTCTGTTTTTGTGCCAGTAGCATACTGTCTTGCTTACTGTAGCTTTGTAGTATAGTTTGATGTCAGGGAGCAAAATTCCTCTAGCTCCGTTTTCCTTTCTCAAGATTGCTTTGGCTGTTCGGGATCTTTTGTGTTTCCATACAAATTGTAAAACTTTTGTTCTAATTCTCTGAAGAATGCCATTGGTAGTTTTGATAGCAATCGCACTGAATCTGTAGATTGCTTTGGGTATTACAGACAGAGAAAGCAAAAGCTTTACAGACAAGCAAAAGCTAAGAGAATTCAGCACCACCAAACCAGCTCTACAATAAATGCTAAAGGAAGTTCTCTAAGTGGGAAACACAAGAGAAGAAAAGGACCTACAAAAACAAACCCATAACAATTAAGAAAATGGTAATAGGAACATATATATTGATAATTACCTTAAACGTGAATAGATTAAATGCTCCAACCAAAAGACACAGGCTCGCTGAATGGATACAAAAACAAGACCCATATATATGCTGTCTAAAAGAGATCCACTTCAGACCTAGGGACACATACAGACTGAAAGTGAAGGGATGGAAAAAGATATCCCATGAAAACTGAAATCAAAAGCAAGCTGGAGTAACAATACTTGTATCAGATAAAATAGACTTTAAAATAAAGACTGTCACAAGAGATAAGGAAGGACACTACATAATGATCAAGGGATGAATCCAAGAAGAAGATATAACAATTATAAATGTTTATGCACCCAACATAGGAGCACCTCAATACATAAGGCAAATGCTAACAACCATGATAGGGGAACTCGACAGTAACACAATAATTGTAGGGGACTTTAACACCCCACTTACACCAATGGACAGATCACCCAAACAGAAACTAAATAAGGAAACATAAGCTTTAAATGACACAATAGACCAGACAGATTTAATTGATATTTATAGACTAGTCCACCCGAAAGTGGCAGAACACACTTTCTTCTCAAGTGCACACGGAACATTCTCCAACACAGAGCACATCTTGGGTCACAAATCAAGCCTCGGATAATTTATGAAAATTGAAATTGTATCAAGCTTCTTTTCTGACCACAACGTTATGAGATTGGTAATCAATTACAGGAAAAAAAACTGTAAAAAACACAAATACATGGAGGCTAAACAGTGTGCAACTAAACATCCAAGGGGTCACTGAAGAAATCAAAGAAGAAATTAAAAAATACATAGAAACAAATGACAATGAAAACACAATGACCCAAAACCTATGGGACACAGCAAAGGCAGTTCTAAGAGGAAAGTTTATAGCAATTCAATCTCACCACAAGAAATAAGAAAAATCTCTAATAAACAATCTAACCCTACACCTAAAGCAACTAGAGAAGGAAGAACAAAAAAAAAAACCCAAAGTCAGTAGAAGGAAAGAAATCATAAAGATCAGAGCAGAAATAAATGAAATAGAAATGAAGAAAACAATAGCAAAGATCAATAAAACTAAAAGCTGGTTCTTTGAGAAGTTAAACAAAATTGATAAACCCTCAGCCAGACTCAACAAGAAAAAAAGGGAGTGGATGCAAATCAATAAAATTAGAAATGAAAAAGGAGAAATCACAACTGACACCACAGAAATACAAAGAATTATAAGAGACTACTACAAACAACTATATGCCAATAAAATGAACAATCACGAAGAAATGGACAAATTCTTGGAAAGCTGCAACTTTCCAAGGCTGAACTAGGAAGAATTAGAAAATATAAACAGACCTATCACAAGTAATGAAATTGAAACTGTAATTAAAAATCTTCCAACAAACAACAGTCCAGGACCAGATGGCTTCACAGGTGAATTCTACCAAACATTTAGAGAAGAGCTAACACCGATCCTTCTCAAACTCTTCCAAATAACTGCAGAGGAAGGAACACTCCCAAACTCATTCTATGAGGCCACAAACACCCGGATACCAAAACCAGACAAAGATATGACAAAAAAAGAAAATTACAGACCAATATCACTGATGAACATAGATGCAAAAATCCTCAACAATATACTAGCAAACAGAATCCAACAGCACATTAAAAGGATCATACACCATGATCAAGGAGGATTTATCCCAGGGATGCAAGGATTCTTCAATATATGGAAATCAATCAATGTGATACACCATATTAATGAACTGAAGAATAAAAACCATATGATCATCTCAAAAGATGTAGAAAAAGCTTTTGACAAAATTCAGCACCGATTTATGATAAAAACTCT
>NC_041229.1:62214125-62215224 GCF_002837175.3 Physeter macrocephalus | reverse complement strand
TGGAAAAGAAGAAGTAAACCTGTCACTGTTTGCAGATGACATGATACTGTACATAGAAAATCCTAAAGATGCCACCAGAAAACTACTAGAACTATTAATGAATTGGGTAAGGTTGCAGGATAAAAAATTAATGCACAGAGATCTCTGGCATTCCTATACACTAACAAAGAAACATCAGAAAGAGAAATTAAGGAAACAATCCCATTTACCATTGCAACAAAAAGAATAATATACCTAGGAATAAACCTACCTAAGGAGAAGAAAGACATGTACTCAGAAAACTATAAACCACTGATGAAAGAAATAAAAGATGACATAAATAGATGGAGAAATATACGATGTTCTTGGATTGGGAGAGTCAATATTGTGAAAATGACTGAATACCCAAAGCAATCTACAGATTCAATGCAATCCCTATCAAACTACCAATGGCATTCTACACAGAATTAGAACAAAAAATTTTACAATTTGTATGGAAACACAAAAGACCCCAAATAGCCAAAGCAATCTTGAGAAAGAAAAATGGAGCTGGAGGAATCAGTCTCCCTGACTTCAAACTATACTACAAAGCCACAGTAATCAAGACAGTAAGGGGAACTTCCCAGCAGGCATAGTGGTTAAGAATCTGCCTGCCAATGCAGGGGACACAGGTTCGAGCCCTGGTCCGGGAAGACCCCACATGCCGCAGAGCAACTAAGCCCATGTGCCACAACTACTGAGCCTGTGCTCTAGAGCCCGTGAGCCACAACTACTGAGCCCATGCACCTACAGCCCATGCTCTGCAACAAGAGAAGCCTCCGCAGTGAGAAGCCTGCGCACCGTAATGAAGGGTAGCCCGAGTGCAGCAAGGAAGACCCAACACAGTGAAAATAAATAAATAAATTTATTTAAAAAATAAAGACAGTATGGTACTGGCACAAAAAAAGTAATATAGATCAATGGTATAGGATAGAAAGCCCAGAGATAAACCCACACACATATAGTAACCTAATTTACAACAAAGGAAGCAAGAACATACAATGGAGAAAGAAAGCCTCTTCGATAAGTGGTGCTGGGAAAATTGGACAGCTACATGTAAAAGAATGAAATTACAACACTA
>NC_041229.1:62125944-62214076 GCF_002837175.3 Physeter macrocephalus | reverse complement strand
CATGGCTCACGGGCCCAGCCGCTCCGCGGCATGTGGGATCCCCCCAGACCGGGGCGCGAACCCGCTTCCCCTGCATCGGCAGGCAGACGCGCAACCGCTGCGCCACCAGGGAAGCCCCGAGCAAGGTCTTTTTTGACCCACCTCCTAGAGTAATGAAAATAAAAACAAAAGAAACAAGTGGGACCTAATTAAACTTAAAAGCTTTTGCACAGAAAAGGAAACCATAAATAAGACAAAAAGGCAACCCTCAGAATGGGAGAAAATATTTGCACATGAAACAAAGGACAAAGGATTAATCTCCAAAATACACAAACAGCTCATGGAGCTCAATATCAAAAAAACAAACAACCCAATTAAAAAATGGGCAGAAGACCTAAATAGACATTTCACCAAAGAAGACATACAGATGGCCAAGAGGCACATGAAAAGATGTTCAACATCACTATTAGAGAAATGCAAATCAAAAGTGCAATGAGGTGTCACCTCACACCAGTCAGAATGACCATTATTAAAAAATCTAGAAACAATAAATGCTGGAAAGGATGTGGTGAAAAGGGAACCTTCCTGCACTCTTGGTGGGAATGTAAATTGATAAAACCAATATGGAGAACAGTATGGAGGTTCCTTAAAAAACTAAAAATAGAACTATCATATGACCCAGCAATCCCACTACTGGGCACATATCCTGAGAAAACCATAATTCAAAAAGAGATGTGTACCACAGTGTTCATTGCAGCACTATTTACAACAGCCAGGACATGGAAGCAACCTAAATGTCCATCAACAGATGAATGGATAAAGAAGATGTGGCACACACATACAATGGAATATTACTCAGCCACAAAAAGAAACAAAATTGAGTTACTTGTAGTGAGGTGGATGGACCTAGAGCCTGTCATACAGAGTGAAGTAAGTCAGAAAGAGAAAAACCAATACCATATGTTAATGCTTATACATGAAATCTAAAAAAAAAAAAAAAAAAGGTACTGATGAACCTAGTGGCAGGGCAGGAATAAAGACATAGACATAGAGAATGGACTTGAGGACATGGGAGGGGAGGTGGAAGCTGGGGTGAAGTAAGAGTAGCATTGTCGTATATACACTACCAAATATAAAATAGCTAGCTAGTGTGAAGCAGCAGCATAGCACAGGGAGATCGGCTCGGTGCTTTGTGTCCACCTAGAGGGGTGGGATAGGGAGGGTGGGAGGGAGGCTCCAGAGGGAGGGGATATGGGGATATATGTATGCATATGACTGATTCACTTTGTTGTACAACAGAAACTAACACAGCATTGTGAAGCAATTACACTCCAATAAAGGTGTATTAAAAAATGAATTTAATGTACCTAAACTACCAAATGTCATAGCATAGCATAGCCTACCTTAAACGTGCTCAGAACACTTACATTAGTCTATAGTTAGGCAAAATCATCTAACACAAAGTGTATTTTATAATAAAGCATTGTATTGAATATCTCATGTAATTTATTGAATATTGTACTGCAAGTGAAAAATGTAATGTTTGTATGGATATAGAATGGTTATAAATATCGGCTGGTTACCCTCCTGATCATCTGGCTGACTGGGAGCTCTGCTCACTGCCACTGCCCAGCATTACGAGAGAGTATCGTTCCACATATCGTTACCCAGGAAAAGGTCAAAATTCAAAATTTGAAGTACAGTTTCTACTGAATGCATATGGCCTTTACGCCATCATAAATCTGAAAAAGCCTAAGTCAAACCATCATAAGTTGGGAACCATCTGTATACAGTTATGAACTGAGTTGGGAATATAAATTGAGAAGCAAACATTATGGTTTGAGATATGTTGAGTTTAAGATGTCTGTGGTAAGTTAATATGAAAAATGCCAGGTAAACACATGTTAATATATATATTTAAACTCAAAAGGCTAGAGACCTGTTTAGAAGTTGACGGTTCATTATGTAGTAACTGAAACTATGAGTGTGAATGAAATCTTTCAAGTTTAGTGTTTAGAATGAGAATGAATCCAAAAACAGGATGCTGGTTAATGCCAAAACACAGAGCTGAATGGAAAAAGAGGAGCTAGCAAAGAACTAACAGAGGTAAGAAAAGAAAGAGAAAGTGGTTTGGGAAAGCCAAACAAGGATAGAATCTCAAGATAGAAGGAACAATCAGCAGAAAGCAGGAGTATGAAAAGGACTGAAATGGATTTATTGGTTTTAGCCATTCAATGGAGGTTTGTGAAATTAGCAACAGTCATTTCAGCAGAGTAGATACTGTGGATAACACCTTATTGTGATTTGTATCATGAATACAAGATGAAGTAGAAAAGGATAAGTAGACCACTGTTTTAAGAAATTTAGTTATGAAGACCTAGAACAAAATAGGATATCAGCTAAACAAGGAAATGAAAGTTAAAGGAAAATCTTGGCTTTAAGATGAAAAATAGGGCTTCCCTGGTGGCGCAGTGGTTGAGAGTCCGCCTGCCGATGCAGGGGACACGGGTTCGTGCCCTGTTCCGGGAAGATCCCACATGCCGCGGAGCGGCTAGGCCTGTGAGCCACGGCTGCTGGGTCTGCGCGTCCGGAGCCTGTGCTCCGCTACGGAAGAGGCCACAACAGTGAGAGGCCTATGTACCGCAAAAAAAAAAAAAAAAAAAAAAAAAAAAAAGATGAAAAATAACTAAGACTATGTGAGAGGTAAAATTTCAACATACTAATAATTAAATAAAATGTCAATATCATAAAGACAATTCATGAAACAAGAAGTAAGGCTCAGAGCCTAGACAGGATTTAGCCATGAACATGAAAAGGGAATCTCTTTTCCCTGGCTGGGACAGAAACAACAGAGGGAAGGCACAGAAAAGAAAGCAATCAACAAAATTAAAAGACAACCTACTGAGGCTTCCCTAGTGGCGCAGTGGTTGAGAGTCTGCCTGCCGATGCAGGGGATATGGGTTCGAGCCCCGGTCCGGGAACATCCCACATGCCGCGGAGCGGCTAGGCCCGTGAGCCATGGCAGCTGAGTCTGCGCGTCCGGAGCCTGTGCTCCGCAATGGGAGAGGCCACAACAGTGAGAAGCCCGCATAACGCAAAAAAAAAAAAAAAAAAAAAAAAAAAAAAGACAACCTACTGATTGGGAGGAAATAATCCATGAATACCTGGCCACCTAATATTTGACAAGGGAGTCAAGAATACTCAATGGGGAAATGGTAGTCTCTTCAATAAATGGTGCTAGAAAAACTGGATATTCATCTGCAAAAGAATGAAGTTGGACCTTTACCTTATACCACTCACAAAAATTAACTCAAAATGGATTAAAGACTTACATATAAGACCCCAAACCATAAAACTCCTAGAATAAAACATAGGGAAAACTCCTTGACATTGGTCTTGGCAAAGACTTTTTGGATATGACACCAAAAGCATAAGCAATAATAGCAAAAATAAACAATGGGACTATATCAAACTAAGAAGCCTCTACACGGCAAAGTAAACAATTAACAAAATGAAAAGGTAACTTATAGAATGAGAGAAATTATTTGTAAACTATGTATCTCATAAAGGGTTAATATCCAAAATCTAAAAGGAACCCATGCAACTCAATATTAAAAAAATTCAATTTTTAAATGGGCAGAGGACCTGAAAAGGCATTTTTCCAAATGAGACATACAAATGGCCAAAAGGTATATGAAAAGATGCTCAACATCACTAATCATCAGGGAAATGCAAATCAAAACCACTATGTGATACCACCTCACACGTGTTAGAATGGCTGTTATCAATAAGACAAGAGAAAAGTGTTGGTGAGGATGTGGAGAAAATGGAACCTTTGCGCACTGTGGGTGAGAATGTAAATTGGTGCAGCCACTGTGGAAACAATATGAAGGTTCCTTAACATATTAAAAATAGAACTACCATATGATCCAGCAATTCTACTTCTTGCTATATATCCAAAGGAAATAAAACCACTTTCTTGAAAAGATATCTGCACTCCCACATTCACTGCAGCATTATTCACAGTAGCCAAGATAGGAAAACAACCTAAATGTTCGTTGGTGGATGAATGGATAAATAAGATGTGATACACACACACATACACACTTGACTATTATTCAGCCTTAACAAAGGAGATCTTACTATTTGTGACAAAGTGCACGAAACTGGAGGACATTATGCTAAATAAAATAAACCAGATACAGAAAGACAAATCATTTATATTTGGAATTAAAACATAAATGTTGAACTCATAGAAACAGAGAATAGAATAGTGGTTACCAGAGCTGGGGCATTGGGGAAAGGGGGAGATTTTAAAAAAAGAAAGAAAGTAGAAGTAGAACAGTGGTTTTCAAGGGCCGGGGGGAGGGGATCATGGAGAGTTGTTTAATGGGTCTAGAGTTTCCGTTTTGCAAGATGAAAAGAGTTCTGGAGATGGATGGTGGTGATGGTTGTATAACAACATGAATGCACTTAATACCACTGAACTGTACACTTAAAAATGGTTAAGATACTAAGTTTTATGTTATATGTATTTTATCCCGATTTTAAAATTGGAAAAACTAAAAATAAAAGATGTTTCTGGAAAAAAAAAAAAGAAGAGGAAGAAAAGGTGAGGGAGAACAGATAACTTCCCATGTTCCTCAGAGAAAAATCCGGTGTGCTTACCATGGTCTCTAAGGTTCCAAAGGACCTATCCTTCCCGCCCCCACCCCTCCCCAGCACGGCAACCTCAGTTCCTAACAATTTTCCTCTCACTCACTGTGTTCTAGCCATCCCAATCTCCTAGATATTCCTGTCCCCTACTGCCGCAGAGACTTGGATCTCAGTGTTCTGCTGCCTGGAATGAACACGCATCATTCTCCAAGTTACCATCCCCCATCCCAACTTGTCACATAGATTAGATAACAGATAGAAATTACATGGAGAAAGACTGCCTTTAGATATGGAAGAAATATGACAAAACATCCTATCTACAGTAAGGAAGACTCCATTCTTATAAAGGACTGTGCACTTGAATGAGCCAGTCTATCTACCTATCTATCTATGCAAATTATATGCTGAAGTTATGGAAATGTGAAGTAGAATAGACTCCTGTGGAGAAGGATTCTGTAGAGTATCTTTCTACAAACTTCTATTAATTGAACTGAAAAATTAAGGAAGTCAGCAGGTATTTCTTTGGAATATTTCTTTTAAAATATGTTGCCTTGATAAGAAATAAAGTATAGGGTGGAAAACTAAGATAAGAATTAGAAGAGAAGAGGTGGTTGGCAATTGAGAAATGCAAGTCATTGCTGAGCCACAGACTTAGGAGACAAAGCAGGATATTCCAGGCAAAGCGGCCTGAAAGACCAGATAACTGGAAGAAAAACTAGCCCAGGTAAAGTTTTTCCAACTGATAACAATGTAAAAGAAAGGGAGCTGGCATCTATGCCTCACCAGCAGGTAACAGGGAACATTTCACGATACTAGAAAAGGTATGAGGCCCCTACGGTTATGAGTGAAGTTTTCTCCACTGATCTTGTGCAAGATCCTATTCAGCTAGACACAATGTCCTGACACTGAGAAATGCTACTCACAAGTCAGTAGGCCAGACAATCCAAATGGGTAATTTGACACAAGGAGCCCAAGACTCAGATCTTACTAGCTCAGGCATTAGGATCTACTGGGTTATCTGGGATATCTGTCTCTGAAGGGCAAAGTGTTCCAGTGAAAGATGCAAAATGTAAGGAGACTGATAGATAGAAACTAGGTATACAGCATGGAATGACTAATAGCATCCATGAAGGAAGGGATCTGACTGGAGTCCCTCACTTGTAGCAACAAAATAATTCTGGGAATGGGGAAAGATCCAGAAAACAAATTATGAATGTTCCAGGTTTACATTGGAAATGGGAGTTTTATATACAGCAATACAGAGAAAAATGGAAGAGCTCAACTGGCCAGTCATACCACATGCCTATATGAACCCAGGAATAAGAGATGTACATGAGATAAGCCCTCCTTGGACTTCAGGAGTCAGCGCTGGCTTTCACTGGCAAAGAACAAGAAGGCATTATAATGAACAGGAGAATTTGATTATGTGCCCCTCCACATATCTGTGAGGGGTATTCTAGGTCTACTTAAAGATTCAGACTTAAAGAGGATTCTCCACCAATTAAAGCATTTTCTCCCTCCTGTCAGGCAATGGTTCAGTATTATTACTAAGCAGGATAAGCATAGATTTTTCTCCAAGTTATGGAACTCTAAGCTCATGTCATTCAAAGCTCTTAGCTACTGCTTCTTCCTTCCTCCTTCCCATTGCCATAGTCAATTGCTGGCTCTTGGCCTTTGGAGTGAGAAACCCGCTAGGTCATAAATTGGCTACTTTCAAAGCCCTCTCATTCTGAGGCATTGTGAAGCCTTTCTTGTTTGCCTCTGGCTTTGACTGCTCCTTTCCTCTAACTCTGGTTATGGCATGAACCATACTCTTGCACACTTCCCTGGACTCTGAAAGCCTGCCCGATCTTGAATCCATCCTATTGGTCTTCTTTTGACATCAGGTTACAGATCCTGGCTCACCCTGACCTCTTGTATCTGTGTGATCTGGATACCATCCATGGTGGATACAATGATGCGCTGCTCAGATCCCATTTCAAGGAAGGACTTGCTGCACCAGCTGCTTGGAGTGCTGTCAGTACACAGGCTTCAACTGTCAGCCCCTTTAGAGATTGCAGAGAGCTGCCTTGCCTAATGTCTCACCCATTCCTGGGCTGTCCCATGTCCAGTAACACATTGAAGTACAAAGTCCTGGCCATCTAGGCCTAACTTGGGACAACTCTAAAGGGCCATTCTAGCTCCTGAGATCCCTTTGTGGTTGGGCCTACACTGTAGCTTGACTTTTCCCTCTATACCTTCCTGCTTCCTTTGCTTCTCTTCCCCAGGTGTTGATTCCAAGGACACTCCTTAGTAAGCATCCTACATTGTATATATTCCAAATACATGTTATATTTTAAATTTCATTTATCCTTACAAAGTGTAATAAAATTTTCTAATATTCACAAAATAAGGAGAATTTTATAAGGAGCACCTATATAACCTTTGTAATACAACTGTAATATAATTAGATTGTAATACAATTAGATTCTTTCGTCAAAGTTTGCATTCTGTCTTGGTATCCCCTACCTCCTATATTACTTTTAAAATCTGTATACATTAAGGTTCATTCTACTGCTCTAAAGTTCTATGGATTTTGATAAATGCACAGTGTTACGTATCCATCAATGAAATTTCATACAGAATCGTTTAATCATCCTAAAAAAATCCCCTCTGTGTCACTTATTTGAACCTCCCCTGGCAATCTGCTTACTGTCTCTATAGCTCTGCCATTTCCAGAATTTCATATAAATGGAATCATACAATATGTAGCCTTTTCAGATAGCCAAAACAATTTTGGAAAAGAAGAACAAAGTAAGAAGACTCATACTTCCAGATTTCAAAACTTATACAAAGTAACAGTAATCAAGACAGTGTGGTATTGGCATAAGGACGGACATATAGATCAATGGAATGGAACTGAGAGTCTAGAAATAATCTTATGTATCTAAGGTCAACTAAATTTTGACAATGGTGGCAAGACAATCCAATGGGACAAGAACAAGAACGGTCTTTTCGACAAAGAATGCTGGCACAACTGGATATCATATGCAAAAGAATGATATTGGATCTTACCTTATACCATTAATAAAAATTAACTCAAAATGGATTAAAGACCTAAATGTAAGAGATAAAATAATAAAATTCTTCGAAGGAAATCATGGGGTAAGTCTTCATGACCTCAGATTTGGCAATGATTTCTTAGATATGACACCAAAAGCATATATAACAAAAGAAAAAAATAGATAAATTGATTTATCAAAATTAAAACTCTTGTGCATCAAAGGATGCGATAAAAAAAGTGAAAAGACAGCCTTCAGAATGGGAGAAAGTATTTGCGAATCATATATCCAATAAGGGTCTAGTATCCAGAATATATAAAAAAACTCTTACAACTCAATGACAAAACGACAAACAGCCCGATTTAAAAATGGATGAAGGACAGAATTTGTCCTTTGGACAGGAAGATTTACAAACAACCAATAAGCACATGATTAGATGCTCAACATCATTAGTCATTAGGGAAATGTAAATCAAAACCACAATGAGATACCACTTCATAGCCAGTAGGATGACTATAATAATAATACTAAAAAAACCCCCCAGAATATAAGAAGTATTGGCAAGGATGTACATTAATTGAAGCCCTCATTCAATGCTGGTGGGAATTTAAAATGTTGCAGTTACTATGGAAAGTTTGGCAGTTCCTCAAAAAGTTAATCACCGTAAGATCCAAGAATTCTACTCCGAGGTACATAACCAAAAGTATTGAAAACAGGTGTTCAAACAAAGACCTATATATGAATGTTCATAGCAGCACTATTTACAATAGCCATAAGGTAGAAACAATCCAAATAAATACCAAATGGAGGAATGGATAAACAAAACGTGCTATATCCATCACAATGGAATATTATTTGGGCATTAAAAGTAATGAAGTACTGATCACGTTATAACACAGATGAACCTTGAAAACATTATGCTATGTGAAAAAAAGCCAGTCACAAAAGACCACATATTATATGATTCCATTTATAGGAGATGTCCAAAATAGGCAAATCTACAGAGATAGAAAGTAGGTTAGTGGTTGCTTAGAACTGGGGGTTTGGGGAGAAATGGGGAATGGCTGCTAATGGGTATAGAGTTTCTTTTGGGGTGATGAAAATGTCCTAAAACTGAAGGTGGTGGTGGTTGCACGTATCTGTGACTTGACTAAAAACACTGAAGTGTACACTTTAAATGAATGAACTGTATGGTATATGAATTATATCTCAATAACGCTGTTTATAAAAATATGCAATAAACATTAAATAAAGCATAATTTCCAACTATTTTATTTTGCTCCTTAAAGATACAAGCATTTTTTTCTCTTATAAAATTAATCATATTTTAATATAATGTTATCTTAATGATACTGTATTAATGTCATTAGTAAATTGTAGTGAGAGTAATAGCTTTTTTTTTTTTTTTTTTTTTTGTGGTATGCGGGCCTCCCTCTGTTGGGGCCTCTCCCGTTGCGGAGCACAGGCTCCGGACGCGCAGGCTCAGCGGCCATGGCTCACGGGCCCAGCTGCTCCGCGGCATGTGGGATCCTCCCAGACCGGGGCGCGAACCCGGTTCCCCTGCATCAGCAGGCGGACGCGCAACCACTGCGCCACCAGGGAAGCCCAGAGTAATAGCTTTTTAAGAGCCTCTAACACTTTGTAATACACTGAATCAACAATTTGGTTCTAAGTTCCAAGTATTTTGATCTTTAGTTCTTAATGGCATTCATAAATGAAAATTATACTCAATAATAGAGATCTAAGTGGCATAACTGTTTCAAAGAGAACAAATTTCTTTGGCTACACTTACTAAATAATAAAATTAATTTTTCAATCCTCTCCACTTTCCAACACAGGCTTTCATATAATTTGAGAGGGAATACCCTCAGTTGGTCTTAGAAATAAATGAGAAAGTGCTATGTTTATATATTTTAAACAGCTGAATTTAAAACCTACTGAAACCCTTTAGAATTTTTTTGAATGTTAGAAAATTGTTTCTACCTTTTTAAGATATGCATACAGGAGAGTTTTATGGGTGACACGCAACATTTTCAGCAACAAAATCACAACAGAAATGTTTCCAAAACATCATTTTCAAAATGTTCACTCCACGTTTTAAATTTATTTCATTAATAAGACATCACATTTCCTTTGAAGAAGAAATTAAATGAGTCTATTTTTTCAAAACTACCTGCTAGGTAGTAAGCTAATGACATGCTTATTGCAGAAAAGGTCAACAAATGTGGAATGTTTACTTTTTTTAAAGAGAAATATGTGTAGTTCAGCATTAAGTTTCACTATTTTAATACTCCTTGTCATAAAATAATATGTGGAGCTTAAAAGATTTTCATAATCATTTCCCATTTCAAAAATAAGTATTGTGAAGACTCTCCTATCTAAAAAAAATTAACCCACTTAACTAACTCATAAACTACAAAACATTACTAAAATCTGAAAGAAACCCTACCACTTTTTCACTGGATACAACCTCATGAACCCTACATCACGTTTTTATTGGCTACAACCTATGCCACATTTGATTGTCTGGCAGACCAAATGGAAGTCCACTGTCATACACATATTACACTATAATAAGGGAAACATTCTAAAGATGACAGAGTGGGAAAATGGAAAGTACTTGGGTCCTTGATGTCACTGTTGTGCTGCTGAATTAACCAAACCTGGGATCATCTATCACCAGATTCTTATTGTACGAAATGGTAAATCCGTATTTTTAAGCCACTTTGCACTGGGCTTTCTTTTTACTTTCTGCCCAGTACATTATAATGTGTACACTGGCTCAGGGTCTTTGCCCTTGCTAGTCATTCTGACTGGAGTTCTCTTACACCAGGGCTTTACATAACTGATCAGTTTTGTTGTTGTCTTTACTGAAGTATAGTTAGTTGACTTGTAATATTGTATTAGTTTCAGGTGCACAACATAGTAATTCAATATTTTTATAGGTTACACTCCATATAATGTTATAAAATATTGACTATAGTCCTTGTGCGGTACATTACATCCTTGTAACATTTATTTTATATCTAGTAGTTTGTACCTCTTAATCCCCTTCACTGTTTTGCCCCTTCTCCCACCCCTCTCCATCTGGTAACCACTAGTTTGTTCTCTGTATCTGTGAGTCTGTTTCTGCTTTGTTGTATTTGCTTTCTTGTTTTATTTTTCACTTCTCTGCTTAAATGTCAATTCTTTTTCACTCAAGCTACTGTAGACTTACTCCTTCCTAGGTTACTCTCCATCATGTTAGGCTATGTGATTTTCTTCAAAGAATTTAATTTCTGAAATATTCTGATTTGCTTATTTTATAACATTTTTATTTTCAGTCTTCCTCATGGGCAGAGACTTCAACTATTTGCTCATTGCTGAATCATAGTACAAAAAAAATTGCCTGGTACACGATGGCATTCTTCAATTTTATTTCCTGCAACTTCTCCAAATAAAGTCTATGCTTCAACATACTGAGTTGCTAACAATTCACAAAATACAACCTATTTTCTCTTGATCCTGTACCTTTGAATTTTCTGTTGCTTCTGCCAACATATGTCTTTTTCCTCTTCCTCAGTTCTATAATTTAAAGTACCTACTATGTGTCAGACACTGTGTTATTATGAATATCAAGTTAAGTAAAACAAAGTTTCTACCACAATGAGTTACCACTTCATACCCACCAGCATGGCTATAATTAAAAGACAGACAATAACAAATGTGGCAAGGGTGTGAAGAATTTAGAACCTCATACCGTGCTGGTCAAAATGTAAAATGATGCAGCCATTTTAAAAAACAGTTTGGGGACTTCCCTGGTGGTGCAGTGGTTGAGAGTCTGCCTGCCGATGTGGGGGACATGGGTTTGTGCCCCGGTCTGGGAAGATCTCACATGCTGCGGAGCGGCTGGGCCCGTGAGCCATGGGCGCTGAGCCTGCGCGTCCGGAGCCTGTGCTCCGCAACGGGAGAGGCCACAGCAGTGAGAGGCCCGCGTCCCGCAAAACAACAACAACAACAACAAAACAACAACAACAAAAAACAGTTTGGCAGTTCCATAAACAGTTAAGCATAGAGTTTTTCATATGATTTGCAATTCTACTCCTAGGTATATACCCCAAAGAACAGAAAACATGCGTCTACACAAAAACTCATACGTGAATACTCACAGGAGCATTATTTATAGTGGCCAAAAAGTGGAAACAACTCAGATGTCCATAGAATTTTGAATAAATAAATAAAATGTAGTGTACACACAATAGATTACTTTTTGGCAATAATAAGAAATGAAATACTGATACATGCTACAGCATAGATAAATCTTGAAAACTTTATGCTCTGTGAAAGAAGGAAGTCACAAAGTACCATATATTATATGATTCTATTTTATGAAATGTTCAGAACAGGCAAATATAGAAGAGACAGAAAGTAGATTAGTGGTTGCCTATAACTAGGGAAGAGGTGGGCAGGGGGTGGTTGGCATGATGACTAAGGGGTATGGAATTTCTTTGGGGGTAATGAAATATTCTAAAATTGAATGTGGTAAAAGATTCACACATCTGTGAATACTATAAAAGCCATTGAATTGTATACTTTAAATGGGTGAATTGTATGAGATGTGAATTATATTTCAAGAAAGCTGTTAAAAATAAATAAACCATCAAAAACCAGAAAACCAAAATCTCTGCCATCTCTAGATGTCTTCCAATATTGAATTCTAGTTTTTCTCCTCAGGAAGTCTTGGTTCTGTGTCCCAGAATTCTGCAGCTGCTTATTTCACAGCTTGAATCTCCTGCTGTTCTAAGTCTTACTACTTTGTCTCTTCCATCACATTGAATGTTTCCTGGGAACAGGGATGGCATCTTTCTGTTCTGAATCCCAAAAGCTTAGAACATACATAGTAGATTCTTTAGTAAATGTTGGTTAAAAGAAAGAATGTGAAGAAATAATTGTATTAATAATAACAATAAAGGGAAGAGTTTTATTTTAGATTAGGAAAAGATTGCAAAACTTTTAAAAAGTGTAGTGTGATGAAGCAAATCCAAGGATGGGGTATGAAAACAAGATATCAAGTTCTCTAGAGTAGAGCAGTACTCTATGGGGGATATGGGAGGGGAAACTTATGGTCTTTCCTAATGTAGAGGTTCCTAATGTAAAGAGAAGGTCAAAATTGCTGGACAACAGGGGCCCATGTTGTAGTTTTATTAAACTGCCACTGGATAGAGCTGAAACTTGTCGGTTGAAGTTTTTCTGAGCGTAGGCAGGAAAGTCTATGAAATAGACAACAAAAAGTGAAGTCCCAAAGATCTCAAGAAATACCGAAGAGGATGAAAGAGGACAATACAAATACATAGCATAGATTTAAAAAGAAGATATAGGTACAGCCTTTTTAAAAAAAATTTATTTTATTTATTTTTGGCTGCATTGGGTCTTCGTTGCTGCGCACGGGCTTTTCTCTAGTTGCAGTGAGCGGGGGCTACTCTTCGTTGTGGTGCACGGGCTTCTCATTGCTGTGGCTTCTCTTGCTGTGGAGCACGCGCTCTACTGAGGCACGCGGGCTTCAGTAGTTGTGGCTCGCGGGCTCTGGTGCGCAGGCTCTGTAGTTCTGGCACACGGGCTTAGTTGCTCTGCAGCATGTGGGATCTTCCCGGGCCAGTGCTCGAACCCATGTCCCCTGCATTGGCAGGCAGATTCCCAACCACTGCACCACCAGGGAAGCCCTGGTATAGCCTTTTTAATGTAGGGAATATTTCCCTGGAAGTGAGAGTGTTAACTTAAAAAAGTTTCAGAGTTGTTTTAGCAGAATCTCTGTACCACTTCCATACTTCCTTTCAGGTTCTGTCAAACAACTGTTGTTCTGTTGTAATCTTTACAATACCCTTTGAAATGTCAAAGGATATCCACCAATTTCTATTGATATTTATCTTCTGTTGCCTTGCCCATTACATCGAATGCCCTGAACCATCATAAATTTTGCATTTTAACATCCAGCATGAAAATCTTTCTTGGCAATTTCTTGGTACTACAAGTACTCTCTTGGCATATCTTTTAATAGCCAGAAAACGTCAAAATAGTTCTCAAAACAAGTTAATAACAGTATAAAGAAATATCACAGGGCAGCAAACAAACAGATTTATGATTCAGGTCATTTCAACTGCAAAGAGTACAGGCTAGCACACTAGCACTCACTGGCTGAGACAGCACAACCCTAAGAATAATGAATTACCATACTAACATTTATTGAGGACTTTCTGCATGTCTCCTATGTTCTGGGCATTTTACATGTGTTAATTCTAGTCCTCAAAACAATTCTATAGTGAGAGGGTACTATTATTGTCTCTATTTTTATGGAGAAGAAAATGGAGAGAGTGGTCAACATCAAGGCAGTCTGACTCCCAAGTCCATACCCTAATCACTTTACTAACCTGCTCCCTGACCCTCTCTACTATACTGGTTGACTAGACATGAGAAAGACATATACTAATATATATATTTGTGACGTGAAAAGCACTGTAAAGAACTGGTACTCTATGGGGAAACATTAACTGAGGTGTAACTGTATTATTAAAAGAATGTACTAAAAGATGGGCTGGCAATGGCAGTAGATATTCAGTAGTCTACTTATCATTCCGTGAACACTATTATCTTTGACACCTTTGTGCTTCTACACAAGTTCTGTTCAATGCCTAGATTGCCCCTTCCACCCCTTAGCTGCCTATTGAATAATAATTACTAGTCATCCTTCAAGATACATAATATTATCACTTCCTCCATGGAAACTTCTCCAAATCTCCCAAGCAGAATTAGTCATGCACTTGGCTGTATTCTTAATTGCTTTGTTTATACACTTTTTATACCATGTGTAAATACTCAGTGCATGGAACGGAAACCACATGAAGTACTTTAAGCAGGAGATTTAATACAGGAAATTAGATGCTCACACACTGTTGTAAGGGTTCTAGGCTAGGTCTGCATGGTGCTCTGAAACTGACTCTCAGAGTGCCACAGAACTGAGTACAAGAGCACACACCAGGGCTTCCCTGGTGGCGCAGTGGTTGAGAATCTGCCTGCCAATGCAGGGGACAAGGGTTCAAGCCCTGGTCTGGGAGGATCCCACATGCCGCGGAGCAACTGGGCCCACGAGCCGCAACTACTGAGCCTGCGCGTCTGAAGCCTGTGCTCCGCAACAAGAGAGGCCGCGATAGTGAGAGTCCCGCGCACCACGATGAAGAGTGGCCCCCGCTTGCTGCAGCTGGAGAAGGCCCTCGCACAGAAAGGAGGACCCAACACGGCCAAAAATTAATTAATTAATTAATTTAAAAAATTTTTTAAAGAAAAGTTTAAAAAAAAAAAAGAGCACACACCATACCAGTAATCCAGGGATCAGAAAATCAGAGTTGGAAAGTTGCCAATACTTCAAATGAAACTGCCTCTTGCCTGTCACAAAGTTGGCAAATGTGCCTTTGCATGCTGCAGCAGAAAAACCACAGTCCCCCAGGACCTTGCTTGCCAACAGAAAATAACCAAAGGGGCAGGAATTTGCCCTTCCAATGCATCAAACTGGTGAACCTAATCTATCCAGAACGCTAGCTGAAAGGGAGTCTAGGAGATGAAAGTTCTTAGCTTTCCAGCCTTTGCAAACAGCAAGGCTCACCAGAAGGAAGAAAACTGAAGCTGAGTGAGTCAATTCATATCACCTACCACAGAACCTTGAAGGCTGTATTTTGATGTATCTGCTTTCATTAATAGCTCATAAGGGGGAGCAACAATGTCTTATTTGACTTTTCTAATCCCAGATGTTTAGCCAAGAAGAAGTATCAATAGTTATTTGGGGAGTAAAGAATAATTCCTTACCATCTCCTATTGTTTTGCTACTAAGGTCTATGGAAAATATGGGGCATTACTGGGCCTGTTACTGAACTGACACACTTTGCTTATACTGAGAAGCAAGTAGGTGAGCCTGAAAAGCTCGAGTATGGACCAGGAGAGCAATGGGAACTTAGATCTTTTATACCTAAGTCAGGTGCTTCTCCAATGAGAAGTGTGTGCTTATCAACCACTTTCTATATTGGAATATGCCCAAACCTCAGATCTACATATTTGGAGATTTTCCTAGTATTTTCCTAAACTCGATTTGATCACAAAAGTTTGGGGATATAAAGCAAACTGGATATTAGGAGAATTGCCTCTGGGCTTCAGGAGAAAAATCTTAGTTTTGCCATTAGGTAGAACAGTTTCACACAGAATGATTTTTCACAGAACCCCGATAATGTTGTGGTCTTACTAAAAATCTTCAACAGCTCTCATTGCCACAAAATAAAACATCCTCACTCCAGCATTCAAGATCCACTACTATAAGGTCCATATACCTTTCCAAAACCACCCCCTACCCATTACTATTACTACTTCCAAGTGTCCACTCATTCTTCAGATGGGCCATTGCTTGCCTCCATGTTTTTTTGCTCTTGCCATTTTTCCTTCTGGAACGCCCTCTCCTCTTAGTTCTGTTTTGAATGGAACCTGATTTTCTCTGAGTTTTAGGCATTCCCTATCCTTTACAATTTACTCCCTACCCTTCCTCTTAAATGAAGCTCTCCTGAAACCCAGTTCTTTAATATTCTTCCCTTTTCCCACCTGCTAATTCCACCGCCTGTTCCACTTATTATATATGTTTTGAATTTTTGTCTTGTTTTTGCCTTAAGTACACTATATTTCAGTCAGAGTGTTAGCTGTTTCATAACAGTAAATGGTCTAATAATTTTTTTCCCCATATACTGGTTTGATAACTTACCTCTGTTAAATGTGAGATAATGATACAATCATAATTTTTCTTAGGTTTTATTTAATGTATATTAGATAAGTAAAGCAATATAACTTTGCTAAACACCTACCATATGTTCCCCCTAACAACTATTAATTCTGGAAACTTCTGCACATGAAATGTTAAGGTCAAATATCACTTCTAGAAGATTTTCCCTGCCTGGCCTCTGCCCCTAATAGGCTGGGCTTTATTATATCAATCTATAACAGCACTTATTCCACCGTATCAGTTAGTTTCTGGTGCATTAAAAAAAATCCCCAAACCTCATCTGCTTAAAATAACAATCATTTATTTCTCATGATTCAGTGGGTCAGCAATTTGGGTTTTCAGCTGGGACAGCTCATCTCTGCTCTACATGGTTGTCTGGATTCACTCATGGAGACATGGCCGGGAAGGCTGGGCTTCCCTCTCTCTGCATGGCCCCTCATCCTCAATGAGTCTGGCCTTGACTTGTTCTTATCATTGCAATCTCCTAAGAGAATGAGAGCACATGCTGCAAAAACTCACATGATGTCAGCTCTGCTGCATTCTTCTGGAAAAGCATATCATAAGAACACCCAGATTCAAGGGACAAGAGCATAGACCTCACCTTTTGATGAAAGGAGTTACAAAGAATCCATGGATATTTTTATATGCTACACCCACTGTATTCCACCTATGTACTGTCTGTTTCCATAATTAGGTTGAGAAATCTTTATATGCCTTGTCTTGATATTTATTTTCACGTACTGAGTGCCTGGAACAGGGTAAACTGCTCCACATGGTGTTGGATAAACATTAGGTTTCATGTTAGGCAGTGGTTGGAATACCAAGATTTGTGGGATACAAGACAGTGCCTGCTCCCAAGGATTTTAACATCTGGTAGAAGAGGAAAAACGGTAAGGCAAGATTAAAAGCGCCTTTTCAAACAATAGAAAAAGTACCATTCCAACAAGGAAATGCAAAACTAATTACCTTAACTGGGATACACAAGTCAGAGAGCAAGCACGCACTACATCTGGTCATTAAGAAGTTAAGACCAGCACTATGTTTTAAGGATAAGATTTGGATTCTTAAGTAATAGTTGGGCATAATTAGTCGATGGAACAACATGAGAAATGGCCCAGGGATAAAAAAGTAAAACTGCATGTTCAAAGAAGTAGCGGCTGCCTACTTCGCCTGGAACTGGAGCTGATGCCGACGCACAGTGGAAGGCTGAAGGGGCACCTTGGAATAAGGCTGCTTGAATTTTATCTTGTTGGCAGTTGAATCTTAGAGCAGAAGAGGGTCAGGATAAATATTGTGTTTAGGGAGAGGGCCATGGTAGCATATGTAAAATGGACAAAAGAGGGAGAGACAGGAAGTAGAAAGAAACAAGTCTGATGAGGGCCTAAACCTCATGTTGGCAGCAAAAACAGACAAGAGGAAGCTGGGAGATTGACAGTTATTGAGCCCCTGCTATTCTTTAAGATGTATTATTTCATCTGATCCTTCAATAACTCTGTGATATAGATGTCAACACCACCATCTTACAGATGAGGACAGTAAAGTTCATATAATTTAGGTAACTAGCTCAAGATCATATGCCTGTTAATGGAAGAGCTGGTTCTTTTAACTTTGACTTCAAGTTGTATTCTGCTCTTCTTAGGATACAAAAATACTTTATTATCAAGCTTTCATTTTACCACAAGTTTGTGCAAGGTCCCTCACCAAATGACGAGCAGGTCTCTAACATAAAAAGGCATTGCTCCTGCCCTCCCTATTTCTGCCCATACAGTAAAGAAGAAAACAAACACTTCAAACAAAATGCAAGGGAATAAAGAGGAGAGAGAAAAAGGAAGACTAAGCACAGAAGCATTCAGCCACTAAGTTCCAACATGAACATTAAACATTCATTCAATATATATGTAGCTTTTTATAAGTGTAAGCTCTGCGCAGCGTGCTGGGAAGAAAAGATGAATCAAACACTATTCCAATCTTTCAAAATAGCAGAGGAAATTGTCATGTAACAAATAAATGAAATAACTATTGCAAGGGAAATGATGGATTTCTGTGCACAGTAAACCAAGAGACAAATAGGAAGGGATTATTTCCTGCTGAAGCATCAAAGAAAAGCTTCATAAAGGAGTTAGACCTTGATCTGCATATTGATAGGTAAGAAGATGGCCAAGAAGCAAAAATGGGTAAGGAAACTGTGACTAGTGTGTAGGTATACAAAGCAGGGGACAGAGACAGGAATCACACGGTAGAGAGGGACCAGATCCCCTGGGGCAGGGCAGTTTCACTGGCGGCAGTATAAAACAGCAGGTAAGAGGGTAAATGCTAGGGTCAAAGCGATAGGCTTCAAATCCCAGTCTGCACTTCCTCCCTGTTTGGCTTTAAATCAGTCGTTCAACTATATTAAGCCTCTATTTCCTCATCTATAAATGGAAATGATAACAACAAACAAAACCTTCTTTCTCTCTCTCTCCTGACTTCTGAACGGAGTAATAGGTGTCAAATAGAAATCAACCAAAAGGCTTTAATCTGATAAATCTGGATTGGAGTATTTGGCTTGGATTTAGAGTGAAAATGGGCTTTCTAATACTTGCTCTCAAAACCATATATTGGATCCTACACGTGAGGAGAGTTGGAGCTGCTGAAAAAGTACTTAGCAAGAAGGATTGAAGCCTTCTCACACCCTTATGGACTCTGGTAGACCGTCAGAGCATGGTCCACAGACCAGTAGCAACAGCATTACCTGAGAGTTTAACAGAAATGCAGAACCTCAGGCCTATGGCAAAGACCTGATGGATCAGAGTCTGCATTTGCATAAGATTCTCTAACTCACTCCTATGAACATTAAAGTTTGAGAAATGCTGTCAGAGAGCACTAAAGAAACTGGACAAATAGATGAGAGACTCTCTCCACCTGGTCTATTTGATCCATCCTTCCTTCTCCCATGGGAGGAGCCAGTGAAAGGTGGCTGAAGATTCTACCTGATGTCTCTGTGAAGGTGTAAGTTCCTGCTTGGGGCTGGCAGGAATTCAGAATGGGTGAGAGGATGATTTCGTCTATAAAATAGAGGTTGGGGAGGAAGATGACCCCATGTATGTGACTCTAGTGATTGTACGCAACATTCCAGGGGATTGTGAATGTAGGACAAGGGGAAAAATTTGAAAGGAAAGACAATTTGGAATATGTTATAGTTTCATTTTTTATGTTTAAATCTTAGCTCCATCTAGAATTTCTTCTAAGTCTCTGCTCAAATATCATCTAATGGGACATTGCCTGAGCACTTTATAAAAACCTCTACCCCTGCTACCACCACCTCCAATGCTCAGCACTCCCTGCTCCCCTTTTGTTGCCTTAGTTTATTTGTCTCCTCCCCTCCCCACTATAATGTAAGTTCCACAAGGAGCTATATCTATTTTGTTGATTACTGTTTCCCCAGTGCTTAGAACCAAGTGGCACTGGGGACATACAGTAGGTACTGGATAATTATTTGTTAAATGAATGAATATGAATTTGAGATCCCATGGGGGATCAGGTGGAGTTGTCAAATAATAACTGTGTTTATAAGTCTGGAGCTCAGGGGAAAATCTGAGTCTCAGGTAAAGAATGGGAGTCATCAGCTACTGATGGGCACCGAAGCTAGGCTGGATGAGATCATTTGGATAGAGTTCTGCATTTAAGGGAAAGATGATTTCCTTGTTTGGTTAAGATTATGTGGGGTTCCAGGAGAAAAGGTGGTGTCATCCCCAGTGAAGCCTGGCCACAGAGCATAAACAGGTTACCACGAATGCCATCAAATGCAGCCACCTCTTCCCATTTTCCCTGAACAAAGCTAGCAACTTCTTGGAAAGTTTCATGATGTCACAAGAGGCAAAAGAGCCAACAAGAGCATTTATCATTTATGGAAAAACACTTTAATAATTCACTGCTTCAATTAACATTTGCCATTAATCAAGATTTCATGTCTGAAAGCATCACACCCAAGCTCAGCAGGTCGATTTAGAATCAACTCCATATGTCTGTCATGGAACCCAGTGGGATGGACAAAAGGAGACAAATGCAAGGCCTACTGAAAGCTGGTGGTGGGGCTACCTTCCAAAGCAGTCTGCTCGTGGGAGCCGGGCACCTTACGGAGTTAGGAAAAGCAAACTCTGCCTCCAAAAGGGGCCCAGATAGTCCAAAAAAAAAAAAAAAAAAGACCCCAAAATACAGAGTGTTTTTCCTACGTGAGAGGAAAAGATTACAAATTATTTTAGGACTCTTTCACATACCCTTTAATTCGAGATTATTTCACTCTATTTCTTCCTTTCCTGCAAGCTGAAAAAACGATCTGTAACGGAGCAGACAGAGCCTTGTTCCCATATTTGATCATTTATAACCTGGTGCTTTGCTGATAATTGTTTCTGCCAAAAGGTAGCACTTCCCCCCAGAACAGGAAAAAAGCAAAAAAGGATGCTTTTTACCATTTATTGTTGCTATTATGATTATTTCTATTGTTATAAGATGTATAAAATCTTATTTAAAAAATTATAACTTCAATAAACACTTTACCGGAATGAAACCATATTAACAGATAACTAGATAGCATCAAGTGATCGGAGATACTGCTCTTTGACTTAAATAGCAGTTACTTAATCTCTCTAAGCCTCAGTTTCTCCATCTATAAAATGGAAATAACATAGTATGTAACTCAGAAAGTTGTTGTAAGTATTAAATGAGGCACTGCAAAAGCACTTTGCACGTTACTCACCTCCTGGGAAACACTAAAATAGTTTAACTATGTGTGACAGGTGAGATGAATTTCATACCCTCAGGGAATAAAGGTGAGTCTATCCCCTTTATTTTTTTTCAATTACTCACTTCAGCTGTTTCATTCACTCAACAAATATTTATTGAATGACTACTATGCACTAAGCATTGTTCTGGGAGCTGTAGATCCATTCTAAATCTCCACTCCCATGGACCTTGCAGTCTAATACTGGAAGAAATACTAAATGAATTAATTCATAGCTAGCCACTCATTCAGTTATTCATTCATCTGTCAACACTCCCTCCCTGCCCCAACAAACTATACCATAAACTAGTAGCTAGCTTAGATTAGAGAGATGATAGAAAGATAGGTAGGTAGATAAAAATAATTAAGAAAATATTAGGTGGTTGTAAATGTTAACTTGAAAATATCAGAATGATGGGAGAGGGGGCTACCTTAAGTTGGGTGTCTAAGAAAGGCATCTCTGATGCTGTGACGTGGAAGCTGAGGAGCCAAGAGAAGTGCAGTGCAGGCAAAGGGAACAGCTGGTGCCCAGGCCCTGATGTGGGAATGAACTTTCCAGTTCCTGAAACAGAAAGTCATGTGGCTCCAGTGCAGAGGGCAGGGGAAGAGTGGTAAAAGAAGGGACTGGAGAGGGGGTCAGGCCATGAGGGGCTTGTAGGCCAGTGTAAGGAGATTTGATTTTATAATGAGCAGGATGTTAAGTCACTGGTGGATTTTAGGAAGGGAATGACAAGGTTGATTTATATTTTTAAAAGTTAACTCCGTATAAAGAATAAATATAACAGGGAAGAGAGCTGAAACAGCCATGAGGAGGTGAGTAAACCGGGAAAGCAATGTCAGGGATCTATCTAGCATCAAAGAAGCAGAATTAAAGAAAAGCAGATGAATTCATTTAGATTTTACAGGTAGAATCCTTAGGGCTGATTGATAGATTGGAAATAGGGGAAGGGAAAGCAGAAATCCAAGATTTCTGGCTTGAGCAACTTTAAGAAATCTAGTCTCTCCCCACTGAATCCCCCACCATGCCCAAGTGTGGAAGAACACCGGGGGCTCGCTCAGTTTGTAGGGATCCATCCTGCTTCCACAAATATACGAAGGAAAACATGATCATCCCACAGCCTCTACTCATCCACCGCTATCTCATATATTCCACAGCCTCTACTCATCCACCGCTATTCTCATAAATTCCACAGCCTCTACTCATCCACCGCTATTCTCATAAATTCCACAGCCTCTACTCATCCACCGCTATCTCATATATTCCACAGCCTCTACTCATCCACCGCTATTCTCATAAATTCCACAGCCTCTACTCATCCACCGCTATCTCATATATTCCACAGCCTCTACTCATCCACTGCTATTCTCATATATCTCACTGGTTTCATAAAAACACAGGGATACTTGTCTACAGCTGCGGCAATAATCTCTATAAAGATCCTGCACATCACAGCAATACCGCATCCTCGGATCCCAAGCTTATAACTTGGGCAGCTCAAAAACACATGCTTAGCCTTTTCTGCCAAAGTTCCCCAGGCTGCTGGGGTGGCTGTGCCTGCTGCACTAGCCAGCCTCAGCCACAGATTGAAGCAGAGCCCCCAGCCCACTCAAGGCGCATGTGCTGCACTCTTGGCTGTAGTCCAGACTCACCCATGGAGAGCTCCTGTTTGGGGGCCCTTTGTTTCATTTCCAGTCCTGGGCCTCAAGTTTGGACTCCAGCAGTTTTCTTGTCAATGAATCTCCTTATGCAAATCATTTCACGTCTTCCTCTGAGCTCAGCACACCATGAAGACAGGACCATAGCTTCTGCTTAGCTACATAAAGAGAGAGAAATGTTCATTAAACCTAGTTCCAGGGCAAGGTAAGCCTACTGGTTATACATTTAAATAAATAACCATTCAAATGTTTTGCTCACAATTAGGAAAATTTTCTCAATTGCTATCTTCACCAGCAGAAACAGAAGACTGCCATAAAGCCCCATTTTCTACCTCATAAGTTACTTATTTATACAAGCAAAATTAAACTTATATTTCTCCTCTAAAAAAGTGTGTGTATAAAATTCAAGTAGTATTATTCTGAAAAATACAAGTAGTAGATGAGCCAAGTAAATACAAAGACTGACAATCCTCTAAGAACATAATTTATCTTGGTGGCAGGTGGGGAGGATGCCATTTTGAGGTGAGATGAACTGATGCTCAAATTAATTGGAGCGGGCAGCACCCACCCTGCATAGCAAGGAAAGGGCCTTTGAAAGGAATATGGTTCCTTCTGTAAAGGAGGACAGGCTCCGAGATTGCCAAATGCTCCTTAACACAATAATAGTGAGGTTTACTGTTCCAAGATGGGCAAGGCCCGGAGTCATGCTGATACAAATTATTTCTCTCTTGGCGTATCTTAAATTGCATTGTCCTTAACAAAAATAATACTGACCTTGATGCGATGTGTTTACATGTTCGGTTAAATAGGAAACTAAAGTTAAGCCTCACACCACCTCACCCCACCCAGCCTAGTGATGAACTGAGCAGAAGGAAACTGCAATGAGCGCACTGGAGAAACTCCGGACACTACTGGAGAAACTCTGGACACTACTGGAGTTTGAAAAATGCAAAGGATGGAGATCTTAATCTGAAAGTATGCAAGGAGTTCCCTGAGTGAAGAGGGAGGGTGCGGAAATGGTACTGAACGACTCCATGAGAGAGAGTTGCAGAAGGAAAGGGGGAAGCTGAGGCAGAGAGAAGGAGGAAGTAGAGTCAAGGGGAGGGAATGTCCACTGGGGCACATCCATGCAGAGGATGAAGTATGGCTTTCATGACACAAACCAGACTGAGTTCTGAGCTTGTCCCTCCCACACTGTGCTCCTATACTGAGATGACTTCATCCTTTCCTTCTATTATTATAGTTCTGCCTGTTCTTCTGATGGAGAACAGAGAGGCTCTGGCAGAGTGGCCAGTGAACACTTTTGTTGGCGGTCTGGTTGAGACATCTTTGAAGGGCTTTGGCCCATGTGGATTATTAAATGACAACTGGTTTTTAGCAGTGACTATCTCAACAAAGATTGCCCCCTCCAAACATGGGAGACCCGACTGCCTGTCAGAGATAAGCAGAGCTGGGAAGGACCTGCTGCATGCAGATTACAGTATGAGGCCGGGGCTCCACTCATATGTGACCACATGGAGGAATCACAAGCCTCCTTTACTGCCCTTATTTCTTGCCTTATAGAACATATGTGCTCTAGGAAAACCAGTTTTATAGCTAATTTACATAAACTGGATGTCAACTTCCTTTTTATTTCTGTTATCAATGTAGACATTATAAACCCAATAGAAGACGTTTCAATTGAATATATTAGCACATAAGTATAGAAGGTTTCTGTGTATCAAAAACAAAACCGAAAGTCAAATGATAAACTGGGAAAAATATCTGCAATATCCTAACAGATCAAGTGTTAATCTATGTAGAATAAACATTCAAATGACAAAAATGATAGCAATTTTTCATCTACCACACTAAACATTTTAAAACAAGAATGTTCAGTGCTGGCAAGGGTATAGTATAATGGTTTCTGGATAGCAATTTGGTAATAGATTTTCAGAACTTGAAATATGTTCATATCCTCTGATCCATGGATTCTACTTCTGGAATAGATTCTTAAGAAAAAAAAAAGTATAAAATGGGAACAAAGATTTAAGCACACAGCTGTCCTTTGAAGCATAATTTATAAAAATAAGCCAAATGTCCAATATTTGGAGAATGATTAAGGAAATTATGGTAAGTTCACATAGTGGGACACAACACTACTCTTGAAATGATGCTCATGAAACTTTTTAATGATACAGGAAAATTTTTATGAATGTTCTTTTTTAAATGAAAAATGTAAGATATTACTTTATATATAATATAATTTCATGTAGAATTTCATTGCAAAAAGATCCAGAAAGGAACATATTAAAATGTTATCAGTAGTTGCTTTAAATGGCTAGATTATTTTTCTACTTCTTTATACTGCTGTGCTATTTTCACACTTTCTGTAATGAGAATATGCTTTTATAATTAGAAAGAAATAGCAAAAAATAATATAGATTCACATGAAAAGGAACCAAGATTCTCTGAAAGAGTGGCTGAATTCAAGTTTGGGGTATGAAATTTATAAGATGAACCTGCAGCATTTTGTTGGTACCTGAAAACAAGGAAACTTTCAAAGACTGTTGGAATGGATCACATTAAAAGAACATAGAGTCAACCTAGAGAGGTTTCCATAGGCCAAACACGATACAGCTTGTGTTTCAAAAAGAAAACACATACTGCAAGTCATTAAAACACGTTAAAAATGTTAAATATGTTAGAAACAATGTTTGTGTTCATAATGTTATGAAAATAAAAATCGCTGATCACCTCTGGAAGCTGTTAGGGAACTGAATTATTACCCAGAAAAATGGGAAATCAATAGAAATGAGCATTTATTCTGGTTTTTCTATACAAACTATACCTTAAGGCAGTGTTCCTCGAAGTGTGGTCCCTGGACCAGCAGCACCACCTGAGAACTTGTTTAAAATGTAAAATCCCAGCCTCATTTTAGACCGAACCAAAATTCTGGGAATAAGCCTGAGCCTGAAAGGGTTAAGAGTAGGCTGTCTCTGAGCATTAGATCAAACTCTGACTCTTTTGTTTTTGTTCTGTTATTTTCTCACCAATTACAAGGCTCTGGCACAGCTGTTCCTTACCAAAGAGATATAAAATCCCAGATTCTTGTGTGGGTTCAAGGGAAAGAGTCTAGGTGGGCACTTCAGCCTGCTTTCTACAAGGACATACAGGTCAACCTAGTATAGGTGAGAATTCTCCAAGTGCTCCAGCATCTCTCAACTGGGGATCACACCGGAGTTTGGGGCCAAAGTCCTGCCTAGTATACTAATGCTCCTCCCTCGGCCATTGTCTCAGTGGATATAACTTCCCCCAAATTGTACCAAGACTATACAGTTTCACGGGTCAATTCTTTCATACCAGTAAGTAAATAATTCCAATCCCACTTAAACTCTTCCAGAGCTTAAAGTAAGGTTATGGAGCTGATATAACACTAATATCAAAATTGGACAAAAACAGCACTTTAAAATATGGGTATTATCACACTTGAGTGAGCTAGTCTTCCCAAAGCCTTGAACGACGTAAACAACTTAAAAGTCCCTGTCCAACCATGAGCTCCTCTTAGGAACAGCTTTTAGATGTTGGCCTGAAATTCACAAAATTCTAATCTGCATCATTTTTGTTTAAAATGAATTAGAAAAAGGGTGAATTTTCTCAGTCATCTACTTCTTCAGATGATTAGTGACCCTGGGAAAAAGTTTCCATGCAGGAACATTCAGAAAAAGATCAAATTTTAGAGAGATAAGTCTACCAATTAGGACCTAAGATCCCTGAAACACCAAAGGAGTACAAAGTGGTCTAATTGGTTCCTCAAGAAGATAGCAGTTGGATCAGACACTGGCACCCTAAACCAATCGCCATTGTGTTGGCTCACAGAGGCATCAATGATCTAAGCAGGGAACTTCCTTCAAACAGCCCCTGCAGTCCGTGTGAGAGCAAGTCACCCTCATTGTTCTATCAGGTGCAAGCTGCATTTATTCCGGGTCTGCTCTTTTAATCCTGTGAGCCATCCACATGTGTAAGGCCTCTGCTCTATTATCAGAGTGTAATCTTTTCACTTTTCAAAATAGCTTCTCTCTGGAGCCAGAAAGCTTAAACAGGGCACTGGAGTGCTAATCAGCTTCTGTTCGTGTGTGGGAATGGCAAGCCATCTGTGTAGCAGCCAAAACAGAGAAGCAAAGCTGGATTCCCTCAGTCTGACCCACGGATGCAGTAATGCCACCTTCAGCTCCTATTACAAAGACACTGGCCTGGGTTCTGATTAATGTACAAGCAGAGAAAACAGTGATAGCACAGATGATATGCACTTCTACTATGAAAAAACAGAACAGGCATCAACACTTAGTTTCTTTTGTAGTCATTAGACTACTCCTAGAATCAAAAGTTTCTGGGCTAAATTCATTACCACACCATGAAAGAAAAGATTGCTTCCGAAACATGTGTCTTTTTTGACTTGATACAGAAACACAGGTTCATTTTCCTAGGACATCTTCCTCCTTAGTCAGGATTTATGTGTCCATTTTCATTTTATGAGCACCTAAGTGCCTAAGCATCGATTCCTCAGTCAAGAAGAAAAACTAACTAAATAAAATGCTACATTTTCATACATAGGTAATCTTACTTTTCCTTATACTGGTATACATTTTCAGGACACACAGGAAGCCATTTCAATTAGTTTGTTTTTGGTTTTGTTTTGTAACTTAAGGGAAGAATATACCTGTTCTCCTCCAGGGGTTAGAGCGAGCCTGGGAAGGGCCCTGGGAGACTGGAGGCTGGGGTTTTGAATCGGAGTAGAAATAGTCAGCTACCAAAGCGCCTAGAAGTGGGTAACATCAGAAGGTGAGAATAAGCCACCTTAGAAAGACTAATGGCCACAGCCGAATATCCCATCTCAATACTCCACATACCTTACATCCAATCCAACAGCAAATTCTTCTGGCTCTACCTTCAAAATGTATTCAGAATTATCAATACATCACTTCTTCCTGCCTCTACCATTACAATCTGGCCCAAGCCATCATCAACTCTTTCCCAGGTAATTCTGATAGACTCCTAACTGCTCTCTCTTCTAATTTTATCTGCCCTACCCCAAGCCTGTTCTCCATACAAAAGTCCAAGTTATCCTTTTAAAGCGTATCAGATGATGGTACTTCCTTGCTCAAAACCCTTCAAGAGTTATAGCCTCAGATTAAAGGCAAGGTCTTGACCATGGATTGGAAGACCCCATATCCTGTGTTCCCCTTTTGCCCTCACTATTACTATGATCTTACCTCTTACCAGTCTTGCTCCACTCACTCTGTTCCAGCCTTTATACTAGCATTTCCCTCTAGTGATATGTTCTACATACCAGACACAAGCACCTTCTCACTCTGAATTCCTTCCAGTCTCTGTCCAAGTGTCACCTTATTTGAGAAGACTTCTCTGATCACACTACATAAAATAGTAACTCCCAGCACTCCCTGTCCCTCTTAGCCTGATGTATTTTATTTTCCTTCATAGCACTACTGTACACCATATCTATGTATCCATAAAGATAAATATTTGTTTATATTTTGTCTCCACCATGACAATAAGTACCAGAAGGCAAATTCCACTAGGGCAGAACCTTGTTTTACTCATTGGTGTATCCCCAGCACCCAGAACAGAGGCTGGCACATAAGAGACATTCAATCAATATTTGTTTAACAAATGAATGAATGAAAGTCACATTTGGCACTTTATTCAGAGAGAAAGGACAGAATTATAACCAAGAGACAAAGTTAAGGACTAGAAGCCAAGAGCATGTAGCGACAGAATAAGGACTAGGCGCTAGAGTAGAATCCAAGTGAGAAGGGTCCACGGTTCAGAAGACTGAATCTCACTTTTACTGCTCACTAGATGTGTGATATGGAGTAAGTCAACTTGATTTGAAGCCTGATTGTATGAGAACCAGGAAGCTGGTAGTTTGAGGAATCCAGTTCATTCCTCTTGGGGAAATGAGAACATTTCCTGATCCGCAGCACCTGTTCCATTCTCTGGAAATCCTCAAGCCCCCAGGGAGACCTTCTTGTGTAGTCTTCATTTCTGCGTTTTGAGTGTCGGACCTGGTGCCAGGCATAGGACACATGTTTGATAAATGACTGTTGAAATGACTGAACTGTGAGTATGTCAGGAATCCCCTCTGTAAACTTCGGAAGGTGGGATGTTAAGTCCTGACTCTGGAGATGGGCTGGCGCTCTCTGATGCTCCACCTTCACTCTGCACTCTCTTTCCTCTCTCCAGAGTCCTTGTAACCCTTCTCAGCCTAATATTATACCTTGAAAGACAAGACAGAACGAAATCAGGACTGAGACATCTACTTTGTATTTGTCCCCATAAGTATTAGAGTATGATCTTCAAGCAGGGTCTATTCTTTCTTAAATCAGGATTTGCTCCATTATAGCCTGTGGCTAAAAATAATGCCCCTCCACTTCTTTACCCCAAAGCGTTTTTTTTCAATCCTAGCATATTTGGATGTCATTTTTCTGGACACAGTTCTTGTATGTCTTATCACTGTTCTTCATGTCATTTTTACTCATACTAATGTTAATTAATTCTCAGTCAATAGTGCATGTGAGGCAGTCTTCGGTCATGTGTTCTTTCCTCTTTGAATTGTCCTTTAGTATCTGAGCTGGTAAGACAGCTCCCTCTACAGTCTCCTTGACATCTTCACGTGCCTCTTCCTTTTTCTTTGGTAGTATATTGTGTTTTTTAAATCAGGATTTTCTAATTCTCTTAAAGCCAACTTCCCACTTAAAGTTTCACATTGCAGAACCATGACTGCTTTTTTCTTATTTTTAGAATATCTACCATTTTCAAATCTAATACTACCCTTTCATTTTTTCTCAATTTTTACACCACCAACAAATTCCTCCTTATTGGTTAGACTTAGGTCTCTGTCAGGGTTCTCCAGGGAAAAAGAAGCAACAGGATAGAGAGAGAGAGAGAGAGAGAGAGAGTGAGAGAGAGAGAGAGAGAGAGAGAGAGAGAGAGAGAGAGAGAGAGAGAGAGAGAGAGAGAGAGAGGCACTGATTATAAGAAATTGGCTCAATTGACTATGGAGACTGAGAAGTCCTAAGATCTGCAGTTAGCAAGCTGAAGATCCAGGAGAGCTGGTGGTGTAGTTGCAGTCCAAAAGCCAGTAGGCTGAGACTCAAGAAGAGCCATGTTTCAGTTTGAATCTGAAGGTAGGGAAAAGACCAATGTCCCAGCTCAAACAGTTAGGTCGGAGGACTTCCCTCTCACTCAGGGGAGGGTCAGCCTTTTTGTTCTATTCAGGCTTTCAACTGACTGGAGAAGTTGAAGGCCCCCCCTACATTAGGGAGGGCAATCTGCTTTACTCAGGCTACTAATTCGAATGTTAATCTCATCTAAACACAGCCTCATAGGTACACCCAGAGCTATGTTTGACCAAGTGTCTGGGCATCCCATGGCCAAACTGACATATAAAATTAGCCATTACAGGCCCTTAGTTGCCAGGTCCCTTTGTTCTTTCTTTGCTTCTGGAAAATAAAAATTCAGAGAGGAATCAAGGTCTTTCCAGACTCTGCTTTCAACCAGAGGTTTCCTCCAGATATCTAGTTAATTCTTATTCCCTTTCATGATGACATCCTGTCTCTGCCAGGTTTATGCTTTGCATGATGTGTGCATCATTCAGTCATTTATTCCACAAGAAAAAAATCTGTATTGATCACCTTTTTTGCAGCAGGCATTGTGCCAGGAATCATTTGCTCCTTTCATCGCACCCAGTGGTCTATGGGCATCAGTGATTATTTCATTTCAGTTCTGCTCTCCTGATGGCTTCACCCACATACTCTGAGGAGAAGGTCCACTCTCAGTCTCCATCTTTTCTTGCAAGCACATAACTTCATATATAAGCAGTATTTTTCTCACTTCCTGGTCCGATTAATTATTTATTTATTTGCACTCTGTTGTGGCTTATAATTCATAGGCAAAGCTAGTGGTTTACTCACAGCAAGATAAATGCATGTAGCAAAAGGAGTCACAACCTGGAAATAGATTCACCCACCTGAACAGGGCAGAGAGACAGAGTGACACCCTCTTCGCTGACAGTGGTTGTCAAGAGATGTCCACAATTCATGGTGTCTTGGAAATACTGAGTTTTGGGCAAAAGGACAGCACTGAAAGAACTGCTGAACCAACAGAGGTGGAATGCAGTATGGAGAATCTACAGTGGGCAGAACTCTGAAGGACTGGGAGAGAGGCTGCCAGCATCCAGGATATCTGTGTTTAGTTGGCTGGATTGAAGTTCAGGAACAAGACCATAAGAACTGGCAAGAACAAGGCCTGACCTTGGTGGTTCACAGCACAGATTTTGAGGCCAGAGTGCCTGGTTTTAGATCCACTTCAGAGCTCAAAAATCTTGAGAAAATTAATCTCTCTTTACCCTGGCTTTTTCATCTGTAAAGTGGAAAAACTAACAGTACTCACTTCACAGGACTGTTGTGAAGTTTAAACGAATATATGTAAATTAGAATACCTAAAGCTTAGCACAAATTAAGGATTTCAATTTAGTTCTAGCAATTTTACAGGTTGTCTAAATAGGAACTAATGCAGAATACTAATAATAGAAAGTAAATGGGGGTGAGAATTGGGAGTGTTTTCACTTCTGAAAATTTAATAAAGAATGTTTCTATCAGAATAGGGCACTGAACAACTGCAATATGGACATAAATGTGGGAGTGAAAAGTCACCCTGGTACACTTGGCCAGGCCAGACTGGCTCAGATGAGAATATGGCCTTATAGATGTGCCTGACCTTATGAGCAGATGTCTCAGAATCTCAGATGAGGAGGAAATCTCCAGCTTTGGGAATTCATGCAGGGCAGCCTTGAAATTGTGTTTGCCTTCTTTTTCCATACTATTACTTAGTAATTTTCATTATGAAATATATCATATACAAAAGCATATATGACATACGTATAGACTAATAATAAAACATACACCTGTATATCCACCAACCAACATAAATTACAAAACATTACCAGAATGTTTGAAGCTCCCCATGTACTCTTCCCTAATCATAACCCTTTCCATTCCCCCATAAGTTATCACTATCTTGGATTTTCTTACAGATTTCTACCATTTGTACCATATGTCCCTAAATAACACACAATACAGTTTTTAAGGGCTTTGAATTTTATATGTATGGAATCAAACTGCTTGCATGCTTCTGTAATTTGCATGTTTTTCTCAGCATTGTCTTTGGTTGATGCATGTACCTGTGATCTTTCATTTCTATTGTGACTTGTTAATTAATAAAAGTTTCAAGTCACTGGGAAAACATAAAAAACTTTAAACTGCAGGTACTGAATGACATAGCTTTAAAATATATACAGCAAAATTTATTGAAACTACAAGGGAAAAATCAACAAGTCCACTAATCACAAGGGGAGATTTTAATCTAACTCTAAGACAAAAGGTCAAGCAGAGAAAAAAATCAGCAATAACAGAAGAGGCAGAAACAAAGAAACAGCTCTATAGGAAACAAGGAAGAATTAGTGAGCAGTCAAGTGAAGTATTATCAAGAGACCTAGCATAGTTTAGAGTGAGATGATTAAAAATGAGCATTCACCACAACACCCTTTTTATCCATGCCTCTCGCTAGGCTAGGAATAGAACCTTAAGGAGAAGTGTAAAATTTTCAAAACTTCTCTCATAACACCTATGAGTCTTCTTAATTTTTCTTACTAAGGAGAAATATTGTTTTGAATAATTGGATCCAGACCATTAATTGGGCCACATTTAATAAAGGTTCACTGTAGATTTAAAGATTGTCCAAATACTGGTTCTCTCTCCTCTCTTTTCCACTTCAACAAAATTGCAAGTGGCCTTAGGGCCACTCTATTCTGGTATGTGGACAATTCTGAGGTTGAGGCTTTGGGCTTCTAAGAAGGAGCTTTAATTAGTGCTCCTTCTTAAACTGTGTCCTCCAGCACAACTTATAAGAATTCTCAGCATTAGGGCCCAGGGCCCAATGGAAACAAGTCATATTTTGCCTTCTACTGTTTTTTTTGGCTGTGTTGGGTCTTCGTTGCTGTGCCCGGGCTTTTTCTAGTTGTGGCAAGTGGGGGCTACTCTTCCTTGCGGTGCGCGGACTTCTCATTGCAGTGGCTTCTCTTGTTGCAGAGCACAGGCTCTAGGCACACGGGCTGCAATAGTTGCTGCATGCAGGCTCAGTAGTTGCTGCACGCGGGCCCTACCTAGAGTGTGCGGGCTTCAGTAGTTGAGGCGCAGGGGCTCAGTAGTTATGGCTCGTGGGCTCTGGAGTGCAGGCTCAGTGGTTGTGGTGCACGGGCTTAGTTCCTCTGCAGCATGTGGGATCTTCCCAGACCAGGGCTCGAACCTGTGTCCCCTGCACTGGCAGGCAGATTCTTAACCACTGCGCCACCAGGGAAGTCTGCTTCCTACTTTTCATTATTCCTTGTAGGTAGATTTTTTCATAGGGATGTGTGGCTATCGTCTGGTGTACAATTCAGTTATTCCTCAGTCTCCTGAAAATATCAACACCTATAGCCCACCAAATGACACCATTATTTTTCCTGACAAGGACACATTCCTTATTCTAAGCTTTCTCCTTCAGAATCTCTTTTGCTTCCGTGGGACTCATCCTGATCGTGCAATTTCACGTGTTCAGAGTTTCTTCTGCATCTTTGCCTCCTGTAGACACCTCTCTCCACACTCCTAACACTTGATCAGGCTTTAATTCTTCTTCAGGTCATTAGAATCCTGTACTTTCAGATTTTCTATCTGTAGTATTTCCTCCCTTCTCTCTGGGAACTTGTCCTCCTCCCAATAAGTAAAAGAGTAGAGGAACCCTTCTTAAACCCCTTTACTTCCCATGAAACAGAATGACCATCCTACTTTTTATATATATATATATATATATATATATATATATATATATATATAAAAAACTGACCTCTGTATGAGGGGACAACTCACCTATTACTGTATGTGTGTAACCCAGTTGTCAGGTAGTGTGTTTGCCATTTGAATGAGATGGTTAAACTTCTCAGCCTGCAATATAAAGCCTCAGAGAGGGAAATGAATCAGTCTCACCTGAAACTTATTCCTTGTGTCAGTCACATGAAGAATAAGCCCATTTCTCCAGACTAAAAACCAGAATTGAAAAAGTAGACAACAGATATGCAAAAGATGCAGACACAACAGATATACAAAGTCTCTCTTCTAGTTTGCGCTGAAAAGTGACAAGATTTTTCTGGAGTTCATCAGTGAGGGTTGGGAACAAGGTAGTCAAAATTAAAACTGATATACAGAGACGTGCCAGAAACTAGGAAGGAAGGGACACAGATAAGATTTCGATGAATTAGGGCCAAATACAGAAATCTCAACAAACCAGATATGATGGGATTGGATCTCTCCTTGGATTTTGTTAAATGAAATGTTTTGACATTCCATCTATTTACTAATTATTCTCTATGCTTTTCCTTCATATCTAACATAGTCTTTGGGAGTTTCAGTCTGCCTTACATCTGCTAAGAACAAAGACCTGGTGGCCCCTAGGCCCAGAGGGATGCACTCAGATGAAGCTGGATTGAGAGAAACCTCCAAAGAGTGGATGAAACTCAGGGCACACAGCCGACACTATTTTTAAGCAGCCCCTCCAGTCCTAGCAATTCTTCTTCCAGAGATAAACCATACTACGTTTGGAATTTACTTTACTTAATGAGGTTAAATTCTTTAAAACTTAGTTCAAGCAGGAAGAGAAGCATAACATACATTTTTCACATGACCTGATTTTGGCATTTCCTCAAGTTCTCTCGTGTAATGGAAGTCCTTTAGTTCTTGAGTTCCTGACCTGTGGTCCACCTCCTCCTCCATCCCTTCTGGAACTGAGACTCTGTCACATTCTTCGTAAGTTCATTACTGGCATTAATTCCCTAAATGAGTTCCCAAACTGGGAAACTACCTCTGTGATCAGAACTTCCAAATGTCAAAAACATGCCCAGATACCTCCAAATATTATTTGCTTTGTATTCTTCAACACAATACTTTGTTTACATGTTAAGATTCCATTTCTTTGTCACTAGGTGGTTACATGAAATGCACCTTTTTTTTGGGCAAATACTGTGATAATTAAGGGCACACACTCAAGTTTTTAAATTATTAGCTCTGTCATTTATCAATATTCTACATGTAGAAAGGAGAAATCACAGACAGTTCACACATGGAGAACACCACTATCAGAAACTTAAAATATCAAAGTGGCAATTGTTATTTTATAAACCTTGATGTGAAACAACACAGAACTAGCTTAGGAACCACTTGAACAGCTATCAAAAGTTTTTTTCCAGACGTGCCTTTCTCTGTGGTTTAGGGAGCCAGTATATGTGGGTGGGGGAAGATTCTTTTATTCTAAGAACTATGCTTTCTTTTTCTGTGGTCCGGGGTTTCTTATGATACAGTGATATATGGGAAGGAGTATCTTGTGACTCAGAGAGACTTCCAGCAGGAGAAGAAGGGAGTCTTCATCCCTCATCATACTGGCTTTCTCTGCCAGCCCTAGCAGGGATTGCTCCCTCCAGCCCCATTTGGTATAGCTGTATGAGGAAGGCCAGGACTTGGCAAGAGGCCTGTGTCACCAGATCATTCCCAAGCAGGACTTCCCTTTAGGTCTACATGACACCGGACAGGAAATGATCATTTCCCCAGAAGATATAGGTTCCATAAAATACCTGCAATTATTTTGGGGGTGAGGGAAAGGTTGGAGAGAACAGAGACACAGCCTGGAAAGGATAGTGACCCCACTGGTGAGGCTAAATGAAGAGTGAACAAAGGGAGGGCAGTGGCCCAGAAGACCTCTTGGAAAAGACCACAGAATAACAGTAGCCTGCTTTAAATCTTCAAAAGTGAAGTGTTGTGTGCTGAATGAACGGGAAAAAAAACAAGATGCTACACAGAAGACTCCTGGTTCAAGATGGCAGACTGAACATACTTTGCTTTTCCCAATCCTTAAATCCCACTGAAATAATAGTAAAGTAATAATTTTTAAATAGCATAAACAAACAACAGCAAAGAGAACAATATTAGAGGGGAAGTGTGAGAATGCAGTCTCAGTAGACAAAATATTTCAACATATTTCTGAAAGCAGATGGAAGAGTGCCGACAAATGCAATAAACTGGAGGAAGTCATAGCCTGGATAGAGCTGCAAGGTACCACAGGGAAGAGGAAATCATATGCCTGGCAAAAGCCTACAATCAGAAGGTGAGGGTCAGAAGTGAGGTTAAAAACAAAAAGATTAACTGAAGATCTATGTATAGAACAGACTCTTCCAGCCCTCACTGCTACAGGAAGAACTTAGGCAGCCCAGCATTTACCACCAAGAAAAAAATCTCTGAAGAAATTAAATGAACTATTAAGAGAGAACTAGGGTACCTAATGAGTCTATTGTCACACAAAAGTTAGGCCCTATTTTTCACAGAGTTTGCTCCCTAAGAATTCATTTTAAGGAAAAACTTCCAGTCAACAAGCCCCCACCCATATATACACAGGACTCCTAGTCAGCCCTCCTATTCCCTCCAGTATTAAATATGAGTAGGTGCTTTAGTTATCCACTGCTGTGTAACAAATCACCTCAAAACTTAGTGGCTTAAAATAACAAACATTTATTATCTCACACAGTTTCTGAGAGTCAGGAACTCAGTAGCAGCTTAGCAGGGTCATTCTGGCTCAAGTCTCTCATGAGGTTTCAGTCCAGATCTTGGCTGGGGCTACAGTTATCTGAAGGCTGGATTGGGACTGAAGGATCTGCTTCTAAGCTCACTCATGTGGCTGTCAGCCAGGTCTTACTTCCTTGCTATGTGGGCCTCTCCTCATGTTACAGTGGTTAGCTTCCTCCACAGACAGTAATTCAAGAGAAAGGACAAAACAGGAAGCAGGAAGTTACAGTGTCGTTTATGACCTAACCTGTGAAACTGCAAACCATCACATCAGCCATATTTTACTAGTCACACAGACCAACCTTGATACCATGTGAGAGGGAACTACACAAGGACAAGAATATCAGAAGGTGACATCATTGGGCACCATATTGGAGGCCAGCTGCCACAGTAAGCAAAAAGAATTACCAGACATGTGGAGAAAACCTGAAGCACCAAAGAAAAATACTAATAATCAAATGTAAAATGCCACTCCAGATAGTTCATGAGGGAATAGAACTTTTAGAAACACATTGTTAGAAGCACTGATCAGTATCCTTAGATATATTTTACAAGCAGCAAGGAGTGATGGGCCAAGAGAAGACAGGGGATGGTACAAAAGAAGAAGAGGATTTTGAAAATAGTATTACATTAGATGAAGACATATACAGGCACACTTTTGTATTCCAAGGTAGCCTGGAGAGTGCGGCACCATCAATCCGGCCCTAAGAATTGACTTGAGCTCTGAGTATAACTGCTGGAAGGGAGTGTTGAAGAGATGCTGCACTTTTTTCAGGTCTTAGAATTAGTGTCTGTGTCTGTTTGTTCTAAGCCCCTTCCTGGAGGTCCTGCATAATTGCAATTAGAATTGCTGTTCATTTTGCTTTCACTGGGTGTGGGTATTACTGGAGTACAAAAGCATGCTTGCTCCATTTCTGAACTTGTAAATATTTGTAACACAACCAAGAGTAAAACATTGAGGATACCTTACTGCTTTTCATATTTAAAGTTACTTCTTTTTTCTTCCGAAAATCTATTATCATTTGAACTCCACTTCAAAGTCTATTTCTACTCTTTCTTTGTACAAATTCTGAGAACTGATGTGTACTAGGCGTGGCACTAGCTGCTGCAGATATAATAATAAGCAAGACATGGGACTTAGGCTATACAGAGTAGGCAGGCAATTTTCACCACCTTATGAAAAAGTCTGTGATGGTGGCAAGTACAAGGAGTTATGGATATATACTGGAGGATCTCCTAATCCAGTCCTTGGGAGTGTGTAGACATGAAGGATTTCCCACCTCCCAACTCCCTCTCTACTTGATTTTGCTTCCTAAATAGTTCTAAGATCCATAATAACCTCATTTCTACCACACTGTGTGGCTAGGCCAGGCTACTGTCATCAACTGCTTAGACTATTCCAATAGTCTCATAAATAAATGATCTTCCTGAATCCACTTTTGTCCCTTTGCAATCTGTTTTCCACATAGCAGCCAGTTATTTTGAAAACACATATTTTATCATGTAACTTTTCTGTTTAAAACATTTCAGCAGCTTCCCAATGCTCTTATAATAAGGATAAATTCTGTAACTTAATTCATCCTATACCTATCTTTCTAGTTACATCTGAACTGAACATGTACCTCCATTACTCACTTTACTCAAGCTGCAATGTTATTTTGTACACTACAGTCTGCATTTTTGCTACAGGTTTCTGAATGTATCATTCCCTCCTGACTTCAATATTTTCCCTTCCCCCTTTGCCTTGTTAACCCTACCTCTTCCTTCAGATCTCAACTCAATCATCATTTCCTCAGAGAAGACTTTCTTGATCTCCCTTATGTCCTTGATAACATAAAATATATCTTATTTTATGTTCTTATAGTAACATGATTTTCTCTTTCATAACATTTGTTACACTTGTGGTATTTCTTCTACTTGTGTGATTGTTTGACCAAAGTCTATCTTCCACACTAGACACATGCTCCTTAAGGTGAGGAACTCTGTCTATTAGGAGCAAACAAGTTGTCACTGAACAATTAAACAGGAGAGAATTTGAATTTCCTCCCTAAACATGAGAAAATTTTAATTCTCTCCCTAAATGGAAATGAACTTGGGCTAAATTATTAGATGGTAAAAAATCAGTTTGTTGTATTATAACTAAGCATGATGACCATCCAACCAGGAGAATCAATTCTTCAACATATACTAAAGGAAACCTCCCAGCTCCCTTAAAGGCAACCCATAATTCTTCAAAGACAGCACCTGAAGGAGAATGTCTATATGGAGAAGGGGAGCTTATACCTCATAACCCAACTTCTGCCCCCTCCAAACACTCTTTTCCCCAAGATCCTAAAATCAGAGATACAGGCATGGAACCAAACTTACTCTTTCCCACCTTCTAAGATGGCTAACTTCTCTCTCTCTCGTTTCCTTTTTCTTTCTTTTTTTCTTTTTCTTTTTTTTTTTTTTGGGGTCGCACCACACAGCATGCTGGATCTTAGTTCCCTGACCAGGGGTTGAACCCGTGCCCCCAGCAGTAGAAGCGCGGAGTCCTAACCACTGGACCCCCAGGGAATTCCCTAACTTCTCTTCCTTTGTATTTCCTAAAGTTGATGTCATGGAGGAGACATATGCTTGTCAGCTTTTACTCCCTTAAGAGGAAGAGGCTTTTTCAGGGAAAAAAAAGGACCAACTCTAGCTTAGTCTCTGTTGTAAAATAATGTTTCTAATTTTAGTAGGTGGCTCATAGGGACAATAAGATTGCCTTTAAGAACTTGGGAAGAAGGTTGCACACTGAGTTTTAAACTATTTTTTTAAATGATGGTTTGAGATATGTAAAGTCACAAAACAGAGACAGAATAAGTTCTGGCCAAGACTCAAACAAAACTATACTATTTAATATACTAACATATATAGGGTAAAAACTTGACAATTTTTAAGAGATTTAGTCGGCAAAGTAAGTTTAGAAAAGGGAAAAGTCAGAAATTGGTAGTGTTTTATTCATGGTCAGGAGAGAGGGTGTCCTGGCCCAGTACGATGACCAACCAGGTGCTGTGGCAGGTATGACCCTGTGCACTTGGCAATTTTCAGGGATCTATGACACCAGGCACTAAAATCCCCAATTAGCTTCCCTTTTTCTAAATTGCAGGCTCACTAAGCAGCCTTCTAGTTATAATTAACTGTTCCATTTTCATTTGCCTCCAGAGAAGGCATTTACTTTAAGTCTACCTAATGGCTAAACTTTTTTTTTTTTTAATTGTGGTACAGTTGATGTACAATATTATGTAAGTTTCAGGTGTACAACATTGTTCACAATTTTTAAAGGTTATATTCCATGTATATTTATTATAAAAATACAGGCTATAGTCCCTGTGTTGTACAATATATCCTTGTAGCTTATTTATTTTATATATAGTAGTTTGTACCTTTTAATCCCTTACCCTATCTTGCCCGCTTCCCTTCTTCCCCCTCCCCACTGATAATCACTATAAACGTATTTTAAATTAATTAATTGGCATTTATTGGCCTCTATGAGCTTTTTTAAAGGGAGTCCACTTTGAGAAACGGATCTAGCTCTCACCATGCTGACAATCATGTTTTCAGGCTGATGGTTTGAGAGCCATATTCTGGCTTGTCATGAATTTTCCAAGGAAATGCCTACCCAAAGGGATCTATCTGAATAGTCAGCCAACTTTCCAATGGGATACCAAGCTTTTCTCTAAGTGATTTTGCATTAAAACTGCAACAATTCACATGGAAAGCCTGAACTTCTACCTCCACCTGGCACTGAAGAGTTGCCTCTCTCCCTCTCTGCTGGAGAAGACAGAGGAAAGAATCAGTGAACTTGAAGAAAGAACAATAAAAATTACCTAATTGGAATAAAAGAGAAAAAATAAACTAAAAAACAAAACAAACCAAACAAAAATCTTCTGGTGTCCCAGGAAGAGAGGAGAAAGAGGGTGGGACTGAAAAAGTACTCAAAGAAGCAATAGATGATATCTACCCAAATTTAGCAAGAGACATTTATCTATAGAATTAAGAAGGTGAGTGAATCCCAAACAGGATAAACCCCCCAACCCGCCCAAACTTAAATAAACTTCTGAAGACTAAAAATAAGGGAAAACCTTGAAAGCAGCCAAAGGAAAATGACACCTTACTTAGAGGAAAATCAATTTGGATAACAGTAGATTTCTCATCAGAAACTGCTGAGGCCAAAAGGAAGTAGTAGCACATTTGTCAAGTGCTAGAAGAACTGTCAACCCAGAATCCTATAGCCAATGAAAACATCCTTCAGGAATAAAGGGAAAAATCAAAACATTCTCAGATGAAGGAAAATGAAAATTTTGTTGCCAACAAACCTACCTTAAAACAATGGCTATAAGAAGTCTCTAAACAGAAAGGAAATAACAGGGGCACATTAAGAAGGAAGAAAGAGGGTAGTAAGCAAAAATATGGATAAATACAATAAATATACCCTTGGTGATTTACACAGTAGAAAAGAGTTAAGTCTCAAATCAATAATCTAAGATGTCACCTCAAGAACTCAGAAAAAGAAAAGCAATATAAACCCAAAGCAAAAAGGAGGAAAAACATAACAAAACTGTGTGGTACTGGAAGAGCGATGGACAAATAGAACAATGGAACACAACAGAGAACCCAGAAATTGACCCAAACAGATATGCCTGATGGATTGTTGACAGAGGTTCAAAGGTTGACATTCAAGAAATTCAGTGGAGGAAAGACAGCCTTTTTAACAAATGGTGCTGGAGCAACTGGACATCCATAGGCAAAAACCTTGACCTAAGTTTCACACCTTAGACAAAATTAACTCAAAATGGTCATGGACTTAAATGTAAAGTGTAAAACTATAATGTTTTATTTAAAAACTAATACTTTATAAGAAAATGTTAAGGAACCATTGGCTAGGCAATGATTTCCTAGACTTGTCACCATGATCCATAAAAGGAAAAGTAGGTTGTACTTCATCAAAATTAAAACTTTTTCTCTTAGAAAAACTGTTAGGAGAATAGGCAAGCTACAGAGCGAAAAAAAAAAAAAAAATTTTGCAAAGCATATATCTGACAAAGGACTAGTATCTAGAACATATAAAGAATTCTCAAAACTCATCAGTAATAAAACCAAGAATCCAATTAGAAATTTGGAAAAGGACATGAAGAGACTTCACCAAAGAGGATAAAGCAGATAGCAAATAAGCACATGAAAAGGTATTCAACATCATTAACCATTTGGGAAATGCAAATTAAAACAACAAATGAGATGTCATTACACACCTATCAGAATGGCTAAAATGAAAAATAGACACCCAAACTGAATCACACTCATACATTGCTGGTGTGAATATAAATGGTACAGACTCTATGGAAAACAATTTGGTAGTGTTTCAAAAAACTAACATGCAACTACCATATGATCCAACAATTGCACGCTTGGGCATTTATCCCAGAGAAGTAAAGACTTAGGTTCACACCAAAATCTGTAAACGATGTTTATAGCTGCTTTATTCACAGCAGTCAAACAATCCCAAAGTCCTTCAATGGGTGAGTGGTTAAACAAACTGTGGTACATCTGTACCTTGGAATACTACTCAGCAATAAAAGGAAACAAACAACTGACACACAAAAACCTGGATGAATCTCCAGAGAATTATGTTGAATAAAAAAAGCTAATTCCAAAAGGTTACCTATTGTATGATTCCATTCATACAATATTCTTAAACTTATAAAATTATGGAACTGGAGAATCAACTAGTGATTGCCAGAGGTTAAGGAAAGAGTACTCTGAACTGAGTAGACTGGGTAAAGGTACTTGAAAGTGGTATCCTTCTGTGTTATTTCTTACAATTACATTGGAATCTACAATTATCTCAAATTAAAAAGTTAACTTAATCTTCAAAGATGAGTAGAAACATTTTCTTTCAAATGTTGTCTTTATTTTGTCATTGCTTTATGCTTCCTGTCAGAATAGGAACAATAAATACTGATTGAACATAGTATGTGACAGTTATTTTAATATTACCTCATTTGATGCTCACATAACACTGTGAGGCAAGTAATATTATCCCTATTTTATATTTACAGTACATGAGGCTTAGAGAGTTTAAATAACTTATCCAAGATCACATGGTTGGTTATCAAGTGTCAAAGTCAAGATTCACCTGCAGACCTGCCTGGCTCTAAAACTGGTGCTCTTAATGCCATAATATCCTTCAAAGACAATCTATGTTGAGCATCACTTGACAGTACTTTATTTTGGACTGAGAGCTAGGAGCATGAGATATTGTGTTTTCCCCTCACCCAGTTGTTTTTCCTTGTAGCTCCTTCCCTACACTGCTCCTCTATGCTCTAGTGCCGATATATTTCTTGTATTCCAGAAGCATCACAGGCAAGCTGAGCTTTTTCTGCTTCACTGACTGACCTGATAAAATCCAATATTTCTTAAAATAAGCTTCTAAAAAGCTCATGGAATCACTGTCAGGCACTGCCTGCAGCACCCAGAGTTTGTTCAGTCCTTCTGAATCTCTCAGTAAAAGTAACTGCCTCACCCTTCCCTTCATTCTACCTATTCTCTGATGATTCTGGGCAGTGTGGCAGTGGTTTTTAAGTTATTTTAAGAAAATCCATTCATTATCATAATTAATCAAAAACCTCACTTGGGGTGATTCCTCAGCCTGTGATACAGACATCTTGCATCTGCATGGCTTGGAGATAATAAATTAATTCAATATTACATGGATACCACAGAACAATTTTTAAGAATTGTCAGCCATACAGGGCTCTATAAAGATTCCGGTAAACAAAACGCCACACAGACCAGCCATTCTTCAGCAGTAATATCTCCCAGTAAGTCCTTTGGAAAAAACTGAATATACATTAATTTGATTTTTGCCATGTGTCGGGCACTGTGCTAAGTGTTTTAAATGTGTTCAATGATTTAATCCTCCCCAAACCTTCATGAAGTGGGCATTCTTACATTTTCATTCTACAGATAAGAAAACAGACACGGAGAGGTTCAATGGCTTGCCTCAAACCACACAAGAGATGGGATTTTGAACATAGGCAGTCTGATCGTGAGCCCAGAAGCTTAACCATAATGTTTTACTACTTCTTATTTTAATGAATTTACTTATATTTATATATTATACGAATTTTCTTCCATGTGCCTTCAGGGATCATTAGAAGGAAGTTGAAGTCAGGAGAGAAAACGGAAGTGAAGAAAGTGTCAGAGAAATGATTTTTTAAAAAACTTTATTTTTTAATAATTCCAAAGTTATGCAAAGCCTGCAAGAATAGTAAGAACTTTAGTATGCCTTCAGCCAGGTTTCCCAATGGTTAACTCTGACACATTGTCTTCATCATTCTCTCTCCCCCCCTCACATCTCCCTCTCTCTGTCTACATATATGTATGTATGTGTATGTGTACACTTTTTTCTCTCCAAATTAGTCGAGAATAGGTTTCAGGCATGATGACCCAGGTACTGCTATTCCCTAAAGAAAAGGAAACCCTCCTACATAACCACAAAATTGAGAAAATTAAGATTGAGACCATATTATCCACAAACCTCATTTAAATTTCATGAATTGTTCCAACAATGTATTTTATACCAAAGGAAAGTTCAAGATTCATCTGGGGATCAAGGATTACATTTCACTGTCATCTTTTTTCATTCTTTTTCAGTCTGGAACAGTTCCTCAGTCTTTCCTGATTCATGATCTTGACATTTTTGAAGAGTACAAGATAGCTATTTTTTTTTTTAGAATTCCTATCAATTTTATTTTACTTATGTTTCCTCAATATTAGACTCAGGTTATGCACTTTTGGCAGGAATGTCACAGAAGTAATGCTGTGTTCTTCTCAGGGTATCTTATCAAGAACAAAATGTTGATTTGTACCATTCCTTGTGATGTTAACTTTCATCACTGGGTTAAGGGGGTGCCTATCAAATTTGCTCACTATAAAGTTATGACTTTCTCTTTGTAATTAATAAGCATCTTGCAGGGAGATCCTCTGAGATTACATAACAATCCTATTCATCATGAAACTTTTACCCACTAGTTTTATACTCTATTGATGTTTTTTGACTAAATAATTACTCTGATGTTTGCTTATGATGACTTTCTAATACTATCATTTCTTCTAGATTTATTCATTGGTATTACACTATAAGAAAGAGCTTTTCCTTTTCCTATATTCATTCATTCACTTACAGACTCATTGATCCTTATTTTAATCAATTGGTTATAATATGTTAGTCATTATTTATTTTGATGCTCAAACTGTCCCAAGTGTCCTTCAAGCTGGCTGCTGTGTCCTTTTGACAAGTCCTCATAATTTTTTATTATTTCCTTGCTTTATGACAAATCAAGATACTCTGGACTCATCTTGTACCTTCTCGTCTTAGTCCTGGAAATAAACATTTCCCTAAAAAGGCCTGGAATGAAAAATTTCTTTAAGAAGTTTTCTCTTATTTGATAAAGATATTAGAAATCAAGATCTGGGTCCTAGATGCGCTCTTTGCTACTAGGGTTACATTAGCAGACATAGCTAGAAAATGTACACATACATATACAACACACACACATCTATACACACACACACAGAGCTATATCCATGTTTCTCTAGATAGGTAGATCCACAAAGAGTTCATGTAATACCTCCATTTCCAATTTAACAACACTCTGTTCATTCTAACTTTCACCTTTTCAGTGTTTGAATATCCTTTCTCTGACAATGAGAGACGTGGCTCCCATTTCTCTTAATATATATTCTGGTCATTATATACTGGTCATTTCCCCCACTTACAACCAATGCCTTTTCCACCCCAGCCCCACAGGACTCATTAGCCCAGGCTACCTCCTCAGCCCTGAACACCTCCTCAGCCCAGGACACGCAGTCCTCACAGGAGTATATATTTTTACAGTGAAGCACTGAAAGTAAGTATAATTATGTAAATAGATCAGGGCCTTAGAACTGCATGTTGGTGGAATCTGTGAGCTATGACCCAAGACAATACAAGGTTCAGTGTACATATAAAATATAGAGGAGGTGATCAGGAAAGATTTTATGTGTAATATGACCACTGATCAGCCCCTCAAAACTGTATCTGGCAGAGAAGGGGAGGGGGCAGGTGGAGTGCACAGCATGTGTGCAAAGGTATGGAGGTATGAAACAGATTTTTCTATTCAGGAAATTGTAAGAAGACAATGTCTGCAGAGATAGCTACAGTGAGATAAAAAGCTGTACAGGTAGGCAGGATACAGGTTTTTTTACATGATCTACAAAGAAGTTTAAAAATTATTTAATAGGGAGTGAGGAGTTATTGTCTAGTTTCAACATGGGAGAACCAGGATATCCTTAACATCTTAGAAATGTCACTCTGTCTGCAGCATTGAGATTACAATTTAAATGAGGCTAGACTAATGATGAGAAACAGTTATGAGACCTGTAATACTCCAGGGAAGAGACCATAAAGGTGGACGTAAGACATGTTAACGAGATAAAATCAAAGTTTTACTGGTTGGTAGAGGTGGGGAGTGTGGAAAAAGTTGAAATGTAGAGGGCTATCTATGATTCCCACACAGAAGACTAAGTTCATGGGAGTGATATTCACTGAGAATAGAGAAAGTGTTCTAGGGAGAAGATGATGAATTCCGTTTGTGATCTGTTGAGTCTATGTTGCCTAATGAATATCCAGCAAGAAACTGAGCAGTAGGTCTGGGGCCCTGAAGATTGCACAAGACCGAAGATAGATTTCTGAGAGTCACCAGTATACTGGTAATAGTGGAATCCACAATAACAGATGACACAACCTAGAGAAGTTTGCTCTGTAAAAAGAGAGAAGAGATAGCCAATGACAGAGACTGTAAATGAAAACATCCAAGGGATGCTCAAAGGAAGTAGGACTTGCAAAAGGGCCTTTAAAGGAATGGTTTGAGAATGAGGCTGAGAAGCTAAAATGTTCAGAGCTAAGCTGATGGGAATTACTTTTCCCTTCAAATTACTTCTGGATAGCTCCCCATAATACAGCATCCCCAAGTAAATAACTCAACACACAAAAAGGGAACCAAAAATGTATATTCAGCATCAAAAGCTGAAAATTAAAACCAACACCTAATAATATCAGAATCTTTTAGGAATCTCTAATAACTTTATTCCTCAAGAAACTTCCAGGCCTCATCTTATACTACTGAGGCTCTGAAAGCCTGAGTGGAGACTAATACATAATTCACAATCAGCTCAACTACTCACAAAATACTCTATGAACACTTCTTGCCTGGAAGGTTTCTGGATCCCCTTATATGCATCTTCATCTCATCCACTAGACTGCGTCTTTCCACCACCCACCTGCATGTTTCTTTCATCACTCCACCTGTGTGCCTTTAATGCTCTCTTCTCAAACTTTAATGTGCATTCAAGTCATTTGGGGATGTTGTTAAAATGCAGATTCTGATTGTGGGTGGAGTCCGAGATTCTGCATTTCTAACAGGTGACGTATTACAGCTGATCCAAGGACCACACTGAGTAGCAAGGGTTTAGAGTACTCTGTGCCTTCCCTCATGTCTCTACCTGTATATACCATATCTTCCTGTATACTCTCCCCTCAGTCTCTGTCCATTTTATTACCCTATTGCTGCCTGTTTCAACCTCCCTATGTTCTCTCCTTTCTCTGATCCACTATGCATCCATTACGTTTATTATGGCATTCAATAATGCCAGTGTCTTCCTCATTTTATTTTTATCCCAACAAAATTTCTATTCATTCCTTCAGTTTGGCTCAACTTTGCATTACAAAAGCAAATTGATTAAATCAAGTCACACAAGGGTCTTCGTTTCTGAGCCAATTTATGTCCCTCTGGGGTGTCTGTTCATTCAATCTCTCAGGAAAGAAATTCGGTGCAGGGAGGTTTTCCTTAAGTCACACCAACTGGCATCACTTTGCAAGACCAGGCCTATGGGATAAAAGGAAGAACCTTCCCTGAAAAGGGAAGCATTGCTCTTTTTTTCAAATTTCCCCTGCTCTAATCACTTTTTGGGACTTGAGCCTTGACAATCCCGGTTATTCAAAAAGAGGCAAGTGAGGATTATTGAGATTACAGTTTACAAACTCCAAATTGGGACACAGTGTCATAATGAAACAGAACATCTGAAAATGTGACCCCCTCAGAAAATTCTAGAACCTTGTTTGCAATGTGAAAATTGAATAGGGGTCCAGACCCAGCTCCTGTACCTGTGGATTCATTAAAAAGTTATTCGATCTTCTTAAGCCTTGTTTTTCTAATCATTAAAAGGCATAATAAAATCTGTTTCAAAGGGTGATTCTAAGAGTTAAATCCCAAATTTCCATATAATGTGAAAATCCAGAAGAAGCTCCCAACCCTTTACAAATAGTATTACATTAAATCTTCACAACAGTCTATGTGATGGGTACTATCTCTTACTACAACTTTACAGTTGAGAAAACAGAGAGACAGAAAGGTTTAGTAATTTATCCAAGCTCACATAGCTACTAGATTGTGGAGCTAATTAGAATTCAGGCAGTCTGACTCCAGAGCCTACACTTTTTAAGGACTATATTATTCTATTTCTGGCAAATTATAATACAGCATTCTTTCTGGACCTAATGCAAACAACCAGCAATGTTCCGCCTGGTGAGCACGAGCATTTTGAGTGCGAAGCTTACACCAGATTTATTTTATATCTCTCCCCATCCTACCCCAGCCTTGTGCTTTGGGATTGCTCAGTGTATTTTAGTCAAAAAAAAAAGAAAACAAGACTCTATCATAACTGGCAAATAGTTTTGAATGGAGAAATGTAGACCTTGGTCACTAAAATAAGCATTAAAGGCACAAAATTTCATCTACATAATAAATGACCAAGATAATCAAGTAAATTCTTCCATTCAACTCTTGCATGAAAAGCTCAGAATTCATCAATCTTAAAGCACAAATCCTTGGTAAGACTAGTTCAAACTAAGGAATCTGTGATTTGCTCCAATTTCCTTAAAAGCATATAGCCTATTATAATAAAATATTTGCTCTTGGCCTTATGCTGTCTTATTACTCTAAAAAATGGAAGAAGATATGAAGGAATTGACACTTTCTTTTAATATAGCTCTAAAAATATCCCAGGATAATATAAAGCAAAAGCAACAAAGAAAGCGTCCTGTCATCAAATCCTGCAGTAGGCCTGAGATGCCTGACGCGTCTCATCAAGAACAATGTACAGCACCGACGTGGTGGTTTCTCACAGCAATGAAATTTGTTGTCAATTATAATTCACCTGAGCACTCTGTGGTGGTGTGGTGACAGTTCTCTTATTCTGCAGACAGTTTGAAGGGTCAGAGGTGGTCAATCCATCAACACAATACGAGTTTGCAATGTGAATTACATTCTAGATTAGGTATCTAATTTCCCATAAGCCCAGCAAGCCAATAAGGATTCTGATCTTCTAAAACTTAGAGTAGGAATGAGAAATAGGTATTAGACTTGCAAGGGAGGTTACTATATGTGATACAGTTAAACTTGTCTTCTGTTTCCAGAATTATCTCTTTCTCAAGAGATGGGTTTTCAGTCTGTCAACCTTGGTCATGCTGCAGGCATTCCTTAAATATCTGGTTATTCACAGTGGTCCATTCATATTTAATAATAAGGGAATAAGACTGACTAGAAGTTCTGTACATGTGGGTGGAATTTAGCAACTGACAGGCTTCATATCTGTTCAGATGTATTAAATCATTGGCCCATGAGCCTAATTAGATCTCCCATAGTGATTTAAACTTTATAATTTAGATTGTAAATAATTAAAAATTGCGAGATTTTACATAAAAATTATATTTCTGGCTTCTTTTGAAAAACACCATCTAGCAACACTTGGTCCACATTCACAAATGCCAGTTGGCTGAGAGTTGGTGGCTATTCTCCTGCAATCCATTTTAAACATGTGTGTATATGTGACCTATCTGGTTCATGCTGACATTGGAACTTAAGAAATCTATTTGACAGCAAGCAAGCAGGAGGCTGGAATTTCTGCTGGAGAATCCTTACATACTAGGATAAAGAGGACTTTATTCTGAAGCATCAGACTGCCTTTCCTGGACAGATCATTTGTTTATTTTTTTAATATAAAAAAATTAAGCCCCAGGGGCAGGGAATTGAGTTGATCATGCTCCACAGGTCATTATCAGTTTGTGCAAGGCCATTCCCTTGGTATAGTTTATTCTATTGTATTTTTCTCTTAATTCCCTATCCACGCTCCTATTCCACTTTCCTTCATGGGCACCCAGTCAAATGTATTCCATAAGGCCTTGACATGTATGTATTCATGAAAAATAGAATATCTTATATATACTCTAGTGCTATTTTACAATATGTGTTTTAAATTTAAAGTTAAAGGATCTTTTATTGTAGATATCACTCTCTTCCTTATTTTGTCAATCCATATTGTTTTAATTATCTACCCATGTCACTCTTTACACAACACATTCATTGATTCTATTACAGTCTTCTACCACACATATCTATCATTCATTTATTCAACATATATTTATTCATTAAGCATCTACTATGTGCCAGATGTTCTAAGCCCAATGAACAAAACAGACAAAGTCAAGTCCCTGCTCTCATGGAGCTTCTATTTTCTCAGTGAAAGAGGAAGCAAGACCAATATTCATGAGTAAGGTGGAAGCATAGATGTTGGTGGTATGAGAGAGAGAATATATGAAAGAGTTATTTAGAAGAGTAAGAAGAAGAATAGAATGGTGACACATTGTCTGTTTGCTGGCAGCACTAAGACTCTACTTGAGATGTATGACCACAAACCTTAAGTGATACTAGCCAGCACGGTTTTGAGATTTTATCTAGCTATATTCAGCTCCCTTGGTGCAGCTGTGGAGCATGAAGAAAGTTACATCTAACAAGGTTGGGGTTTTGCCACATGAGAATGTCAGGGCAAGAGTGGGGCAAGGGAATTAAGAGAGTAACTAAGTGTTGGACCATGGAATCTAAGCTGGGTAAAGAAGGAAATGAGAACATGAAGGAAATAAGGTTTTATTAAAAAAATGTATTCTGGTTGTAGTGAGGGTGAAGAATCATTGGAGTCTAGAAGGATGAAATGTAAGGTGGTAGGACAGTCTTCTGAGAAAAACAAGTAAAAACTGAGATTATAGAGGGAGTACATTTAAAGATACATGCACCCCAATGTTCACAGAAACACTATTATAATAGCCAACATATGGCAGCAACCTAAGTGTCCATCAATGAACAAATGGATAAAGAAGATGTGTTATACATACATACAACAGACTATTACTCAGCCATAAAAAAGAATGAAATTCTGCCATTTGCAGCAATGTGGATGGACAAGGAGAATATCATGCTTAGTGAAATAAGTCAGACAGAGAAAGACAAATACTATATGATATTAATTATTTGTGGAATCCAAAAAATAAAACAAACAAATGTATATAGCAAAACAGAAACAGACTCACAGATGTAGAAAACAAACTAGTGGTTATCAGTGGGGAGAGGGAAGGTGGGAGGGGCAGGATAGGCGTATGGGATTAAGAGATACAAACTACTATGGATAAAATAGATAAGCAATAAGGATATATTGTACAGCACAGGGAATTATAGCCATTATATTGTAATAACTTTTAATGAAGTGTAATCTATAAAAACACTGAATCACTTTGCTGTACACCTGAAACTAATATTGTATATCAACTATACTTCAGTAAAAAAATTATTTTAAATAAAAAATAAAGGCAATGACTATATTCAAAGTATGACATGTACTTACAATTTCATCTCCTCTCCTCCAAATGCAGTGATGTATATTCGTATACATGTCTCCTTGTTAGATCCATGGAAGGGTTTCTTTAGTTTATTCCCAGGATCAGAATTGTTCAATCATATGGTACAAGCCTTTCCAATCTATCCAAATGTTGCCACATATCTTTCCAGAATGATTATACTATTTTATACTCCCACCAGCAGAGCATAAATGTTCCCCTTCTCTCACATTCAACTTCTAATTTTTGTTAGTCTAATGAGTATAAAGTGGTATCTCATGGTTTTAATTTTTCTCTAATTACTATTGTTATTAATGATTTATAACATATCACATACATGTTATTCATTCATTGTTGCCTTCTGTAAATTGCTCTCCTTTGCCCATTTCTCTATTTAGTTTGATTTATATTGAATTCTACATATATTATAGGTATTAATCCCTTATCCATTCATTTTGTAGTGTAACTATTTACATGTTGGTCTTTAATTTATGTGGTCTTAAATTTATCTTTGTTTATGATACAAGGCAGTGATCTAATTCTATTTTTCTCAATAGAATGAACCAGTTTCCCCAACAAGATCTACTGAACAATCTTTCTTTTCCTCAACTCTACCACATATGAAGTTATATACACACAAACCTATACCTATTTCTAGGTTGTCTACTCTGTTCCATTGTTCTTTTGCCATTCCCATCTTACTTGGAGATCTAATAGGTCTCCTCTTCTGCTCTCTTACATAAGCTTCTTAGATACTTGTAGATCTTTATTATTTCACATTTATTTATTATCTCACATATACTGTATTTTCTAAGAAGATACAGGAGAATATCTTCATAACTCTGAGGTGGAAAATACTTTTTGTAATTAGTCAAAAAAGCATTGATGGCTTTTACTACATCAAATTAATGATTCTTTTTTAGTGAAGACTGCCACAGACAAAGGTAACAGATGACTATCATCTGGAAGAAGATATCTGCAACATCTAAAACTGAGAAGAGATTAATATATATAATATACATAGACTATATATGTTGAGTTTCTCAAAAAATCTGTTAGAATATATGTTCAAATCTCATTTTATTTATATGTTAACATATAAAGAATTTGAACCACCATAATATTAAGTCCATCTGTCTTTAAACATGGCAAATGAAGTTTTCTTTAGGTCTTCATATAGCTTTTAATGTTTTTTGACTTAAAGGTCTTATGAAGACTTTGTTAGGTTAGTTTCCATATAATTTATAATTTTGCCATTACTGTAATGTTATCTCATTTTCTGTTTTCTACAAATAGTAATTGCCCATGAAGAGATGGTATATATTTTGGTAAGTTGATATTCAACAATCTTGCCTAATTCCCTTATTAGTTCTAATACTCTGTCTATTGATTCTTTAGAGTATTATATGGAAATTATCACATTAACTGCAACTAATGCACAGACTTACAGTAGAAGAGTAGCATTATACCAGGCTAACCTAACCCTGATACCTAAACTAGAAAAGAAAAACAAACATAAACACAAACTACAGACTAGACTCACTTTTGAACATAAATGAAAAAATTACAAATCAATATTGGAAAACCAAATCCAGCAGTGCATTAAATGAATAATATATCATGACCATGTAGGGCTTATCTGATGATATAAAGGAAAACATACTACCTGACTGATAGATATCTCACAAGTGGTTGTTAATGTTCAACAACCAATCCTGGTTAAAATGAACAAATAAAAATCCCAGTACTTTTAGAAACTAGGAATACAGTAAAACTCCTTAAAAACACCCCACAGCAAATACCATGCCTTACATTAGATATTAGAAGCAAGCCCACTAAACAACAAGAGTAAAGTTAATGAGGATTCTCATTACCACTGCTACTAGTAAAAATTTGATTGGGAGTTGTACCCATTTCACTAAGACACGAAAACCATAACGAGATACACACATTAGGAAAAAGAGACAAAAAGTGCTATTTTGCAAACTATATGATTGTCCCCTTAGAATATACAATATAATCAACTGAAAAACTATTAGAAGTAATGAGTGTTCAGTAAGCTGGCCCTATATGAGGGAAATCTACAAAGGTCAATAGTCTCCTATATCAACCAGTCATAATAATTAGAAAAGAGTGAGAAGGAAAAGCATTCACTGCAGGATGAAAAATTGTTAAATACGTTAGAATAAACCTAACAAAATCTATATGAAGAAAATGACTCAATTTTACCTAAAAACATGATAGAAACTTTATTAAATAGAAAAGCAAACTGTATTATTGGATGAGAAAACTCAGTATTTTTAAAATATTAATTAATACAAAGTTATCTATAATTTTGGTGTATTCTCAATTAAAATATAAAATAATTTTTTTAAGGAACTTGACAAGTCGATTTCCAATCTTATCATTTAGGGAAAAACCCCACAAGACTTAGGAGATAAGGAAATAGAGACAACTTTGACTATGAAGGGAAGGAGAGTCATAGGGCAATAGCTAGAGAGGGTTTAATGATGATGAGGTTTTTTTTTAAAGAGACTTGAGTACATTTAAATACTGATGGGGAAAAGCTTATTAGCTTTTGAAATTGAAAAAAATAATAGCACAGGTTTCCTAAATGGCTGAAGGTCATAGTACATTCACAATAAAGCTATAACAAAAAGAACATTTACAATCTGAGTAACACTGTTTCAGAATATACAAAACAGAACTCTTGCTTAGGGTGGCATAATGAACATGTTAGTTAACTCCTACCTCACTGAAAGGACCAAAAGGATCTAATGAAAAGGAAAAATCAACCAGTGAGGGGACTACAGAAGGTTTTACCTGTATTTACATTGAGAATATATTGAAAGATACAATGGATATAACATAGGAAAAAGGAACACTAAACTGTAATTTCCTACAAGAGACAGAAAAGCCTTTCTGGGAATATGAAGAAAGTAATGCCAAGGTAATTCCTAATTAATCAAAGCTAATCCCCTAGTCACCTTCACTGTGCCTTTATTTGATGCTGAAAGGAGGACAAACTGCAGCATTTGCAGGAAAAGAGGCCTATCTAAATCCTATTTGAACCTAGGGGAAATGACATTATCCAAAGAAATAATCTAGCCCCATAGCACAGATTACTAGCTAATTAAGGTAAGGGTCCTGCTGTGGTGATACCTAAAAAAGGCATGATGCATTTTGTTCATTATATACTGTCATGTGAACACTGCCATAATAAAATATCGAACAGTATCATCACCTTTAAAAAAAAAAGGCAATCATACCAATTACAAAAGGAAAAAAAATGTAGGCTTAAGCCTATTTGAACAAATTGATCTGCTCTGGAGAGATTAAAACACACACTAAAATTTTGGATAAAATATATATAACAAAAATAAATCTTAAATGCCTCAAATATCTGCCAAAATAATAAGAATTTATCAGGCCAAAATGTAAGTGAAGAAACTTTTGCTAGGTGAACATTTGCCAAATCTCTGAACTTTAACTGTAGTTTTCAAGGCTTGCTTTCACTTGGGAGTCAAAAGACCAAATCAAGCGTACATCTGGGTGAGGATTCTAAAAGGAGAGCAGCCCTCCAAAGAGCTCTATCCTCAGTGCCTTCCCTACCCCAGAGACCCAGGGACTTGCTTTGATACTGAACTGAGCATCCATCAAACTGATTGGTAAATAAATGTGTGATGATATCAAGAGTTACAAGGAGGTGAAACAACAGGTATTCACAAGTATGACTAGCTGAACTGCATATTAAGGTCACCACATTTGAAAAGCAATGAAAATTAAGAAACTACTACCTCATTCAAGAAATGGATCTTGGGGAGGGGGAAGGGTAAGCTGGGACAAAGTGAGAGAGTGGCATGGACATATATACAATACCAAAAGTAAAACAGATAGCTAGTGGGAAGCAGCCGCATGACACAGGGAGATCAGCTCAGTGTTTTGTGACCACCTAGAGGGGTGGGATAGGGAGGGTGGGAGGGAGGGAGATGCAAGAGGGAGGAGATATGGGAACATATGTATATGTATAACTGATTCACTTTGTTATAAAGCAGAAACTAACACACCATTGTAAAGCAAATATATTCCAATAAAGACGTTAAAAAAACAAACAGAAAAACAAAACAAAACAAGGACCATCCTGTGAAAGTTAATTATTAAAACAAAACAAACAAACAAACAAACAAAAGAAATGGATCTCACAAATCCAATACTGAGTGAAAGAAGAAAGTCACAAAAGAAAACATATAGTATAATTTCTTTCATATAAAATTATAAAATCCAGCAAAACTTCTCCTATTATATAAGAATATAGTTAGGTTATTAAAATATAAAATTAAAAAGTATATATAGATAAAGAAAAGCAACAGCATGATTATACAAAAGTCAGGAAAGTGGTTACCTCCAGGAGAGGGAGAGGAGTTATACTTGAGGAGAGGCAATGGGGACCTCTTGTGTGCTGGCTTGATCTAGTTAGTGATGATATACAGGTTCACTTTACAATTTTTCTCTAAACTGCACAAATAATTATATACTCTTTTCTGCATGTATTTTGCAATAAACATTCAAAAGGAAACCAAGACAAAAAATAAATAAAACTAGGAGAAGGAGGATGACAGCAGAGGAGGAGGAAGAAAAGGAGGAGAGATGAAGGCACATAGCTCTCTAACTTGAATTGTCACAATAAACTTGGAAATCTAGTTTTTGAGCATCAAGATAAGGCTCCCTGCTTTGGCTGCTCCTAGCTCTGCAGTTTTCATTTTCCTTCTAGGTTTCTGGATCTCTAAAACAGCAAAGTAAAACTAGAGAATCGAAAATGTCTTCTGTTTGTCAGTGTTTCAAGTATTTGAAAGGAACCAACAGAGTCTCTGACAAAAGTCACCATCATCGCTTCCCCACTGATAAAACAGAGACATCTCTCAGCTAACATAATGAAAAGAACAAAAATAACTGGACTATGAAATTACTCAGCAGTGAAAAAGAGGGACTGAACTGACAAATCCATGCAATGTCTCAGCCCCTAGCACCTCAAGTAAACTGACTTCTTGCTTGAAAAAGTAAGAATCATTAGAAAATCTAGAGTTCACAAGATTTGGGTGTACCTTCTGTTTTATGAAAATAGAGTAGAAACTTATGAGAAAAGAACAATCTGAGATTAAGAGATATTTTTTGAGGTCTGAAAAGCATGACTGCATTTTTTTAATGGGGTGAGCGAACAAGAGATTTGCTATGAGGGACTTCCCTGGTGGCGCAGTGGTTAAGAATCCGCCTGCCAATGCAGGGGACACAGGTTCGAGCCCTGGTCTGGGAAGATCCCACATGCCGCGGAGCAACTAAGCCCGTACGCTACAACTACTGAGCCTGCGCTCTAGAACCCGTGAGCCACAACTACTGAGCCCACGTGCCACAACTACTGAAGCCTGGGCGCCCTAGAGTCCATACTCTGCAGCAAGAGAAGACACCGCAATGAGAAGCCCGCGCATCACAACAGAGAGTAGCCCCCACTCACCACAACTAGAGAAAGCCTGTGCACAGCAATGAAGACCCAATGCAGCCAAAAATAAATAAATAAATTTTAAAAAAGAGAGATTTGCTATGAGAACTGAGACGACAAAGTAAATACATGCTCAGCAGAACTCAAAAGAAATGGCCCAATATAGATAGAACTGAGGAGAGAAAATAAGAGATGTGGAAAACAAATCAAGCACATGAAATATGCATATAAAAAGCATTCTCAAAAGAGAAATAGAACCATGGTCTGGTTTTGGTTTACTAATAGCTTGTATCAAAAATGGATACTGAATATTCATTAATGCTTCATTGGAATCTCTGGATATGATCATGTGACTTTTTTCTTTTGATATACTGATATAAAAGATTATATTAATAGATTTTATAAAGCCACATTCCTATTTATTCATGGTAATATTATTCTTTAAATATGTTGTATGGTTCAAAACCAAAGAAATAAAAGAAAAACATGCCTTGAACTAAAGAACTGCCTGAATTTTCAAGTTGAAATGTTCCACTTTACTCACAAGCAAATGTAATGAAAATAAAAGGTATATCCTCATAAAACTTGTGAATTTTAAGGATTAAATAAATTCAAACTAGCATTAAGTAAAAAGATAAGATACACCACAAAGGAAAATAAAGCTCTGTTGGCCTCAGATTTCTCCTCCATAAAAATAAGGGCCAGAAAACAATTTAGCATTATCTACAGAATCTTGAAAACAATAGACATAACCAACATTTTCTATGTGGTTTTGCAAGTATTCATTTGAGAATCGATGGAAAGACATTCACATCCATATAAGAACTTAGAAATTCTACCAACCACATTTCCATCCTTAAAAGCTATTCCAGGTTCTACTTTAGCTGGCCACAAAACAAATTTTAAAATTTTTTTAAATTTAATAAAAGATACTATAAAAACTGGCAGTAAGTACTGAAAACAAACAAAACAGACTACATAGTTTTTAAATATTCCAATGGAATTGAACGCAATTGTCACTATTTTTGACAAAGCAGCTACACTAAATAATTATTAAATTCTAAAATCCCCATGATTTTATTCAAAACTGCAAAGGAAGACAGGAGGAAACTAGGGAGTAGAAACATTCTCATTTTCTCTTTTTTGAAAAATGGGGGGGGGTCAAAAATACTGTTTCATTCTTGACATTTAAAGTATAGCTCCTTCCTCATTTATAAACAGTTAAATGTAAACAATCATGTTATCAGCACATAATTACATTCCATCTTCTTCAATTCCTTTTAATATGCCTTTTTCCATATGCCAATATTGAATAATTATGATGCAATATCCATCTTATTTCTTACTTTAATCAGATTCCTTCTGTTTTACTATTAAAATGCTTCCAGCTGATACCTTGAGATAGATACCTTTTATCATGCTATACTTTTAGTTTACTAAGAGTTTGTATCATAAATGGATATTGAATTTTTACTAATGTTTCTTTATAATCTATAAAGATAATCACAACTTTTTTTTCTTTTGGCCTACTGATATAAAAGGTATTGATAGATTTATCAAACTACATTCCTATTTGCTCATGGTGTATTATTCTTTAAATGTTGAGTGGTTCAACTTACTCTTACATTATTGAGAATATGTTTTATTTCTATTTATGGAGGAAAAGTACCTATAATCTTCATATTTTTGTATCTTTGTCATGTTTTGGTAGCAAGTTTATACTGGCTTACAAAATGAACTTGGACATTATCTATCTTTTAAAATATTCTTCAATGATTTATACAGCATGGGGATTATTTCTTTAAAATTTGAACAAAACAAGTGTGCTTTAGAATTAATTCTTTCACAGATTTTAAATTGCTTCCATAGTTATTACCTTATTTATATATTCTATGTATTCTTCAACCTATTCTATAATTTCTATTTTTCTACTAAAATGTCTATTTTACTGAGATCAGGGAGGGGGAACCCAGGCCAAGCCTGATCTTAACTAAGAAACCCTTAGTAGAGGATATAGGGACAAGAGTCCAGAGGGGAACAAGGCCACAGTCATATGTAGACCAGAGTACCAGAGAGAAGAGTGTAGCACAAAATAACACCCTGAACATCTGCAGAAGATCCACCTAGAGTATCCAGCCACGTCCTGATCAGTGCATGTGTATAAGGAAAGTATCTGAGGCTGGGGAAAGCACCATCCAAAAGGCTTAGGAAAGAACAATACCAGGTCCTCATACTGGAACAAGGAATAGTGGTGCTGGTTGCCACAACAGTGGATTAGCCCTAGAATGAACACTACTCCACTGCTTTTCTTAATTTTGTAGCTATTGTGCTGCTTAGCCAGCAGTTATACCCTTAAGGAGCTGAGGCCTGGTTAATTTCAACTCTCCTGGGTATCAGGTATCTTTCTGGGCCTCTAAAAACATAGCTGTTTAAGAACACATCTAAAATCAGATAAGTGTTTCAACAAAGCACATCCCTCCCCCAAGGTTCATAAATCTAGTTTTGTTGCTAATCCTTCCCAGAACAAATGAAGCATGGAGGAGCTAATCCAAATATACTAGTTACATGTGGAGTGTTTACTCCACTGGAAATAATGAAAATAAATAAAGCAGTGTTATTATCGATGCCATAAAATCCATTTGGTGAAAACTAATCTTATTTTATTTTAGTATATCAAAACATTCATAATATTTATGACTTTCTTACATCAGAGATAATGGTGTTTCTTCAAAGCTTCTAGAAAGCAATTTTTCAATTCACTGTTGTGATGTACTTTTGGAGAGTTCTGCTGTCAAAAATATTTCACTGGACATAAAAGAGGAAACACAATGGCTTTATCCAAACCCTCCTTCACTTCAGCCTTTTATTTAGGTTCATTTCTGGTCTTCAATTTTCCTTCTATTCCAAAGCAAAAGCTTTGTTTTCCACTGCTAGTGTGAAGTGTTTTTATCAATATTTGTAGAGTATATGTGAACTGGGTTACAATTTCTAGTTTGTGTTTTTCTTCCCCACTGGACTGAGAGAGAAATATTCAGAGTTAGAGGCTATAATTGGTGTCACATGTCTGCATTTCCACCTTTCAGAACCATGCTTGGTCAGAAGTGTTGAATTCATCTTTAGAAAATGAGTGAATGGAAGGCTGAGGACAACTGCAAACACAAAATGGTCCCCTTTCACAAGCCCCATGCCCCTTCGTTCCTCTCCCGTGGGTTGGACGTTTTCTTGAAAACCACTGAGCATCCGAAAAGTGGGACTGCATTTCTAGTCTGTCTAAATGCCCAGGCTGATTATTATTCCAAGAATATTTCCCCCTAATTAAATATTATACAAATGGTTTGTTTTCCCAGGTCTCTAATTTTGGTGGAAACACCCACCATAATATCAACTGTGGAAGGTTTAGAATCTCACATAATAAGGTCTGGAGAAAAAGGCTTACAACAAATTTCCAGACTGAAAAAGAATGGATATATGTATATGCAAAACTGAATCACTTTGCTGTACATCTGAAACTAACACAACATTGTAAATCAACTATACCCCAATATAAAATAAATATTAAATTAAAAACAAACAAAAAACAAATTTCCAGACTAAAAAGGAAGGCTAAAACCAAACACTGCTGCATGTGGCCTCAGTAACAAAATAAAGCACAAGTGAAAACAAGAATGTTACAATGATTGAGTTGTCTGGCACAAATTTGAGACTGGCAACAGAATCCTATTATGTATCTTGATACTACTGGAAAAGTAAAAACAGATGGTACCATAATATAATGGAAAAATTAGGACATTTATGATTTTACAATCTCAAAACAGACAAGAGTCAATGAGTTGCTGCCTGTGAGGTAGCTGGAGGATTCAGGTGAGGGAATGATTGAACAAAGGAATCAAATACTAAGGGTTTGTCTCAAGTTACATCCAGACAACTGCCACCAGAAAGTGGTCAATGTGAAAGTAGTATGTCTCCCAAGATTCTGACAAAGCTGAGCTTAACTCTGCATTTGATACCAAAAGTCACTACAGCATTAAAAAAAAAAAACATACATAATCAATTCCAATTCAAGATTCATTGTGAGATTTCTTAGTTCAAAACCAAGACTGAATATGATTGAGGGGTAAAACGCTAATTGTAAAGAAGTTAATGATAAAGTAATTAAGAATAGGCAGTAGCCAGCAGAATGCCACAACAGCCACCCAAGATGTCCTCCTGTGCTCTCCTTATATCTTTTCCAAGGAGGAAGTATGAAGTATGAGTTATAAAAAGATAAGAGACTGGGTGAAACTAGGGATGGTGTAGAGCTTCATCTCTGTTAAGTAATCTACATAATAATTTTTAATATATTTTCTCAATAAGTATTTTCTATAATTCTGAAATAGGAATGCTTATTAAATAGGGGAAAAACATTCCCAATTTAGCATTTTTTCCGAGAACTGAGTCATGTGGCTTGACATCATGGAGACCTGGGCTCTTATGCATTGGCCTGCCTGGCACAGGTGACTTTTTTTCAAGCAGTATAACTTTGGGCTCTAGAGGCCACTTAATTGCATTAAAATTATTACTCTACCAAATTTCTACCTCTGTAACCTTGGGCAAATTACTTACCTTCCCTAGGCCTCAGTTTCCTCACCTGCAATATGGGTATTAAAAAGGCATCTAGGGCTTCCCTGGTGGCGCAGTGGTTGAGAGTCCGCCTGCCGATGCAGGGGACACGGGTTCATGCCCCGGTCCAGGAAGATCCCAGTGCCGTGGAGCGGCTGGGCCCGTGAGCCATGGCTGCTGAACCTGTGCGTCCGGAGCCTGTGCTCTACAACGGGAGAGGCCACAGCAGTGAGAGACCGGTGCACCGCAAAAAAAAAAAAAAAAAAAAAAAAAAGGCATCTAATTCATAGGGTCATTGTGAAGACTAAATCAGGTAAATTATCTCAACATCTGCTCAGAGGAATCAATAAAAAATCTGAGTTATTTCTGTTACTATCATGCGATTCAAAAAGGAAACGTAGAGATCACATAGGTCAAAATTATCTTAACCTCTCTCAATCTTTTATTTTTGAATCTGAAGAATACTAGGCTAAACAGACTAAATGATTGCATAATCTCTACCAATATTCTGGTATTATCCTAAGTATATAAAACCTCTTTTTAAAAACCTGTATATTTTCTTTACAGTGATAATTTCCAAGATGAATTTAGACTTTAAGTTTATTTTAAAAATAAAATACAACTGTAGTCTATATATTACTTAACAAAGCACCACAAAATTCCTATTCTCATCCAATTTTTTAGTATCTTCTTAAAACTCATATTTCATGTTTTCTCCGTCTGATAAACATACATGGTAAGGGTACTCCCTGTATTATGTTACCTTATAAGGCAAAGGTGATGGGATGTCCATGATTATGGATCATGGGATAGGGGATCTCCGTGATTATGGAGACACTATGTAGATACTGTATAAGACTAATGTTCTGTTCTGTTGTTATATAAGAGTCTGCATTAGCAGACCTGGGGACTCTTTTTCAAGCTTTGAAGAAATAAGTTGCCATGTTACAAGAGGGTCTGTGAGAGGCTCATGTGGCAGGGAATTGGGGGTGGCCTCTAGAAGCTGAGAGCAGCCCCTGGCTGACAGCCAGCAAGGAAACAGGGATGTCAGTCTTAAAGTCCTCTAACCATAGGCAGATGAATTCTGCCAACAGAAGGAATATACATATGTATAAATATATATGATAAACCAGTAAATTTATTTTTTTTAATAGAAACAAAGTTTTAATCTTTATGCAATCAAATGAATAAATATATAACTTTGACACCTCTGCTTTTGAGCCTAAAAAATCTTCCCAAACTCAAGATTATATAAAAACACACCTATATCTTCCAAGCTTTTTGCAGTTTCCATTTTTTACATTTAAAAGTTAATCCATCATCTAACAGGATGAAAAAAGGTCTGTGGATGGATGATAATGACGGCAGCACAACTGTGTCAACGTACTTAATGTCACTGGACTGTACACTTAAAAAGGATCAAGATGGTAAATGTTATGTGTATTTTACCACAACTTTAAAAATTTTTTAAGAAAAAACTTACCTAAAGAAAAAAAAAGTCAATTCATCTAGAACTTATTTTGGAGTATAATGATAGGATATATAATTTTTTTTCCGAAGTCCACAGCCAATTGAATCAGCATTACTTACTGAAATATTAATTTGTTCCTACAAATATGCATACTTGTATACCCTTGGATATACTTCTGGTCTTTCCAACTGTATGTAATGCTCATTATCTGATTAGATGAAGATTTCCAATTGCCTCTATTTCATTTTCATTTTATCCAGAAGAAAGACACCACCTAGCCATAAAGCCATTGGCCCTGGAGCTTAGGGCAGGTATAAGGAAGGAAACATGAAGCCACAATCCTTAAGCTTTTGGTGCCATCTAGAGGACTGTTTTCATGGGTTAACCTCTCTTCAGAGTCAGACACCTCCCCTAGGAAAACACCTTTCCCCTTCTCAATCCACTAGGGCAATTTTAAATATAAAAAAATTAAGCCTTACCATGTATAGGATGGCCCTCTGCCTCCAACCTTTCTCTGCAGTCCATCTTTCAGAGATGCCAGGGATATAATAGTCAAGTGCAGCTCAGATCACCACTCCTGTTTTCCCAAGTTTCAATGGCTTCCAATTGGCAACAGAATAAACTACATGTAAATCAGCAGGGGAAACAAAATCAAAGATGAGGAAAATCCTGAAATTCACTACAAATGAACCTAGCTGTATTTAAAGTGGGTAACATACACACACTAAAGAAGACTTTCTTTGTTTCAAGGAAAACTGAAATTCCCATCCTCTGGACAGCCTTCCTCTAATCAGAATTCATTTGCTCCCTTAGCACATTGCCCATACCTATCTCATAGCACTTATCTCTCTCTTTCGCATTCTAGGTAGTTTGATGCAGGACAACCTGTCACCCACATTAGACTGTGAATGCCTTTAGGATAAAGACAGCATCTGGTTCATCTCAGATTTAAATAGCCCTGATACCTTTAAGAAGAGTGACTTTCTCTGTTGAAGGTGAGTGTTGAAGGTGATTCTGGGATTTTTAAAGGGGTATTGTTGCATATGCAGTTCATTCCAGGGTATTAATCCAGATGATCCAGGCCTATCTCCCAGTTCATACATTTTGCCTGTTCATTTTTTTCTTATTTGTTTGAGCTTAAACTGATCTCATATTTCCTGCCTTTCTTATTTGTGGATTCACATTTTGGTATTCCTCATTTCTGCTCCCCTGTTAATCAACCTTAAGGTATGCCTTCTTAAATTAATGTTAGTGATTCACTTGTGTATCTTCACTCATCTGTACAGCTTAAAACTTCAGCAAAAACTACCCTGATGTCAAAAAAACCAGCAATATAATTATTAGAGAAATGCAAATCAAAAACTAGAATGAGGTACCACCTCACACCCGTCAGAATGACCATCACTAAAATGTCTACGAATAACAAATGCTGGAAAGGGTGTGGAGCAAAGGGAACGCTCCTACACTGTTGGTGGGAATGTAAATTGGTGCAGCCACTACGGAAAACAGTATGGAGGTTCCTCAAAAAACTAAAAATAGAATTACCATATGATCCTACAGTCCCCTTCCTGGGCATATATCTGGACAAAACTGTAATTCAAAAAAATACATGCACCCCTATGTTCAAAGCAGCACTATTCACAACAGCCAAGACATGGAAGCAATCTAAATGTCCATCAACAGATGAAAAGATAAAGAAGATGTGGTACATATATACAATGGAATATTACTCAGCCATAAAAAAGAATGAAAGAATGCCATTTGCAGCAACATGGATGGACCTAGAGATTATTATGCTAAGTGAAGTAAGTCAGAAAGAGAAAGACAAATATTATATGATACCACTTATATGTGGAATCTAAAATATGACACAAATGAACTTACCTACGAAACAGACTCACAGACATAGAGAACAGACTTGTGGTTGCCAAGGGGGAGGGAGGGTGGGGAAGGGATGGAGGGGGAGTTTTGAATTAGTAGATGCAACTGTTATAGAAAGAATGGATAAACAACAAGGTCCTACTGTAGAGCACAGCGAACTATATTCAATATACTGTGATAAACCACAGTGGAAAAGAATATGAAAAAGAATGTATATACATATGTATAATTGAATCACTTTGCACACAGCAGAAATTAACACAACATTGTAAATCAACTATACTTCAATTTAAAAAAAGAATTACAATAAGAAAACCACAGCCTCTATTTACTGAAAGCTTACTATCTCCTACATGCTTTAATAAATTGTCTCATTTAAATTTCACAGCAATCTAGTTTTTACTCATCTGTCACAGCTTAATTCAATCATCACTTCCTTAAGGATGCATCCTCTGATGTCCTTCACTACACCAAATCTTTATTAAATATAGCATCTTATAGCACTATGCATCTCTTTCATAACGCTTACCGCAGTTAAAATTTTACATTTTTTAACCAAAGTCTATCTTCCCTTTTGAACATTAAGTCCCTTTGAGGCTTAATAATATTTACTTTTGTTCACCACAGTGTCTCCATTGCCAGCTAAGCCATAAGGATCATCTTGTCCAGAAGTAATCCCCAGCAGAGTGGCCTCACACAAAGGATTGGCCTTATGCAAGTTCAGTGGAAACTTGTTAAGGCCCAGTTTTTAAGGCAATCAATCCTGGTCAGCTGCAGAGCTTGGACAACAGTTGCCTCTACAGCTACGACGTTAGAAAAGAGCTAAAACTCCCACAATCATTAACGCTGATGTAGCAAATCCTGCCACTAGTTTGCTGTCATACAGCTTCAGTTCCAAGACTTTCACCCCAGCCCACTAACACCTTAGAAGAAGTGTTAGTCACAGTAACACCTTTGCAGTCCTTATTTATATTCTACTGTCTCTGCTTTCTCTAGTCCTTGACAGCTGGGCTGGCTAAAAATCTCCACCAGGGGTCTCAGTGTCCTCTTCTTAACCAGTCTGAAGTAAGGTAGATAGATTTTTATTATCAAGACCTCAACTTCTTCAAATCCCAACCATAAGCAATGAGTGACAAGAGGTTAAAGTGAAGGTTCTGTCATGACATAATGCTATTGGACCCTAACCCCTAACTATTCCTGGGGAGGGGCTGGTACCTCCTATATTGTGCAACCCCAAAGCCCCAGAGCCCAAATGTAGGAGTTCTCTCCCAAAGCTGATGTCTAATCCTGCTGGATCTCTGTGCACTCCCCTAGAATGCATCTGGGCAACCACCGATTGTCTCTGCTCTGTTTCTGTGAATCTTCCTTAATTCAACAGCCATGTATATTTGCTGCTGTGCTGTTTGCCTCGTTCACATAAAATTATAAGTGATTGACATATAGTGGATACTGCATAAATACGGGCTCAACATTTGATCTAATAAGTAAAGAGAGAGGTGAACAAACAACCTCATAAGGTGAGCACTCCTATCTCTATTTTACAGGTAAGGCAAACAAAGCAGAGGTAACCAGGCCAATATCACACAGTTAGTGAATGGTGGGTATAGGATGTGAATTCAGGTCTACCAGATTCCATACTACTTACTCTGAATCACTATACTCTACTGCAACCCACGGACTTCCTTAGGTGCAACTGTAGGCTCTGTGTCAACTGTAAACAACAATAACAGCCACACTTTTTAAAATCCAGGCATCGTACTAAATACCTGATTTATGAGATAAAGTCTAAGCCAATTATGCCAGAGTAATAATTCTAAATCCTACTAGATTTGAAGGAATCAAGGTTTTTTTAACCTCTCACTTTTTAAAAATTGAAATATTTTGACATATAATATTGTTAGTTTCAGGTGTACTACATAATGATTTGATATTTGCATAAATTATGAAATGATCACCAAGATTAAGTCTAATAACTTAATGTGTCCCCATACAACATTAGTATAGTATTATTGACCATATTCTTTATGCTGCATGTTACATCCCTGTGGCTTATTTATTTTATAAACAGAGGTTTGTACCTCTTAATCCTCTTTACCTACTTCATTCCCCTTCCCCGCCTGCCTGCCTTCCCTGAAGGAATCAAGGTCTTGATAATAACATGTCACTTCAAACTGGTTAGGAATGGGACACTGAGCCCGCTGATGGAGGTTCTTGGTCACCTTAGCTGTCAAGAAATTGAGAAGGCAGAGGCTACAGAATATAAATCAGGGCTGTAAAGAGTCAAATACATCTTCTAGATTTCAAGTTGAGTGAATACAGCCTGAATAAATACAATAAAACTCTCAAGTTGAACTCTTCTGAAGACTTCTAGTACACGAGCAATTTTACCAGTCAATGGCAATGATAAACTCCAAAGGAAAGTCGTGCTACTGCTGTGCGTAGAATACTGTGGTACTACCACTTAATGAACCCCATTCATTCCCGGCACTGTGTGGTGTGTTTATATGCCTTATCTTATTTTAAACTCTCACTTTTATGAGATGATTATCATCATTTGCATATGAAAAAACCAAAGGTCAAATTTTTTAAATTGCCCAAGCCACGTAAAATAACAGAATGCGGACTCATACATATGACAAAAAGATTACCATTCTACTCTAACAAGGAGCCTCCAAACATTATGAAGAAGCTATATTAGTTTTTCCTAATTTCTTCCCTAAAAATTCATAACACATCCTCAGATTTTTCATTATTCTTGAGTATTTTGTAAATATGATAGTTGAATACATTCCACAGGGTCATCATTGCTCTGTAGTTATCCTCTAGAGTTAGTTTACTTTTGTGCTTGATACCCATGTTCAATGTCACCCAGAAAATATGTGGACTCAGAATCATCTTTAAAGAATTAAGATGTGCTACACTGTGAGAGAAATTAGCTTCACAAACAATATCACCACAAAGAGAACACAGAGATTCTGAAAGGAATTCCACCACCACTGGATTTCATGTGTGCACAGCAAAAGCCACACAGGCTAACTCTGCTTGGTGCATTTGGGAATATGCCCCAAAGAGGAGGACACAGTAACTGGCCCCAAAAAGGAAACTTCTCTGGAGGAATAGAAGGATAATCACATAACCTTTGAGGTAAAGGTTAAATGGGAGGCGGCATGGACCCCACATAATCTTAAGGGTGAGAAATGTTAGAGAGGTCCCAGGTTGGAGAAATACAGGCAGAAAATTCTTTGCCATCTTACCTGTCCTGAGGCAAGGGGAAAAGGGGAGCTATTGACCTATAGAAAACAAGTCTCCCTCCAACACTCTAGGAGAACCCCAGGATTTAGGTTGCAATCAGAGATGGAAGATGTTAAGGCCTCACCTGATGGGGAAATATTCAGCAATGCTGTCAGTTGCCACATGGACAGTTTGGATGCTTCTGGAATCCTGTTTTGGACAGAAGGAATGTGGAGAAGGGGTCTCAGGAATAGGCTGAGACAAGCTCAAGATAGAGAACATAAAGGTTTTGGTTATGAGATGCACATTCCTTAAATTATACCCAGGGAGTCAGTCCTGCAAAACACTTGATATGCTCGCTCGCTCTCTCTCTCATGAAAGTGATTATAAACAAGATCTCAACTGACTAGCTCTCTTGCTTATTCTCCTACAAAGATAGCTCTAATACATTAATTTCCATTGAGGAAATATTGGGTCTGTTATATATGTACCTGAGAAATCCACAGCCTTTGTAAGCTATGATCTCTTGAGCTCATTTAACCTCTGGCTAAGTCTTTATTTCCAAATGTTTGCATCTCACTTTTAAAAAAATTAGTAGTTTCAATAGCCATGAGATTACTCCTTAGAAATAACAATTCTGTTAACTGGAAAAAAGGTTTTCATCGCTATTATACTTCAAAAAGAATATCAAAGGGAAAACTGTACTATCAGCTAAGATTTGGTTCTCAGATATAAAAGTTCTACCCTTGCGGTTATCGTGAGCTAGCCATGAGCACAGTCTAGAATAGGAGGGTTCTATAAAATGAGTCACACAGAATAAGGCGTCATCCACCCAGAGGGAACAAAGCTGGGAGGGAGAATCACTGTCAAGGTAAGAGTTTCAGAGTAATAGTTAACATTTTTTTGAGTAGCCATTATATTCTGGTGCTTACTGAGCTCTATTTTTCATATTAAAATTTGTATTATAAAGTATTTTGAAATTATACAATGAGAGATGCCAATGTGCAGACCATAGAAATTTAAGGTAACAGTCTTTTTGCTTAAAATCCATCTTTTAAAGAGATAAAACATTACAAATTCAGCTAAAGCTCAGTCCTCACACTAAATATCCTTTGTGTATCACTCCAATCATATGTTCTTTTTTAGAACATCTATATTTACAGAATTTGCCTTTTTCACCCAGCAAATATTTTGATATTTACCTATGTTGATACATGTGGATCTGGTTGATTCACATTAGCTTCTACATGGAACTTCACCGAAGAATAAATCTCAGTTGATCCTCTCCAGTAGGGTCTTTCTACCTTTTTAACATTCAAAAAGTGCTGTAAAGACCAATCCTGTGCATATCTCCTTGTGTACTTGTGCAAATTTCTCTAGTGCCTCTCCTTGAAGCAGATTTTCTGGGTCATTAAGGTATGTTCCCTCCAACTTTATTAGGTATTGCCAAGATTATTTCCAAAGTGATTGTGTCAATTACACATCAGAAAGATATGAGTTCTTTCGCCCACTTTTTTCATGGTATTTTTTCTTTCTTATTGTTTTCTAAGTATTCTTCTGGAACTTATTTCAATGCAAATAAATTGTTCCAATCTATGGTTTAATACTTCACTTTGCCAGTGTCTTTTATCACAAAAAAAACTTAATGTGGAAAATTATATCAACATTTTCCTCCTAGGTTCGTGCTTTTTATCTTAAAAAGAAACTCTATACCTCAGTGTGATATATTTATTTTCTTCTAAGTGTTTAATTTTTTTTCCTCTTCACATTTATCTTCAAACCAGTTAGAATGTATTTTTGTGTATAGTATTAGGGAATCTCTTTTTGTAGGGATAGTCATTTAAAAAGTCCATCCTTTCACCATTGCTTTAAAGCTATCTGTCATAATACCATGTTTTCATATACAGCTTGGCCTGTTTCTAGGCTATTTTGGTCTATTGATCTGTCTATATTTGCCTGTTGAAGTCACATAGCTTAAATTACTATAATTTTCTAATAAGTCTTGATATCCGGTAGGGTAAGTTCTAATTTTTTTTTTTCAGAATTACTTTGCTCTTCTTGCTCTTTATTCTACCATATAAGTTTTAGGATTAGCTGAATCTCCCATTAGTGTCTTTTAAAAAATCTATTTCTAATAATTTGTTGGTAGTGAATGGGAGCTATTAATCTTTTTTCAGTTTTGTGGTTGATTGGCCAAATCTTTTATTTAGTATTCCATCGCTGATCAACACAAATATATGATATTATTGGGGAAGAGGGGAGGGGTGCTGTGTGGCAAAAATAAATCATGTAATTTCACTTGAAGTTGTACTGATTTTCCAAATTAATTTGGCAAGGTTGAGAACGGTTATGATAAAGTCTTCCCAACCATGACATGACATGAATCTCCATTTATTTAGGCTTCTTTTATGTCCTTTAACAAAAATTAGCAATTCTTCCATTAAGGTCTTACACATTTTTGCCAGGTTAACTCCTGGATCTTATTTTTTTTGTTGAGCTATTTCTTGCATTTGATCTTCTAGGCCACTATTGCAGCCTCTCCTGTAATTCACCTACTTTATTATTTTGTCAAAAAATCATGTTTTTAGAGTCATGTATGTGAGTGTGTTACATTCAGATCTCTTTAAGGACTTTTTGTTGTTGTTCAGGTGTTCATCTGTTTCTCTAGCAATTATAACACTGAACATGGATCCTAATATTTTGACCCGATCCGTCTTTGTCTGGTCATTAGAGACCCTTGACTGTACAATTACCTTTCTTTCAGATAAAGAGGAATTCCACAGAAGCTAAATGGAAAAGGTGTTTCTTACCTTGTGCTTGGGGTGAAAAAGGAGACTCTCATATTCTTGAGCCACTTTGGAGGAAGCCTCTATGATCTTTGCTCAAGCCCTTCTCCCAACCATAAGAGTATAGACCACTCAACCCATGCCCTTGCCTTCTGTGGACAGGAGGACCTCATAAAAGGCTGAGATCCTCAGATGTTGAAATGCCAAGCTCTCAGGGATCCTCTGAGTTTCTGAGCTCTAATGATGCTTACTTTTGATTTTTCCACCCCTAGGGGAAGAAACCCAGTTCTCCAACTCTCTAGAGCCAAGGGCAAGTAGCTTGCAGTTAGGAATGGAAGCCATCTGGATGCCCAAATCCACCATTGGTATATGTTCTACTTGTTTCTTAAAATTTGTTGGTGGTGAAAGGGAATGGTATTAATTGATTTTATGAGGGGGCGGTTTGCAGTTTTGTGGCTGGTTGGCCAAATTTTTAAAATAGTATTCCATCCTAGTTCAACACAAGAATGGTATTTGGGGGAGCAAAGGAACAGGAGATTCTGCAGATTTCCAAAGAACAAGAAAACAGGCAAAATGTGGCCAGCATTCTCCATTTGTTTTTTTTAGACTTACTGAGTGAATAGAACTTTCTTTCATTACATATACAACTGATCTAAGTGGGTTTTTTTGTTGCTGTCGGCTGTTTGGTTTTTAATACGGTTAACACTGAGATTCAGTTTGAAAGACACTTTGAAATCTTAGGAGTAAAACACACCAATCCCTCCCACTCTCCCAAAAATCTAGTTGGTATGAATGGACGGGACAGAATGACCGAATTTTCCATTTTAGGTGGGCAGAAAGATGTTTGTAAAAGATCTTTGGCCTCATTTATCAGGAGAATTTAGAAGGAAGGAAGACTTTAGGAGAATTTCTACTTGGAAATATAAGAAAACTAGTACGCAGGTTCAAGTCATATACTTTTAAATGAACTTGTTGAAAGAAACGTTAACAATTCCAAAACGAAATCAAAACGAGTTTCAACTTTTTCCTCTCAAAAGTACAAAAAAAAAAAAAATTCTGGAGAGAAAGTTAACAGGAAATTCTTAAAACGTAAAAACAACTCTTCCTTGCCTAGTCCTTGAGTAGTTACCATAGAACAGTCTCTGCTTTTCGGCAGCTTCTTTGAATGCGGATTTTGGTCCCAAGTCTCTTGGTGCTTAGTATCTGCTCCGGTCTCCCCCTCTCTGCGAGAAGCTTCCCAGGCGGCCTCCGCCTAGGGGTGCCCTGCGGCCGGACCCGCCATAGGACTCGCGCGGGGGCGGGCACCCCCTCTCCATGGACGGCGGCAGCCGACGATCAGCTCTGCCTGCCCGGTCGCGGCCCCTCCAATAGCGCTCGCTCCGGCCGCCGCCGTAAGCGTCGGGCGAGCAGCCGCGGTACTCGATGTAGCGGCCGCCGCCGTAAGATGGCGGGGGCCCACGTGCAGGGCCGGCGCTGCGCGGGTCCCCGTAGCTCTCGAAGGGGTCTCGGTTATCCAGGTAGTCGCGGTCGCGCCCCCCGTAGCCGTCTCGGTCGCCATAGCCTCTCGATGGACAGTAGTCCCGGGCACTGGAGTGACCGTAGTCGCGGTAGGTGTACTCTCTGGGCGAGGGGGCAAAATACCGGGGGTCGCGGGCGCTCGAGTAGTCGCGGCTCGACGAGTAGCCGTCTCGGGGCGAGTAGCCCTCCTCCCGGGGGCCCAGGTAGGGGTCCCGGCGCGGGGGCGGCAGCTCCCGGCGCGGCGGGCCGGCATAGCCGTCTCGCCCCAGCGCGGCCGGCGGCCGCCCGCTTATTCCCCCGCCTCTGCTCCGAGCCGGGCCCGACGGCGCGGCCCTCTTCGGGGGCGGGCCAGCCCTGCGCGGCGGCGGCGGCCCGCGCTTCACAGGCAGCGGGGCCCGGGAGGACCGCACGTCGAAGTCGCCCGCGTAGCCGCCGTCGTCCGCCGGCCCGCCCCGGGAGTGGGGGCGCCGGGGGCCGCTGCCGTGGTCCCCGAGCAGGCCCCTCGGGCGGCTACGGGACGGCGGCGGGCCCCGCCGGCCGCTCTCGAACGCCGGCTTGGTGGCCTGGGCCACCTTGATGGCCTTACCATCCAGGGACTTGCCGTTCATGTCTCTGGCGGCGGCCTTGGCGTCTGCCGGGCTTTCGAAGGTGACGAACGCGAAGCCCCTGGACTTGCTGGTTTCTCGATCTTTCACCAGGAGCACCTCGGTGATGCAGCCATACTTGCCAAACGTGGCCTCGAGAATTTTCTCGTCGGTTTCGAGGTTGAGCCCCCCAATGAAGAGCTTCCCCGGGCGATCCACTTCCACCATCTCTGCGGGTCGGGTGGTCAGTGGCGGTGGGCGGCGAAGTCGAGGCACCGGTCTTGGCCTCCGAGCCTGCTGGCCGAGGGCGGCGCCTACCGGTTGGGCGGTGCGTCGTCGCGGAAACCCCCGGAACCACAAGTCGGCTGCGCAGGCGGAACGCTCCGGTTTGTGCCAGTTCCCGCAGCCTGGCCGGCTCTTGCTGGTTGTGATTGGTTGGTGGTGCGGGGAGGGCCGTCCCGCCGGCAACGAGGAAGGTTGGCGGTTTTGTGACTTTCTTCCAGTCGTTTAACTACGACTGAGTAACCTATCCTTGGCCTGAATTCTTTAAGTCACTCCTGAAAGCTCGGCTACAAGATGAAAAGCCGTTAGGTTACAACAAAAAGTTTTTCCCATTGCTCTTAATGAGAGGAATTTTAATGCATTCCAACCCACTTTACTCAAAACCATATTCAAACAGAAAAAGTAGTTGAAAAAAATGGAATAATAACAATTTTAAAGTTTTAAAATGCAGTTTGTACGTAAAATATGTTAAGAATAAGATTTTTTGCCTTGCCAGGGGGAAAGAGAACTTGATAAGTGAAGGGTTCTTTGGTGGTATAGGAAGAAGAGGGAGTTATTCTTTGGATGTGCCATCTTTCCCTCCTGCACCGTTTTCTTGCATTTTTCAACCTTCAAAGGACTCAAAGTTATGTAGTATTGATACTGCCCTTTAAAATAAATATTGAACAGAAAGTCACCTGAGGGACAAAATAAAGGCAAATGTGACAGCACTAGGACACTCGCCAAAGTAGCACCTAAGCAAGCATAGGACACTAAAACCTTTACCGCTTCATCGCGAAAGAAAGGCGCACCTCAGGAAAACAAAATATTTGGGGTTCATTCTAACGAATTACACAGTTCAGATTTGTTCCTCATGATATTCTCTGAATGGAAATAAGTATGAAAAGTAAATTGGTGAACTATCTTCACCCGAGATAGTAATGTCTAAAGCCACTTAAAAAATATTTACTTTGTGTGGGAATGTGTATATATATATTATTTGTTACATTTTTTAATTGCAATAGCCATATAATCTTGAAAAGGGTAGTGCAAGGAGGCATTTTTATGTTTCTGATTTTAATGGGTACTCTTTTAAGGCTTTGCGATTTTTTTAGCATGCATAAATGGAAGTTAAAGTATAAATGCATCCCATCAGTTCACGTGAGGAATTGCAGTAACAAATTTTATTATTAAATCATTATTATATTTCTAAGGTAAACTTAACCTGTTGGGATGTATTCATTTTAAAATATATTAACGAATTTTGTTTGCTCTACTTAGAAATTTTACATTTCTGGGCATAGAGGGTATTAGCCAATAATTTTCTTTCCCATACCTAGCTGGGGAGATTTTTGCCCAAATTTCTTTCAGTTTTCAGTCTATTCAGATTTTTAAAAATTTCTTCTTGACTTGGTTTTTGTAAGATATAATTTTTTCTAAAAGTTATCCATCTTTGTTTAATTTGAAAATTTATTTTCTCAATAGCCATGTCCTGTTTTGCTTTCTCTCTTTTCTGTGACCAGTCTTGCCAGAAGTTTTTTATCTTTTCAAAGAACTACAATTTTTCTTTGCTGATCCTCTGTTTTGATTTTATTTGCTGCTATTGTCTTTTTTCCTTTCCATAATTCTTTGGATTTACAATTTGTATTATTTTCGTTCTAGATTTTTAGGTAAGACACTTAGTGCATTAAGAGTTTCAAAAAACATTTCTTTTGATTGTTGTACCTAAGTGTAAATTTTACTCTCCATGTACTAGTTAACAGCATGCCCTGAGCTGTGATACATGGTTATTTTCACTGTTGTTCAGTTCCTAACATTTTCTCATTTTCATAATTTCTTGACTCATGAATTATAAAGAAGTATGTTTTTACAATTTCAAACATATGGATATTTTTGGTTGTTTTCTAACATGCTCTATATGATATCCATACGTTGGTATTTGCTGAAACTTGCTTTATGACCTTAAGTGTATGTGTGCTTGTGTGTGTGTCTAATAGTCCATGTATGCTTGAGAAGAAAGTATATTCTCTAAATATTGGGGTAGAATTCTTCCCTTATATAGCGATGTTCAAGTCTTCCTTATCCTAACTTTTTTATTTGATAGAGTTGTTGAGAACTGTTTTAAATTCCCATAATTGTGGATTTATTAATTTCTCTATTTTTATGTCCATTTTGCCTCATGTAACTTAAGATTATATTGTTAAATGCATGAAGATTGAGAATTGCTATGTATTTCTGGTGAATGATTTTATTACGTAATGATCCTCATTATTCATAATATTTTTTTACCTTAATTTGTTTTATCTGACACTTATGTAGCTCAATATTTTTCAGATTTTTTTCTGCCAGCTTATTGTGTGCTGTCTGTTAACCATGCCTTTCTTGCCTCTTTTTTTCCATCTTTCCTGCCATCTCTGGGTCACATGACTTGACTTTATTCCTTTCTTTTTCCTCTAACAATATGGAAGAAGTTATGTTTTCTATATCTATTCCTTGAATGATTACCTTTAATGTTTTTATTGAGGGCTAACTTATAAACACAAAATTTACAAGTTTACGTATAAAATCTTAAATTTTCTGCTTAATTAATTTTTGTTTATGTGTACATCCGTGTAAACATGGATGACCCACATCAAGATCTATAACATTTCCATCACCCCCGATTGTTCCCTCATGCCCCTTTCAAAATAATACCTTCCGCTCAGAGGTAACCACTTTTCTGACTTACATCAACCATAATTTTGTTTTGCTTGTTCTTTGACTTTATATAAATGGAATCATATAGAATGAACTCTTCTGTGTCTTGCTTATGGCACTCAGTATATTTTTGAGATTCATCCATGTATTGTACACACCAGTAATTGCACTGTTTCTTTGATTTTTTTAGTCATTGTATGACTATACCAAAATATTTTTTTTTTCCATTTTTCTGTTGATGGACATAGGAGCTTGTTGGGGAATGATTCCTTTTTCCTCCGGTTACCACAATGCCCTTTCCCCATATAATCAGTCCCAGATCCCACAATACATCCAGAATCCATTCACTTAACTACTTCTGCACTGCAGTCACCTTCATACCAACTAGCTATGTCCCTTGGCTGGACACCTGCTGGGGACACAAAGTCTTATGAGTGGGTAAAATGGTCAACAGTCCCAAGGGTCTGGGACTCCTTGACAAGGGAGCCTCATGTCCCTTGTCAAGTATCAAAACCCACTGATGATCTGTACCCAGAGCTGCAATTAGATTGAGAATATAGAAATGTAAGGGTTGATAGAATTTAAGTGGAGGTTTGGATGAGAATTGGAATGTTTAAACAGGCTTTACATGAAATGCTTGGGTCTCTTTGTCTCTTTTACCTGAGTAAAAGAGTATTATGTGGATGGATATTGTATCTGACTGAGGAATATTTCCCCTACCTACTGTTGTAAAACACAAGACGTAAATTGCTCTTTAAGCAGCATTAATAGGACATGCTAAATGGGAACAAGTAAGATTGCCTGAACATAAACGATGCAACCAGAAAGGAATTAATTTCCAAAATATACAAACAGCTCATACAGCTTAATATAAAAAAAATAAACAGCCAAATCAAAAAATGGACAAAAAACCTAAATGGACATTTCTCCAAAGCAGACATACAATGGCCAACAGGCACATGAAAAGATGCTCAACATCCCTAATTATTAGAGAAATGTAAATCAAAACTACAATGAGGTACCACCTCAAACCAGAAGAATAGCCATCTTCAAAATTCTACAAATAATAAATGCTGGAGAGGGTGTGGAGAAAAGGGAACCCTCCTACACTGATGGTGGGAATGTAAATTGGTGCAGCCACTATGGAAAACAGTATGGAGGTTCCTTAAAAAACTAAAAATAAAGTTACCATATGATCCAGCTACCCCACTCCTGGGCATATATCCAGAGAAAACTCTAATTTAAAAAGATATGTGCACCCCAATGTTCATTGTAGCACTCTTTACAATAGCCAAGACATGGAAGCAGTCTAAATGTCCATTGACAGATGAATGGATGTGGCATATCTTCATACACACACACACACACACACACACACACACACACACACACACACACACAAAATGGAATATTACTCAGCCATAAAAAGAATGAAATGCCATTTGCAGCAACATGGGTGGACCTAGGGATTATCATACTACGTGAAGTAAGTCAGACAGAGAAAGACAAATATCATATGACATCACTTATATGTGGAATCTAAAAAAATGATAAAAGGAACTATTTATAAAACAGAAATAGACTCACAGACACAGAAAACAAACTTATGGTTACCAAAGGGGAAAAGGGAGAGGGATAAACTAGGAGTTTGGGATTAAGAGATACACACTACTATATATAAAATAAAGGACCCACTGTGCAGCACAGGGAACTATCAATATCTTGTAATAACCTGTAATAGAAAAGAATCTGAAAAAGAATATATATATATACACACACACATATATAGACATACATATATATCTGATTTACTTTGCTGTACACCTGAAACTAACACAACACTGTAAATCAACTATACTTCAATTAAAATTTCTTTTCACAAAAGATTGCCTGAGCCCACACAGTATAGAATGAAACCTTGAATGCTGGTATGAGTGAATTCTCTGTATCAGAGACCTATGTGGAGTGTAAACAGGTTTATAGCAAAAGCTTGTGAACACTCCACAGTAATGACTACTGGGACTTGGACTAGAGAATTTCCATTTGAGGGGCAATTACTAGCTTGCTATTGAACATTAATTGAAACTGTCCCTATGACTGAAGGACAAAAAAATAATCTTCTCACCTCGTACCCATTAGTATGGTTACTATCAAAAAAAAAAAAAAAGAAAGAAAGAAAAAACCAGAAAATAACAAATGTTGGGGAGGATGTGCAGAAACTGGAACACTTGTGCACCTACTGGTAGGAATGTAAAATGGTGCAGCCACTATGGGAAACAGGGTGGTGGTTTTCCAAAAAATTAAAAATAGAATTACCAGATGATCCAGCAATCTACTTCTAGGTATGTATAAAAAAGAATTGAAAGCAGGGTCTCAGATATTTTATACCCATGTTCATAGCCACATTATTCACAATAGCCAAGAGGTGGAAGCAACTAGTGTCCATTGCCAGATTAGTGGATAAACAAAACGTAGTATATATGTACAGTGTAATATTATTCAGACTTAAAAGGTAAAGAAATGCTGACACCTGCTACAATATGGATGAACCTGGAGGACATGATGCTAATTATTTAAAATAAGCCAGTCACAAAATAGACAAATACCGTATGGTGATTTCACTTATAAAAGGTGTCCTAGAATAGTCACGTTCATAGAAACAGAAAGTGGAGCAGCGGTTGACAGGGGCTGGAGGGAGGGAGAAATGAGGAGCTACTGTTTAATTGGTATAGAATTTCAGCTCTGCCAGATGAAAAAGTTCTAGGGATTTGTTGCAAATAAGTATATTTGTTGTGAATATACTTAACACTACTGAACTGCACATTTAAGAATAGTTAAGATGGTAAACTTCATGTTATGTGTATTTAACCACAACTAAAAATTTTGTAAATAAAAAATAAATAATAATCTTAAAACCTGAAGTATCAGTGATGTCTTGGGTGAGGTCAGAAAAACATGTTAATGGGGAGGGCAGTGGCCAGTAGAGTACCATAATAAAATGGAAATGGTTTATATAGGAATATGTTATCAGAGGAATGCAGAGTTACTCAGTGGATTCACAAGCAGGTGTACTCTTTTCTCCAAGGACTGACTTTGGAAACACATGAGGGAACTTCCAGAGTCTATTCTATGGATAGTGCTCTGTAAACAGCTTTTCAGCTAACCAAAAAAGAGCTGCTTCATTTATGGATGGCAGTTCCAAGGTGAACGGACCGCATCCTGTTTGGAAGGTTACCATATTGTTCGAAGAAGGTAAAAACCAATTAGTTCAGCAGGACTTTTTGATCCTCCTTTTGAGTAGGAATCCAATGTAATAATGAAAAAAAAACCCAGTCAGTTCAGTGAGCTGAATTATATTCTGTTTTCCTAGCAATGACAGAAGAAATGAACGATGATAAAAAGCCCCTATGTTTGAGCTTTTACTGACTCATCAGTGGTGTCCAATGGCCTGGCCTTAAGGGCATGGAAAACTGGCCTAATAAAGGGATGCCCCTATGAGGCATGGCTATATTGAAATCACTATGAGAATTTGAGGGATGCATTACAGTAGGACAGTGTGATGCCCGTAGTAAGAACTGACTAGCAGGTTCACAAGGTGGTTGGAACTGACTAATGGATATCCTGGTGTGCTTGGTTGAGGAGGCCACCTGGGTGCATAAAATGAGTGGACACTGAGGGACTACAGCAATACAGAGATGGACTCGGTCTACACATACTCCTCTTGCACCTCTGAAGCATAAACTGCCACAAAGATCTGTTTTGTTTGCCAAAAGAAAAAAAAAATAAAAAGACAGAGCCTGCAGATGGGATGTTGCAGATACCTTGGAGGGGGAAAGACCATGAACATAGCAAGTGGCAAGTGAGTCAGATGCTGATATCCAATGGGTCTTGACAAGAATAGATCCTGACTCTGGTGTAGACTTTGCTTACTCAGTGAAAGATGCAAATGCTCAGAGTACTATAAAAGAAGAGTACAGAAAATATTATACCAATGTGGATCACCAAGTGACATTTCTTCAGACCAAGGTACATACTTTACACCCCATAGTGTAAAGAGATGGACAGGGATATCCTGCTCAGAGTAATAGTTTGATAGAGAATTGGAATGGGGAATTAAAGCATCAGTTGTCTAAAAGGCAGGTAGATATAGGCATGAGGGGCTCTCTTACCTTCATGAGTGTGTGCTCACACTCAACATGAGTGGGGCTAAGGGAGTGTCCTCACTAAATAGAGTCCTCTTTTTTTTTTCTCCCTTATGGATATGGGGTGGAGGAGGATACTAGTATGACTGTGCAATCCTTCCCACATGGAAGATGACTGATGACCATAACTTTTTCTTTCCTTCCCACCTCACCTCACCTTTCTTTTCCTTATGTAATGGTCACAGGATCAGGGCTGCAACTACAAGTCCCAGAAGGAGGGATGATACCCAAGCAAGAAACTATAAATTTTTATGTCAGAATTCCTAAGGACCTGATGGAGTGGATTGTCCCTTTACCCTTTTTGGCAAAACTGGGATTAACAGTGAATGCAGCTATATTGTCTAATGGTAAAAACGGCCATGGGTTCTGTGTCTACATAACCCTACTCTAAATGAATGGGAGGTACTTTCTACAGGAGTACTGCTGTCTGCAACCTAGAGCAGCATAGCGGGTGCCACACTTCCTTCCAAAAGTGGAAAAGTTTGGATATAAATGGAGAGAGGGAGGGTAAAGGAATGAATACATGGGTTATATGAAGAGGGACACCCAAAATTACATTAACACTCTGAAAGCGGCTCAAAGCAAGAGAGGATATTATCTCTTAGCTCGATGAGACCATATGCCTGAAAGAATGGAGCTACACAGTGCAGAGGCCACTCCTGCTTTTGGAACCTGCCAAGATCAAATGGAAGCCTGCAAACTTGGGTGGCCTCATCCTGGGAGATCTTTCATACAATATGAAGATGGACTGGACTGAATGGGACTTTGGGAATGTGCCAGTCTCTTTTGACTTTCATTTTCCAAGTTATATCTACCATAATGCAATATGGTCTTACACTTACATTGTTGTTAAAATGATAATACTGATATTGATAGTCAAATGTACTTGGAAATTGAGTTAAAAGCCTCCTATTTCTATTCTACACTGACTCCTCCAAATGTTGCTGTATCTGTTACGGTCAGACAGATATGATCTTTTTGCTATAAGGGATCCATTGTCAAAGACCAGGGGGTAGCCTATGGTACAACAAAAAACATTTATTTGGTCTTTGTCTAAAACGCTTGCAATTTCCTGAGTGATAGGAGTGTCTTTTACTGTCCATAATGAGCCTTTCCACCACACCTGAGGAACCTGAGGTAACTCCTAACGGGGCACCTAGAGAGCTTCAGGATGGGGACTGGTCACCAGAGGAACCAACCATGAGATTAGAGGGTTAGAACCTGACCTCTGGGAAGGGGGCTGAAGATTGAATTCGATCACTAATGGCCAATGATTTAATCAATCCTGCCTGTGAAATGAAACCCCATGTAAAAACCCTAAACAACAGAGTTCAGGGAACGTCTGGGTTGGTGAACACAGAATGTGCTAGGAGGATCATGCACTTGGAAGGGGAATGGAAGCTCTGTGAATCCACTCCTCCCCACCCTGAACTTGCTCTTCATCTGGCTGTTCATTTGTATCCTTTATAATAAACTATAATTATAAGTATAGCACTTTCCTTAGTTCTGTGAGTCATACTAGAGAATTACAGAACCTGAGGGGGATTGTGGGAATTCTCAAATTTGTAGTTGGCCTGGAATCTATTGTGGTAATCAGGGAGAGATGGTATGTCATTTTCCAACAACAGTCCTCAATTCTCTGACACCAACTGAGTGTCCTGTAATTCAACTCATTTCTTTTTTTTTTTTATTATTTACTTATTTATTATTTTTGGCTGTGTTGGGTCTTCATTTCTGTGCGAGGGCTTTCTCTAGTTGCGGTGAGCACGGGCCACTCTTCATCGCGGTGCGCGGGCCTCTCACTATCGTGGCCTCTCTTGTTGCGGAGCACAGGCTCCAGACGCGCAGGCTCAGTAGTTGTGGCTCACGGGCCCAGTTGCTCCGCGGCATGTGGGATCTTCCCAGACCAGGGCTCGAACCCGTGTCCCCTGCACTGGCAGGCAGATTCTCAACCACTGCGCCACCAGGGAAGCCCTCAACTCATTTCTGACACTATGTACCTAGAGTTAGCACAGACTGTGCAGCTTAAGGCCTCAGTTCCAACAAAACTGCTCTCACTTCAGATGCCAGCTGCAAATGGGGTCCCCAAATTTCTGCCTGGCCAACTACAGAGCAACTACAATGAAGACGTTCTGACATACGTGGTCTTTGTAAATTCTACACTTGTGGTCTGGGCCACTCATTTTGAAATATTTTAAAGTAATAATTATAATATCTGAAATTATAAAAAGGCATTAAATAGATGAGTATGTTGTGTGTTTACCCGCTGTCCCCCATGTACCCATGAAAAAGAATGTCTCATACTATTTTTCAATCCTTGTACCACTACTGGCAGCAGCAAACTGTAGTAGATTTGAATGATGAATGAAGGTACGAATACCAGTGAACAAGGAAGGGTCCACCAAAGGAGCTAGAACCAGGCAGGGAGGTGGGGGCATTCCCTATGGAGTCTTTCACTGGCTACACTGGCACCAGTATCCTCCAAGAGAGTAACTGGGCCAGGGTACCCTAGATGGAGACTTAGGGGGCAGAGGAGCTCCAAGATGAAGAAATGTATTACCATCAGGGAATAGAGATGACATTTCAAGAAAAATAAAAAAGAATCACACTCCTCACTCTAAAAATTAAAAAAAAAAAAAAAATCTCTGCAAAGGGCTATGCTCTGACAAGGATGAGTTGCAGAACACGAGGAATCGTCTTGAAGGTCCCTATCTCCTCAGGGTAGAAATCCCTAAATCAATTGAATGAGATCCCCACCCTTCCTACTAGGAAGGTCAGGGGAATTTCTCTGGAAGCAGCACCAGTGCTTGTAGCCTGGGCCCCTGAATCTGTCCCCAGTATCTTCAGGGACTGAGTTCTGATCCAACCATCCAGACACACAGAGTGATCTCACGACTCTATACCACGCCACAAACTCCTTGACAGTGAGGAGGGAGCTTCCCAGTTAGTCTGAAGCTTGGGCACCCTCTCTTTTTTTTCTTAATTTAATTTTTAAAATTGTGGTAAATACACTTAACAGAGAATTTACCACCTTAAGCATTTTTAGATACACAGTTCAATAGATGTGATATTGTGATTTATAATAAATATATATTTTTGTCTTGGTCCATGGTTCCTGGCTCACAGCTCCTAAAACCCTTGGAATTTCCTAAGCAATGAGAGCAATTGGAAATATTTAATATTTGGTTTTTGTCATGGGTTTCTGAAATAGCTCCAGAGCCATAAAGGTGAAAGGAATGTCTTGTTATTCATAACAAGCCCCTTTCTACCACACTTGGGTTTATGTTAATGAGACAACAGTGAACCAGAGAGCCGTGGTTTCCACCCTTATTGAACTTAGGTTGTGGTGAGGAAGACAGACAAAAAGAAATAAAATAAGGAAATCTTTTTGTTAGTGGTAGGAAAGGAAGAAACACTGATGCATTGTTAGGAAAAGGGGAGAGGGTGCTACTTACGATAGGGCGCTCAACCTCCCGGAGGAGATAATGTTTAAAGGATGGTCCACAGCCAGATCTATTGAGAGTGGAAGAGCAGAGTAGGCAGAGAGGATCACCTGCACAAAGGACCAGTGGTGAAACACTTGGAGCATACAAGGAATTGGGAAGAAATTACATTGTTTAGTGAGAGGGGAGAGTGACATATTGGAAAGCTGAACCAAATTATGCAGCCTTTTGAATATGAAGAATTTGGTCCAGCTCTAGTAACATTCACTTACTCTCTCATTCAAAGAATATTCTTGAACATCTGATATAAGGCAGGCATTGTACTAGGTGAAAGAGATTCTGAGGTGATGACAAACAGTAAAGGGGACTGTTGAATTAAAAAACTAATTAAATCTGAAAGACAAAAGTACTAACAATAGTCTTTCTTCCCTCTGTTGCTATAAAGGAACCTGTTCATTTTCACCCTTTCCTCTGCTCTTAAAGAAGGATATTTATTTTCTGGTAGCGGTTCTGTGATGATCTACAAAATAAAGAAATGAAGACTAAGGAAGGAAAAGAAAAATATTAGAAGGAACAATATATGCATAAGAAAACACACAAAATGATAAACTGAAAGTTTAGAGTATTATTCTGTTTGAAAGTAATGTTGTCAAAGGTTTACATTGTGTTTAGGGGGGTCAAAAGATGAGGCTGAATATAATCATTCGTGGTGGAAGGAGGGGGAAAAGAGACTTCAATATGGTTTTTGTTTTGTTTTTAAAGAAAACTACATTGAAAGCAGTGTAGACGATATAGAGTAGAATGCAGTATGAGAAACCAGGAGACCAGACAGGAAATAATGACCTTAAAGAAACCGTAGCAGGAGACTAGAAAGAGAAATCTTTTCAACCTAGTTATCCTTGGTAATTTTCTCTTTCACTCTTAAGTGTGCTGATGATACAAGGTGTGATGTGTGTTTTTTTCCTACATCATGAAGCAATTAACTCCATTCGCCTCAGACAATGACCTGGTGTCCCACAAATTTAACTCAATTCTGACACTATCTACCTGGAGATAGCATCAGATCCAATAGGTTAAAGGCTCAGTCCCACAAGACTGCCCCCACATCAGATGCCAGTCATAAGTCCAAGTTACTACCTGTGTGTTTGACCAACTGGCTATAAACCCGAGGACCTCAAGACCCCTTCCTGAGGTTCAGTTAATTTGCTACAGTGGCTCACGGAACTCAGGAAAGTAGTTTACTTACTAGATTACTGGTTTATTACAAATGACAGTAAAGAATACGAATGAAGAGCCAGATGAAGAGATACATACGGCTATATCCTTCACAGCAAGAGCTTCTGTCCCCAGGAAGTTTGAGGCCTGGCAGGTGGATGCATTCTGGTTACCATCCTGGAAGTTCTCCAGATCCCTCCCTTTTGGGTTTTTATGGAGGCTCCATTATATAGGCATGATTGATTAAATCACTGGCCATTGGTGTTTGATTCAACCTCTACACCTACCCCCTCATCCCTGATTACAGGAGGTGTGACTGAAAGTTCCAACCCTTTAACTGGTTGGTTCCCCTGGCAACCAGCTCCACCATCCCCAAGGGGTTTCCCACTGTCACCTCAGAAACAACTCAGGTGTGGCTGAAAAGGCTTGTTATGGATTACCCTTTTCACCTGTATGGCTCTGAAGCTATTTCAGAAACTGAGGACAAAAGATGAAATATTAGAACAAAAGATGCTCCCATTGCTCTTATCAATGAGGAAATTCTAAGGGTTTTGGGAGCCGTGAGCCAGAAACTGTGGAAAAAGACTAAAATTTATTTTATTATAAATCACAGTATCACAGTAGGGTATAGATGGCTGTCCTTCAGACCTTCTCCCTCCTCCTTCAACCCAAAGTTCATTTCCTCCCCAGCTAAGAATAAAGAATGTTAGTGAGACATAAATATTTTTTTAGCCTCCATTTTATAGATAACTCGAAGTGTGAAAATACTAAATATCTGCCAACATCGCAGAACTTGTAACTGATAGTAACAGGACTAAATCCCAAATCCTTTGATTTCAGGTTCACTTGAGGTGTGGAACACAACTTGATGCCGGGAGCATCACACCCTCACTTGTGACAACCAAAAATGTCCCCTTGGTGGCCAAATCACCAACCAGAGTTGAGATCCACTGTTCTAAGAGGTGAGCATTGTTAAGAAAAATCATCCAAAACTTAAAAATAGGCAAAAGGTATTACTGGTATTACTGAGTGTCCTTTCACTGTAGTTCTAGGCATTGTCTAGCAGACTGGGGATTATCTGATTTTCTAGGGGTGTGTATCTTTATATCAGATTAGTTAAACAAGGAAGCCAATAGACTGAGGTGGTTCTAATACCTTAGCAGCCTACTAAACAAACCAAAACATAAACCTATACATGCCTCAAGGTTAAGAAATCGAAACCTAAGGACAACCAATCACAGCCAACTAGGCTTTTCCAGATAAGGAAAATGCTTAAGCTTTAGCCAATCAAATAATTTTCCAGTTTTGCATCTGCCTCTTCTCTATAAAAGCCTTTCCCTTAGCTCCTGTCCAGTGGAGTGCTCCTAACCATTTCTGGTTTGGCACTGCCCTATTTAGTTTTTTGTTTAAATAAACTCTTATAATTTTTGATTCGCCTCTGCTTATGTTTTAACAGTTCTATGACTCTCAATTCTATTGATCAGAAGATTCACAACTTTGTAAGGGTAAAGATGATCTTACAGAGACCTGACAGCAATGCAAATAATTCTTGTCCTCCATCAGTGCAAATTTCCTCTGTGATGGAAAAGATAATCCCAAGGTTTATCATTTATTGCCTTTAGGACATTAATCAGTTTTGTATTTACCTTACAATGTTATTCTAACTTTAAAAAAAATGCCTTTCATTCTACAAACAAATGCTGGAGAGAGTGTGGAGAAAAGGGAACCCTCCTACACTGTTGGTGGGAATGTAAATTGGTACAGTCACTACGGAGAACAGAATGTAGGTTCCTTAAAAAACTAAAAATAGAGTTACTATATGATCCTACAATCACACTCCTGGGCATATATCCAGAGAAAACTATACTTCAAAAAGATACTTGCACTCCAATGTTCAGTGCAGCACTATTCACAATAGCCAAGACATGGAAGCAATCTAAATGTCCATCAACAGATGAATAGATAAAGAAGATGTGGTACATATATACAATGGAATATTACTCAGTCATAAAAAAGAATGAAATAATGCCATTTGCAGCAACACAGATGGACCTAGAGATTATCATACTAAGTGAAGTAAGTCAGACAAATATCATATGACATAACTTATATGTGCAATCTAAACAAAAATTGATACAAATGAACTTATTTACAAAATAGAAACAGACTCACAGGCTTTGCAAACAAACTTATGGTTACCAAAGGGGAAAGGTGGAGGGGAGGGATAAAGTAGGAGGTTGGGATTAACATATATACACTACTGTATATAAAATAGATAATCAAAGAGGACCTACTGTAATAGCACAGGAAACTCTACTCAATACTCTGTAATAACCTATATGGGAAAAGAATCTGAAAAAGAATAGATATAAGTATATTTATAACTGAATCACTTTGCTATACACCTGAAATTAACACAACATTGTAAATCAACTATACTCCAAAATAAAATAAAAATTTTTTTAAATGCTATTCATGATGGATATATAAACACTTGTTCGTCAAATGCTTTGTAAACCTGCATCTCACTGGTTCCCTTACTTATGAATTGATAATATTCTTTGACAAGATTTCATTTTGCATTTGTATAACCAAAGGGCCATGATTTAGAAAGAGCCACGATTTGAAATCCTCAAAAATTATTTAACTGCATCACTGGATCCACAATGGACCAATTAGAGTCTTTGGAAGACATTTTAAACTAAAGCAGGGGAATAAAAGAGATCTTTTCCCCTTGGTTGCTAAGCTGAAAGCATGTGAGCTCAAAGCTGCCTGTGACATACTGCTACTACATTTACCCAATACCATAGCCTCAAAATATCTAAAGGAAAATTTTAAAGAACTATAAGAAAAAAAGAAAACTTTTCCATCATATTAAAAGATTTAAAGAAAATGTTCTCAATAATTTATAGATTGAGCAACAAAAATTAGTACAAGGGCTTCCCTGGTGGTGCAGTGGTTGCGAGTCCGCCTGCCAATGCAGGGGACAAGAGGATTTGAACTGCATAATTAAAAATCTTGATTTAATGGATATATACATATGTGCACACACTCAGTCATGGGAAAATACATATTCTTTTCAAGCACACATAGAAAATTGATTATATACTAGGCCATGAATTATATCTTAACTAATTTCAAAAAACATTTTCACATTATCTGAACTCTATTAGGTTAAAAATAATAACGAAAAGGTAACTTTAAAAATGCCTCTCATGCAACTCAATATAAAGAAAACAAACAACCCAATCCAAAAATGGATGGAAGACCTAAATAGACATTTCTCCAAAGAAGATATACAGATAGCCAACAAACACATGAAAGAATGCTCAACATCACTAATCATTAGAGAAATGCAAATCAAAACTACAATGAGGTAT
>NC_041229.1:62090999-62125101 GCF_002837175.3 Physeter macrocephalus | reverse complement strand
CATAGCACAGGGAGATCAGCTCGGTGCTTTGTGACCACCTAGAGGGGTGGGATAGGGAGGATGGGAAGGAGATGCAAGAGGGAGGAGATATGGGGAAATATGAATATGTATAGCTGATTCACTTTGTTATAAAGCAGAAACTAACACACCATTGTAAAGCAATTATACTCCAATAAAGATGTTAAAAAAAAATGCCTCAGTTTGGAAATGTACAAGCACACTTCTATGTGACATGTGGGTCACAGAAAAAAAAATTCATGTAAATCAAAATATTTGGACATGAATGCTAATGAAAATATTCCATATACTGGATGGACTTAGAGGGTAATATGCTTAGTGAAAAAAGTCAGAGAGAGAAAGACAAATACTATATGATATCACTTATACGTAGAATCTAAAAAATAAAACTAGTGAATATAACTAAAAAGAAAGAGACTCAAAGATACAGAGAACAAAGTAGTGGTTATCAGTGGGGAGAGAGAGAAGAGGGGAGGGGCAATATAGGGGCAGGGGATTAAGACGTACAAACTACTATGTATAAAATAAATAAGCTACAAGGATATATTGTACAACAATATAGCCAATATTTTATAATAACTATAAATGAAGCATAACCTTTAAAAATAGTGAATCACTGGGCTTCCCTGGTGGCGCAGTGGTTGAGAGTCCGCCTGCCGATGCAGGGGACACGGGTTACACTTGAAACTTATATAATGTTGTAAATCAACTGTACTTCAATAAACAAAAAAGACTCCATGGTCAAGCATGGGAATTCGGCTAAAATGTAAATAGAAGGGAATTTATAGTCTTAATGCTTGTAATAAAAGAAAAGGTTGGAAGTCAATAAGAATCTAACTTAAGAAGTTAGCATACTGACAAAAATTCAAAGATAACAGAAATGATAAAATAATTTACAAAATAAATTTATAAAATGAAAACAGACAAAATGTAAAGAATCAAGAAACCCAACATGGGCTTCCCTGATGGCGCGCAGTGGTTGAGAGTCCGCCTGCCGATGCAGGGGATACGGGTTTGTGCCCCGGTCCGGGAGGATCCCACATGCCGCGGAGCGGCTGGGGCCGTCAGCCATGGCCGCTGGGCCTGCGCGTCCGGAGCCTGTGCTCCGCAATGGGAGGGGCCACGGTGGTGAGAGGCCCGCGTACCACAAAAAAAAAAAAAAAAAAAAAAAAAAAAGAAACCCAACATTTGTTTTGACCACCCTATTTGATTCTTTGACTATCCTATCTGACTCCTTAACTACACTATTTAATGATAAAATTGCAAACCATTCCTAACACAGAACTCTGTTTAGGATGAGGGGAATGGTTTGCCTGATGCACAAATTTGAGGAGATGCCAAAAAAAATCAGTAATCAAGATAAATAATATTTTAGGGAATATTTTTAAAAATCAAAATTAGTGCAAAAATATCCATATAACCAAATATTAAAATTTTAAATAAAGACGGTGTCTGACCCTGAACTTGTACAACCCTGAGAATAAGTGCCTCACTTGCCTCACCCTAATCCTGGCCATGGGTTACCTGATAGCAGTGATACCAGGCATGTTTTCAAAATGTAAGTGGCATTGCTTCTAGTATATTGTTAGCTCAGGGTAAACAGTCCTTATGTTATGGAAGTACCTGACCAAAAATACTAAATTTTATTAAATGCCTTTTCAACGTATAATATATTAAGGTGGTTATTTGTTCTTTCTCCATCAGTCAACTAATACTTGTCCTCTCTTGCACTTCTGTTATAAATCATAAGAATCATGGTATATTTTAACTGTTAGAATTAATTTTCAAATATATTTGATCTTTGCATATATATTCATAAGTGACATTCAACTGTAAATTTATCTTTGTAAGTTCTATTACCGAAGTTTTTCTAACCTTATAAAATGAAATAGAAAAGTTATCTTCCTCTGTAATGCTCTGAAATTTAGTTTAAAAAGCAAAAGAATTTTCCTTTATCTGAAAATTTGTTAGAAATCCCCTTGATAGGAAGCATGTATTGGGAATTCCCTGGCAATCCAGTGGTTAGGACTTGGTGCTTTCACTGCCATGGGCCGGAGTTCAATCCCTGGTCCAACGCTGGTCAGGGAACTAATATCCTGCAAGTTGCGTGAGCAGCCAAAAGGAAAGAAAAAAAAAAAAAAGAAAAAGCGTTTATCAACTCCTTGGTTGGAGTTTTATTTGGGCAGCTTGGAAATCCTGTTGTTTATGAAGGATAAGATGCTCACTGCAGCTCAGGGCTGCCCTGTGAAAGGAATGCCGCTTCTCTGATACATATTTTCTTTTCTGTGTTTGTTACAACAGCCCAAGGCTAGCTTTCTCTAGCCAGCAGGACTGTCAATCACTGGGAGTTATCCTCATACTGACCCTTCTCTAGGTATCATCTCTGCCAAATGTCAGCCGTATCACTGTTCTGAGTGGCTATCAGTTCCAGTAACATTACTTGTAACTTCTCACCTGATTGCCATCTGCCCCTTCTAACTGCCATGGTTCACTCTTGTCTCCACCCCTGCTACATTAACTCAGGAGCTATTATACCAGCTAAGAGGCTTTCTTATCTCCTACAGACAGGGAGAAAAAAATGAATAAGAGTTTGTGGTGGACTAAAGAATGCCACAAATTCTCTGACTCTTTTCCCATCAACAAGTGATTGCCCTTGAATCTGGGCTGGCCTGGACTGTTTTGATCAATGGAGTAAAAGAGAAGTGACTTTATGCCAGTTCTCGGCCTAGCTTTTAAGAGAATTGGCAACTTCCACTTGACCTCTTCAAGTCCTGAACCTCCATCAAAGTATTCCATCTTCCCTGTTGGAGAGGCACAGGGGAGGGAAGAGGGGCCCAGACCAACCCAGCCTGCCAGCCATGCATCCTCTCCAAGGCACCAGGCATGTGACTGAAGTCCTCTTCAGGCTTCTAGAGCAACCTGGCTGTCAGTTGAATACCACCAAGGGACTCCAGGTGATGTCATGTGGAGCATAAGAAATGCTGAGCTGAGCCCTTTCTGGATTCTAATTCATCCAGTGATGAGATATAACAAAGTGGTTATTGTTTTAAGCCACTATGTTTTGGGATGGTTTGTTACATGGCAATAAATAACCAAAACATTCTTCCACAGAAAATTTTATTGTGCTGAGTTTCTGCCAAAGGGAGGAATCTGTTTTTAGCTCTAACCCCAATAATCTTTATATTGCCTTTTATCTTCACAATAGGCTACAGAAAATGTTCACTGCAGAAGTGGACTCCCATTTCTATTGATTCTTAAATATTAATGTACCGAACAATTGCCTGGGAAATTATTTAAAATGCCAGTTTCTAGGACCTCACCCAGATATTCTGAATCAGTAAGTCTGGTATGGGGCTCAGAAATCCGCATTTTAAGAAAACGCCCAAGTGATTTTGACCCGAATGGTCCCAAGAACACACACGGAGAAGCATTCAGTAAAACATGCCTCAGATGGCGAGGCTGTGAAGAGAGCCATGGCGGCAGGAATGGAGAGAAAGGAAAACAAGGTGCTTTAGCATAATCTTCCCTGGTCCCATTCTCTAGTCTCATTTCTAAGCTTCTCACATCTGAATTCTTAAACTCTGCATTCAGTTAACATGTTACACCTTTCACAGAGCTTTGTGTTTTCCATTTTATTTTAGCCTCTTAGCTCCCATGTGAAGTAGAACAGACATTTTACAGGTAAGTGACTAAACTATATCTGACAGACATCACATGCAGTATGTCTGGGCATGGAGTATCTAAAGCTAAGAGCCCTGGGCCTTGTCACTCCGAGGTCTTTATTTTACTTTGTTAAAGAACATCAGGTTCTTCAAATCAGAAACACCGCCACCAGGAACCATCTTCTTCCTCATGATCATTACAGTCCTGCTTAATGACTAGGCATGGGTCGCTACTCCCCACAGCTTCCAGCAGCTTCTGGGCTTCCTCATCAAATGCCTCTTTGCACAATGAGAAGACAAGGGAACACCTCTTCTTGCCACAAAAACAACTCTCAATTTTCCCACAGCCCTTTACTTTCTCTGGAGAATTATTTTCAGGGGGGAAAAATACCTGTCAGTAGAGAGAGAATATTAACATGGCTGGGTAGTGGGAAAGGAAACAGGGATACACTGAGGGAAATACAGCAGTTGAAGGAAAATGGAGTATAAAAGAGAAAGAGAAAATAGATTACATTTTAAAGGATCTGCCAAGAGCCTTTTCCTATTCAAGCAAAGTACTTCTACTCATCATGATTATGAAAACAGCCAACACGTTTGTTGTTTTTGTTTTTGTTTTGGGGGGGGGTTTTTTTGGCCGTGCTGCGCGGCTTGCGGGATTGAACCCGGGTCCCCTGCAGTAGAAGCACAGAGTCCTAACCACTGGACCACCAGGGAATTTCCGCACCCGCCCCCCTTTTTTTTTAATTGTTTATTATATGCTAGCCACTGTTCTAAATACTGCCTATATGGACTCAGGTGATCCATTCTCACAATAATGCTATGGGTATATATTATCATTCCACCCATTTTACAGATATGGAAACCAAAACACAGAGAGACTGGAGACTAGTGCAAGTTCAAATATCTAGTAAGTGGCAGGGCCAGAGTTCAAACTCTCGTAATCTGGCTCTAGAGTTCACGGCTCTTTACTATGCTACAGTACATCTCTTGAAATTCAGTGTTCTATGGGAGAAAAACAAATAAAGGCCTGGAAAACACCCAAGGATCCACCATCAGGTTGATGCTGAGTCTTGCCATTAACGAGTGGCTCCCCAAATGCCTCATTCCAGGAAACTTTTCCGCTGAGAAGCCAATGAAGACTTACCCTAGAACCTATAGTTTACATTCAGGAGACCTCAAGACTTCACATAACTTCATAATTCCTTCACGCTCTAAGTTATTCAGGGTCAGGCTTATTTTTATCAATTTTTGGTCGCTGCTAAGAGTAGAGGAGAGATCCTGACAACAGAGAGAGGTCAAACCACAGTGTTCCAACCTGCAGGGAAGAGAGACTAAAGATAAAATGAACTTTATCCCATGACAGAGAGCCTGCACACAAGAGATCTGTGAGCTGGGTGTGTGGGATAACTCCAGAAGCTTAAAAAATGAGCGCAAATAGGGTAAAGTCAAGGAATATAAGTATGATATTCATTATTTTTAGATATTTATGTGTTGAATATATCCCTTCCTATATCATGAATTACAAATTCATAATTATGGTCCAAGGAATAAATAAGATGTGAAAGCACACTAAGGAACAGTATGAAGCAACTGCATCCTTGGATAGGATTAAAAATATAGCAACATAAGTAGATTTTAGAAATATGGTATTGAGTGTTAAAAGGCAAGATATACAATAACCAAGACATGGAAACAACCTAAATGTCCATCGACAGAGGAATGGATAAAGAAGATGTGGTACATATATACAATGGAATATTATTCGGCCGTAAAAAAGAATGAAATAATGCCATTTGCAGCAACATAGTTGGACCTAGAGATTATCACATTAAGTGAAGTAAGCCAGAAAGAGAAAGAAACACCATATGTTATCACTTATATGTGGAATCTAAAATATGACACAAATGAACTTATCTACAAAACAGAAACAGACTCACAGACATGGAGAACAGTCTTTGGTTGCCAAGGGGGAGGGGAGGTGGAGGACAGTTGGATTGGGAGTTTGGGATTAGCAGATGCAGACTATTATATATGGAATGGATAAACAACAAGGTCCTACTGTATAGCACAGGGAACTATATTCAATATCCTGTGATAAACCACAATGAAAAATAATATGAAAAAGAATTTTTTAAAATATATTTTTTAAAATGTCCTATGTACTTTAAAGAAATTAAGGAAAAAAAAGGTAAGGTATATAAATGGCACCATGCCATTTATGCAAAAAATTCTTACATCTAAAAATAACATTGCATCTTTTATAAGGTACATATAGTTCTATGGCATATTTCAAACACATTAGGTAAGTTGCCTATAGGTGAGAAGGGGACATAGTTAATGGATATAAATTAACCAACCAATCAACCAACCAATAGTTGATAGAAGGCCCTTGCATAGGGCTTCCCTGGTGGCGCAGTGGTTGAGAGTCCGCCTGCCAATGCAGGGGACACGGGTTTGTGCCCCAGTCCGGGAAGATCCCACATGCCGCGGAGCGGCTGGGCCCGTGAGCCATGGCCGCTAAGCCTGTGCATCCGGAGCCTGTGCTCCGCAACGGGAGAGGCCATAACAGTGAGAGGCCCGTGTACCGCAAAAAAAAAAAAAAAAAAAAAAAGGCCCTTGCATAAACCAAAGACAATATAATACCATGGACTGGATCCATGGAACAGAATAGAGAGCCCAGAAATAAACCCACACACCTACAGTCAATCTTCGACAAAGGAGGCAAGAATATAAAATGAGAAAAAGACGGTCTTTTCAGCAAGTGGTGCTAGGAAAGTTGGACAGCTGTATGTAAATCAATGAAGTTAGAACATATCCTCACACCATGCACAAAGATAGACTCAAAATAGCTTAAAGACTTAAATATATAAAAGACACCATAAAACTCCTAGAAGAGATCATAGGCAAAACATTCTCTGACATAAATTGTACCAATGTTTTCTTAGGTCAATCTCCCAAGGCAATAGAAATAAAAACAAAAATAAACAAATGGGACCTAATCAAACTTACAAGCTCTTGTACAGCAAAGGAAACCATAAAAAAATGAAAAGACAACCTATGGAATAGGAGAAAACAAACGATGTGACCAACAAGGGCTTAATTTCCAAAATATACAAACAGCTCATACAACTCAACCACAAAATAATAAACAACCCAATTGAAAAATGGGCAGAAGACCTGAATAGACATCTGTCCAAAGAACACATATAGATGGCCAATAGCCACATGAAAAGATGCTCATCATGGCTAATTATTAGAGAAATGCAAATCAAAACTAAAGTGAGGTTCCACCTCACACTAGTCAGAATGGCCATCATTAGAAACTCTACAAATAACAAATGCTGAAGAGGGTGTGGAGAAAAGGGAAGCCTCCTACGCTGTTGGTTTGGGAGTGTAAATTGGTGAGCTACTATGGAAAACAGTAGAGAGGGTCCTCAGAAAACTAAAAATAGAGTTACCATATGATCCAGCAATCCCACTCTTGGGCATATATCCAGACAAAACTAGAATTCAAAAAGATACATGTACTCCTATGTTCATAGCAGCACTATTTACAATAACCAAGACATGGAAGCAACCTAAATGTCCATCGACAGATGAATGGATAAAGAAGATGTGGTATATATACACAATGGAATACTACTCAGCCATAAAAGAGAATGAAATAATGCCATTTGAAGCAACACAGATGGACCTAGAGATTGTCATACTAAGTTAAGTAAGTCAGAAAGAGAAAGACAAGTACCATATGATATCACTTATATGCAGAATCTAAAATATGGCACGAATTAAACTATCTACAAAATAGAAACAGACTCACAGACATAGAGAACAGACTTGTGGTTGCCAAGGGGGAGGGAGGGATGGACTGGGAGTTCTGGGTTAGTATATGCAAACTATTACATATAGAATGGATAAACAACAACGTCCTACTGTATAGCACAGGGAACTATATTCAGTATCCTGGGATAAATCATAATGGAAAAGAACACAAAAAGGAATGCGTATGTGTATAACTGAGTCACTTGGCTGTACTGCAGAAATTAATACAACACTGCAAATCAACTATATTTCAATAAAAAATAAAAATATATATACATAATACCATGAACTGATGAAGTATGTTAAACTCAACCTTTTGGACCTGATGATCCCCACTACCAACTAATTTTAATTTTCACCTTCTGTTTATCTAACCATTCAACATTTGAGTGCCTATATAAGTGTTGAGTATATAAACATATTTTTCAGTTACTGCCCACATGGAATACACATTAATGTGGTGGAGCAACAATATCACTAATTATGACACAAGGTACATAAATATCACACAAAATAAACCTTAGGGTTAAAAGCATTATTAGACATAAAAGGTTATCAAGAATTCATCAGGAAACATAATCATTCTAAATTTGCAGTCGCTAATAAAATTCTCAAAATATAGAAAATAAAAACTAACAGAACTACAAAGTGAAATACACAAATCTGTAATTATAACAGAGATTTTAACATATTTTTCACAATAATCGAATTATCTGGGAAAAAAAATCACTAAAAATACCAGATGATTTGAACAACAGAATTAACAATCTTAACTGATACAAAATACTGCAACCCACAACTCTTCATATTCTTTTTAAGCACACTTTGGAACACATATAAAAACTGACTATATATGGGCCATGAAACAAATGTCAACAAATTTTTAAAAATTGAAATCATGCATAGTATGTTGTCAAACTACAGTGCTAGAGATTAAATATAAAAAGATAATAAGAAACCCCTCTTATGTTTGAAAATTAAGGAGTACACTTTAGAATAATCCATGGATTGAAGAAAAAATCATAAGGGAAGTTAAATATTTTAGACTCAAAATAAGAAAACACTACAGATAATATCAAGACTTGTCTGGTGAAGTTAATGCAGTGATTTGAAGGAAAATCATAACCTGAAGCCTGTTGGAAAAGAAGGAAATATTTATGAGCTAAGCATCCAACTCAAGAATTTAGAAAAATAATGGTAAAATAAACAACAAAAGTAGAAGAAATAAAATAATAATTAATGAAACATGACTAGCTATCTAAACACTAGAGATGATTTAGAAATTAAGCAGATAATAATATAATAATACTAGACACTTGTCAGTAAGTTTTAAAATTCAGCTGAAATGGATAAAATCACAGGAATATCACCTACCAAAAATTACTCAATAAGAGAAAACCTACACAAATATATAATTATTTAAAAATTGAGTGAGAAGTCAAAAAACTCTCCACAAAAAGGGAACTCCAGATCATATAGCTTCACCAGAAATTTCTACAAAGTTCAAGGAAGAAATAAATTCAGTCTGACACAACCATATGCTAAAACCACACCCGACTGGCTAAGATTTTAAAAATTGAGTCTGACAAAATTGACAAGAATAGAGTGCAACAGGAACTCTTACACACTGCCAGTGGTAGAATAAATTGGTACAATCCTTGGGGATTTTCCCCATGATATAACAATTCCACTCAATTATTTACCCTAGATAAATGTGTACACGTCTCACAATTTATGTATTAAGATACTCATAGCAGCACTAATCATTAAAGAAAAACATGAAAACAACCCAGAAGTCCACCAACAATAGAATGGTTCTATAGTAGAGGAGAACCAATAAACAGAAACCTCAATCAAATAGAGTTGGGAGACCAGAAGAGGGCGCTCTCTCACCCTGAGAAGACAGCAGAGCCCAACTGGAGGAAGGACTTTTCCTGGCAAGGACTCAGCCAGTGAAAAGCCACGGACTCTTAGTTTACTGTAGCCCTTGCAGCTTCCTTTTCCTCTCTATAAACACATTGTCCTTTCCTTGCCATGTGGAGACTTGCACATGGCTCATCATGGTTACAGTCCCCAAATTACAATTCTCTGCTGATCCCGAATAAACCTATTTTTGCCAGAAGAAATATCTGGCAGTCTAGCAATAGTTTATCATATGGTCATTCATTGGAATCTTTTACAGCAATAAAAATGCATAAAAACAGCCACATGAAACAACCGGATGACTCCTACAATCATAACATTAAGCAAAAAGAAAATCATAACACAAAAGAATACATAAAGTATGATTCCCTGTATATAAAGTTCAAAATCAAGCAAACTTCAAGTATATTGTTTATGATTACATATATTATGGTTCACTGTAAAGGAAAACACATAAATTACTGCTATAAAAGTCAAGATGATGTTTACTGCTTGAAGAGGAGAGAGGCTGTGATTTGGGAGGGATGATTGAGGGGAATTTAGTTTACTGGGAAAATTCAATTTCCTAATCTGAGTGTGATTATATACACGTTTGCTTTTTTTTTGTTTTTTTTTTGCGGTACGCGGGCCTCTCACTGCCGTGGCCTCTCCCGCTGCGGAGCACAGGCTCCGGACGCGCAGGCCCAGTGGCCATGGCTCGCAGGCCCAGCCGCTCGGCGGCATGTGGGATCTTCCCGGACCGGGGCACGAACCCGTGTCCCCTGCATCGGCAGGCGGACTCTCAACCACTGCGCCACCAGGGAAGCCCCACGTTTGCTTTTTAAAAATATTAGTTTTATTTATTTTTCTGTATTTTATATTTTATAAAGAAAATGTTTAAAATATAATTTGGCAGAGCTTAAAAGTAACAGAAGGGAAAAATAAAAATTATAGAATGAAGGTCACATTAAAAGAAGTCACAACTGCTAAAAATACACTTAGGAATATGTAGGATGAGTTAGAAAAATCCAGCAAAAGAAGAATGAGTTTTAAAAGATTAAAGAAAATTACGGATAAGGAATACAGACAAAAGAGATCCAACATAAGCATGTTGAAAAAAAAATCAGACAAATAGATAAGCAGAATCTAAAGACAGGCAACCCTACAAAAAAAAAGAGCACAATCTTCAGACTTAAATGGCATATGAGAAAAAATATTGATAAAGAAAATTCAACACAAGACAAATTATTGGGCCAAAGAAGAAATTCTAAGGACATACAGGCCAAAAAAAAAAAAAATTTCTTTTTAACCAGTAAGGTATTGAAGGGGAAGAATCAGCTGGTTTCAGACTTTTCTACAACTAGAGTCAATGCTAGCAGGGAATAGACTCTGCAGAACTCTGAGAGGATAACCAAAATATGATGAACACAACCAAGCTGCGATTCAAGTTCATAGAAAACTAAGACAGTTTCAGATATGCAAAAAATCTGTGGACCGGCCCCTCAAAATTAAATCAAAAAGATTACTGACTGTACCTCCCGCACCAACTCCTGGTCTACATTCCTTAGTCGGGCAGTTTGGTCACTAAATGTGGCTATGCCCTGAAATGGCTCATCTCTTTTTGGCCACCTCCTGGGTAATGATTAGGATGAAAGGGATAGAAGTTTCTATAAAAAAACTATTTTGAAGTTTCAGGATTGTATCCTGACCATTCTTTGGCATGATGCTTTCCTTTCCCTAACAGCAACTCCAGGCCACCCTGATTGGTACACCCTCCAGGTGGCAGGCCAGCCAAAAAGGGCCTTTGGGATTCAAACTTCATTCAGATCAGATACCTGGATTCTCTTTTCGATTGACAAGGCCCTAGGTCATGAGGATAATGATCATTTGGTTGAGTACAATGCTGGACAACTCCCCCTACAAGCCAAGATGTGGGATATAAAGGGTTTCTATAAATGTTGTAAAATTGCTTTTGTCCCTTTCCCACCTGATTCCTCTGGACTGAAGGCCTGGGTGCCAGTGGCAGATGATTAGAGAAAAAGTGAAGTTATAGTCACTGGGATGGGACACACTGACTTCATGGCTGGGGGGAAGACTAGCAACCCTAATACCTGGGGAAGGAACACCTTAGAAGCTGGGAGGTTCAGGGAGTGGGGAGAGCAACTAAGACGCTCTTTTTCACCCAAGATCCAACACTACTGCCTGGCAAAATAATTATGTGGTCTGCTTGAGTCAAGCAGCAGCTGCGGCTGGCAACCTGACCCACTGCCCAGTTGTCATGCTGTCCACATGCTATGAGAATGGAAAATCTCACATAGACATGGCAGGCCCTGAGCCATTCTGTTGTGCTTGAGGCCATCAACGGCAGACCCCAAATGTGGACCCCTCTCATGTGTATAGACACAGTATGACTTTGTTTCAGTCTGACTGATACAAATTCATAAAATTCTCTTGATGCTGGGAACAGCTGTGGGTTATGTCACATATGGCAAACAAAGCAGTTGTAACTACTCAGTGGCACTGTCCACCTGATATAACCAAATCAAGGTAATGGTGACCCAAATCAAATATAACAACAAACCCCACACTGGAGCGACCTGTGCACCTTCAGATTATGTGTTTGCATGGGAAGTGTAGAACACTGAATGGCTCTTTAACGGGGAAGGGGTTGCTTTTGGCCCATCTTTTGCCTCCTTTATTTACTGCCAATGACACCAAGAGCAGCAGGTCATTCTAAATTCCCTTTCATGAGTTGTAATGGAAAACCAGACCCATTGTTCCCTGTTGTTACTCAGCTGCTGAGCCCAGGACCCTGGGGCATGGTTTAAATCAATACTGCAATTTGGCCTCATCCTGTGCTTAGAGTCCTGTTGATAGTGGCCTTAATTAAATGGCACATGAGACAAACTGAACAAATTTATTCCCAGCTTCTGTTGGTCAGACTAATCAGAGTGGCCAGTGGAGTGGCTTATCCACGTGAAAATTCACCAGAAGCGAAGACTGTATTGTGTAGGAAAAGCGTTGGATATTTTGGGGAGACATTCTTCCACGGATATTTCACTCTCCCACATGTTGCACTGACAAAAATGCAAGGCCCTGACAATACTTTACGTGGCTGTTTCCTAGGATGTGTGTGCAGTGAGCAACCTTGAGGGATGAAGAAATGTCTCCCACCAAGACAAAGGGCAGGCTTGCTCACTGCTTGCTATAAAATGGTGAGTTCCCCAAACTCAGTGCTCCTCTCCTGGAATGCAACCCACTGCATGTGGAGGCATCCATCCAAGTCTTCCACATCGACCCTGTGGAACCTGGGGCACTCAGGAAACTGACACAAACATGCCCAATGCTTATGGGGCTATACTCTGAGTAATGAAGTCCTCTGTCTCTGATAGGATTCTACATCTCCTGCCAGCATCCATTAAACAGTAATAGGCTAACTTATTAGGTTACAAGCAGAATAAAATTAAAATTCAGACCCCAAAGTTACATCAAAATTGTGAAAAATACATATATAAATTGACAATGGAAACACAGAAAAGCAGCACTTTCTTGGAAGAGCCAGGAAGACGTATCATAGTGTCTAGGCTCCCACAGGCAGAGCAAAATTCTTGACCCAGAGGTCAATAATTCATGCTGTATAAGTAAAAATGTACTAGCCAATATCAATGAGTTCAAGATTTAAAAAGAAAATAAAAATCTAAACAATACATTATTGAACATAAAAAGTACTCAGAACATAGGACGAGATTTTATTAGATTGCAAGCTCCTTGAGACCATAGACAGCATTTTTCCAGATAGAAAATGATTAGTAAAACCTTTGATTTAATAAGAAAAATTAATTCAAGGACAGATGGAATATCTAAGGATGACAGAACGTAGAAGACCTAAATTAAGTGCTATTTACTTAATACATACCCTGTCCAAAGTACTAAGGGGGACACAAAGAAATGTGAACATGGCTTCTATACTAATAACATGTAATATACTGATCCGTATATATGAAATTCAGATTCTCATTTCTGAGAATAACTTACCTTCTAGCCCCATTTATTTTTCATCGTCTCTCCATATACTAAATTTCTTCTAGCTGTATAAGCCACCAAATAGGTATCATTTTCCTAATGGAAAGCTGAACTCACCCAAGCCTCTGAATATTGCAGTTTGGATGTCTCAAAGCCTCAGACAGAATTCTTACTCCATCATCATGCAAGTCATTGTTCCCAAGGTCCAGGCTCTTCAGGTTTGGGTTGTTCAAAATAGCAGATGCCAGATCCAGACAACATGCACTAATGAGAACACAGCCCATCAATCTGTGAGAAATAAAAAAGAGAAGCGAGATCTTCAGTTGTGAGGCTTTATTAGTTTATTCCTAGGAGAGATGCCCAGGTATTTGAGCTTTTTGTCTGAGCCTTTTCTATCTATAACCTAGGGTGCACATAGGAAGGTCTAACATTACTAGTAAAAACAGATGAGATTTCTTAATGAGCAGGAAAAAAGCCAGCAGGTAAAACTGCCTTCTCTCACAAATAGGTTGTTTTCTAGTAAGCTTCCCAAATCAAGGGTATAAACACTTATTTCTGCCAATACCAAAAAAAAAATGGATATAACTTTCCCAAGGAACTCACAGATCTCTATGCCTTCAGTTGCTAATATATTTTTGAAATAAAAATGCTGTCCAGGAATCTAAAAGTCATATTTCTGAAGAAGAAAGAAACTACATACAAAAAGGTATTTCCTTCAAGTCCTTTGTAGGGCATTCAAGAGTATTCACAATCTGGCCTTGTGTTCTCTTTCCATACTTTGTTCCCATCCTATTTTCCAACCATACACATCCATTTCCCCCAAAAATATATCACATCTATCTGCATTCCCCCTTTCTTCTCTCTTCTTTCCTTCTGCTTAGAATATATGCACATAACAAAGTCCTCTTTATCTTTCAAGACTAAAGTAACTCAGTTTCTTCTGTCCCATTCCTTGCTCCTTGGGACTTCTGCCATATCCTTTTAACAACATATAGAATCTATATATAGTTGGCTTTATATTTATTTCCCTGCCATCTGGACTTTGTGAGTTACCTTAGGACAAGAGCATAACCTCAGAGATAACCTTTAGCCCCTTCAGCATCTAGCTCATATTTGTTGTAAATATTGGTTGAGAGAATTGGCATCTGCAGAGGCTATGAAAGTAGCTAAAGAAGCAAAAATTCGTCTATGTGTTTACAGCAATGCTAAGGAGAAAAAGCAGGCTAAGCAAACATCTTGTGTGCATAGGTCACTTAGAAATTATATCTCTGTAGCTGAAATGAAGGCACTGGATTTATGTTTTTAATCTATTTTTTTTAATACACAGCATGATCTTTTATTTATTTATTTATTTATTTGGCTGCTCTGGGTCTCAGCTGCGGCATGTGGAATCTTCCATCTTTATTGCAGCATGGAGGATCTTTAGTTGCAGCATGTGGGATCTTTAGCGGTGGCATGCAAACTCTTAGTTGCAGCATGCATGTGGGATCGAGTTCCCTGACTAGGGATTGAACCCGGGCCCCCTGCACTGGGAGCGTGGAGCCCTAGCCACTGGACTACCAGGGAAGTCCCAAGGCACTGGATTTAATGGTAAACTCCATTAAGTAAAATGTCTTCTAGTTGAATAATAATCAAGGAAACCAGAAAATCACATTGTAACCTGTTGTAACATTGTAACATTGTTTCATGTTACAATCCCATATTTACTTGACAGCACTCCATGTCAGATGAAATGCCCTCTTCCCCCATTGCCTCTTTGGCTGTCTCACTTGGGATCCTTAGGTTTGCACCAAACTGGGCTACAAACTGGATTCTTGCTCTTCAGAATTTTTCTTACTATAAATAATATGTTAACTTCCCTACACTGTACATAAATATATTATCCTACTGCAGAAGTAGCTCTATGGAGCACAGGAGCAGGCAAATGGAGTAGAATGAGAGTAATCATAATTAACTAAGGACTTTTTGTACATAATAAAAGTGGCATTTCCAATCAGAAGGGAAAAGATACATTATGCCATAAATGATTTGGGTACAACAGATCTAATATACAGGGGAAAGTAAGTTTAAGCCTTATAACAAAATAAATTTGGAATAATTTAAAATTTAAGTGTTAAAAATTAAGTCATATGAATAAAGAATATGTAAAAGATGACATAAGTGAGGTTTTTTTTAAAAAAAAGGTATTTCCAATTATGAAAAAACTCCTAGAAGTCATGAAGTCATAATTTGACGACACAAAAGTTGTAAACATCTATATCCTAAAATGACCATAAAGAAAGTTAGAAATACAGCAACATGCTAGGTAAGTTATTTACAATATATAAAAAATAATAGTAACAATGTATATGTGATATTAATGCCATAACATATATAACAGAAAACATCCAGGAGAAAACTGAGCCTTATGAAGAGGCAATTCCTTGAATACTAGAGGCCAAAAACATTCGAAAAGATGTTCAACATCAAATCATTTTTAGAGTTATTTTCAACTAATTAATATTGATAAAGAAGCTTGTATATACAAAGTGAAGATATTAAAAATGTAAGCCCTTAAACTGCTGAGGGAATGTACACAATCTATCTGGAGGCAGTTTAACCATATCTGACAAAATTAAAAATTCTGACTCATCAATTCCACGTCTAGGAAGTTATGTAACAGCAACGAACAGTATAATCACACCATGATCCAGCCATACCACGTAATGCATTTAATGGTATTGATATATATTTACCTGTTTGGCGCCCAGAATATAGAGTTGGATGGGTGGACTTTAGTCCTAAATCCATCATTTTCTTGTAAACATTATGAAAGCTGCATAATCTTTCTAAGCCTCACATTCCTTACCTGTTCAGGGAGGCACTTAGAACTCAGGTGGCCAATCTGACACCAATAAGTACTTCTGTTCAGGTTAAACAAATTTTGCGCAGGGCCCAGCACAAAGTAAGGACAAAATAAATGGCAATTATTAATATCATCATCCTCATCATCTTCATTATCATTAAAGATTCTAGGGAAAAAGCAAGGGACAAAATATATCCATAATATTTTCCCAGTTTAAATATATTTCAAAATATGTATTATATTGGAAGGATGAAAACTAGCAGACACTCACACAAGGCTCTGTAGAGTGCACTCTGGATGTTTCAAGGCATCACTCATAAGCTTTACTCCACTATCTCCCAAGACATTGTCCGCCAAACATAAATGTGTCGGCCTTTTATTGCTGATGAGAGCCAAAGAGAGGTCCTCACAACCAGCTACCGTGAGCCCACAGCTTTCTAAGCCAAAGGAGAAAGACAGATGGGGAGGGATCAGTCAATTCCCAAAGTGCATCCTTCTCTTCTCCTTCACAGGGAAGTTAGCTGGTACTCACAACCCCTACATCTCTACTATAGAAGCAACCTCATCAAACCTACTTAAATCATGAATTCCACTGCAGCTATGGACAAGGTATTATGAAACAAAACATAGGAGGAGAGAGGATAAGCCTAGAAAAGAATGAAAATAAGATGTCAATCATAAAGAAATGTCTACAAGTCAAGTGAAAGAGGAAGGGAGGTAGAAGAAGAAAAGAAGGAGATCTTGCAGGACTGACGAATGAGCCAATTAATGTCAGGATCCAAGCAGTTTCCCCATTCAGGTCATAATTAAGCTACACAAGACTGAACAAAATGAATCTATAGAAAATAGTACAGAAAGACTCACGATAATCTCTCTAGGTTACACTTTGGATGCATTAAGGCCTCACACAACAGCGTCACTCCGTCATCCAAGAGATTATTAGTTGATGGATTCAGAGATAACAGGCTTTGGCTTCTGATGAGAGCCTTAGAGATATTTAGGCAACAAACCATAGTTAGGTCGCAGGATTGATTCCAAGCTGGAAAACAATACAGAAAAATAGAAATGACCACTCCTCAGAGAATAATTATAACCCCCACTCACCCAGCCAGAGGGTGTGGTTTCCCAGTCTTTGGGATTTGTTCTGCAGATCCAGCTTCCCTACATAGAATGAGAATGATTTAACTAAAGCACAGGGCTCTGATAGAGAGTTAGGGAGGGGAGGGTAGGAAGCTTGTCTCTTCCATCCCCACCTCCCCAGTTCCCCCACGAAATATGTATGAAAGCATTAAAAAGTATCTTTAAATTATAATCTTTTTTAATCTGGGAGAAATTTCCTTTAACTACAACTTGGAAGAAGGTGGACTGGAGGATGGCTGTATCCTTACATTCTTTGACTTCTGAAACAGAATAGAAGTGGGCAGGAAATCAGAGGCAAAAGCTGTGACAACCGCAAAACTGTCTGCCAAGAGCTCATTTCTTCATGGGAGCCAACCTATGTTTTCTGAGGAACCCTGTCCTTAACAGTGAAAACAAGAAGTAAATCAGAAATAAAATAAAATGGTTTCTAAAAATAAAGTAAAAGAGGAAGGGAAACAGAAGAAGAAAATAAGAAGTACATGTAGAGCCCCTATTTTGAGAGACTCAATATTTAGAGACGACTTGGGCTTTGACCACGGCTGGGACTAATATCAGCTATCTGTAAGAAGAGGCAGGCAGCAGTATTCCTGGAACTTGGAATTGTTCCACTTACTCCCATTAATCAAGGACTTATCAACTTGAGTCCGTTGAGAATTGGTTCTCTACATCAAAATCAGGATATAGAGAGGTAGGAACAGGAGAAACTCCCTCCTCAGTCCAGAATTAGACCTCAGTGGATGACCTAGAACATGGCTCAAGGCTGAAAACCTCACCTTGCTTTGAAAAGTTGTTATGGACTGAATTGTTCCCCAAATTTGTGTGTTGAAGCCCTACCCCCAGCCCAATGGGACAGTATTTAGAGACAGGGCCTCTAAGGAGGTAATTAAGGTTAATGAGGTTGTAAGAGTGGACCCCTAATCCAATAGGACTGATGTCCTCATAAGGGGAGGAAGAGACACCAGGAGTGAGCACACACACAAAAAGGCCATGTGAGGACACAATGAGAAGGTAGCCATCTACAAGCCAGGGAGAGAGGCCTCACCATAAACCAACCCTGCCAACACCCTGATCTTGACCTTCCAGCTTCCAGAACTGTGAGAAATAAATTTATATTGTTTAAGTCTGTGCTATTTTGGGTATTCTGTTATGGGAGGCTGAGCAGATTAATACAAAAGGGTATTATATCAGCAGCCAGGCAGGCAATTAGGGAAACAAGGGAAATCTTATAAACTATGTTTGGATAGAGCTCTTCTAGACAGAAAAGAGACTCCAATATTATGGGACCTGTGGATAAAATATTAAAGCTTAACAGAAAGAAAACATTACACTAAGGGACAGAAAATAAGCACATGTATAAAAACCAGAAAACTAGGAAACAGAAGACAGTGCTTAGAAAGGCTTCCTTTTCATTTTAAATGTATAGGAAGATGCAGACTCTGTGAAACAAGAATACCACATCAGAAGTGGAGATCAGGGGAATTCCCTAGAGGTCAACTGGTTAGGACTCCACGCTTCCACCGCAAGGGGCACAGGTTCGATCCCTGGTTGGGGAACTAAGATCCCGCATGCCTCATGGAGCAGCCAAAAAAAACAAAAAAAGTCAAAACAAAACAAAACAAAACAAAAAAACCAACAGAGAACTGAAATCTGAATTTGAAGCAATAAAAAGCAAAATCAATATAAATAAATATGTGAAACTCCCCAAGAAGGAAGGGGGAAAAAGATTCAGAGGACAAAAAATAAGTAAGAGTTATATAGGAACAGAGCTACAACCAATGACTATTAGATGCTCTTAAAAAAGAGAGACAGAGACAGCACGTGCAAGAGAGTGAGCCCTGACGTCATTTTAAAAAACCAATTTAAAGAAATCATTTCTGAGGGGAAAAAAGAACGGTTTCCCGCAGATCAAAAGTAATAAAATGTAAAAGTAATTTTAAAAAATCCTGAGAACACTAGTGAGAATGTCTGGGAAGGTGGGAGGGAGTTAAGGGGTTGAAGTGTCAGGTTATCCTTAGACTTCTCTTTAGAACACTAGAAAAAAGTAATGTAACAAAGTCAAAATGTGAAGAACAGAGTGGAGGCCTAAGACCAAGATACACATCATTCATCTGTGAAGGCAATCAAAGGACATAAAGGAAGTCATAAAATGTATCATTCACACACATTGCATGAAAACGTTAGTTTAAAATTGTACCAGCCAATCATGCAATGAATCAAAATTAAGATTTTATACAGTGGGAAAGGTGAGTTTAAGAAAACCAAACCAAAAACTAGCAGTATACATTGATTAAAAATTAAGTGAACAGAATTAAGTCTAAATAATTGTGTTCATGTGTTGCCACGATAAAAAGTCAGAAAAGTTTTGAAAGAGTTCAAAGGGTAAAATATTTAGCCCTTGTAATCTAGATTAAATGAACATCCTGGAAATTGTATGATCGAGGTATACTAAATGTATTGCCTTACAGAAGGGTATTTTCAATGCTGTAATCCTTTTGAATTTGATCAAGATATATTTGGGGGGGGACCCTGAAGAGTAATAACTAAAAATCACCAAGTAAAAACAGGCACTATAACTTGCAAATGTTCCAACATACCTGGACACAAAACAAAAATGAAACAAGGGCTTCCCTGGTGGCGCGGTGGTTGCACGTCTGCCTGCCGATGCAGAGGAGCCGGGTTCGCGCCCCGGTCTGGGAAGATCCCACGTGCCGCGGAGCGGCTGGGCCCGTGGGCCATGGCCGCTGGGCCTGCGCATCCGGAGCCTGTGCTCCGCAACGGGAGAGGCCGCGGCAGGGGGAGGCCCGCATACCGCAGAAAAAAAAAAAAAAAGAAAGAAACAAAATGCAGCTCATTTGTGAATCAAGAAATAGAAGTGGTACTGAAAACATTAAAAAATGCTTCTAACTGGAGATATAAACAGTACATGCCCCACAGTCCCTTTGTTCATAATCTATTTTGCTATTATCCTTTCCATATTATAAGTTGGAGCTTCTCAAACTCTCTTCTTTTCTTCATGCCAATTAATAGAATTTCAGCTGTGGACCTCCTAATGCTTTATGAATGAAATATCAGCCTCAAAAAAAGAAAATGTTCCCTCTTTCCCTGCATCTGCAAAGAAAAGCAGATGGTATTACAAGTCAGAAAATATTCTGTAAGAACATTTTTGCTGTGTTTTATTGTTTTATCGTAACAAAGGAATCTTACAAGATACCTGGACCTTAGAAACTGTTGCTATGTCTTGTGAAAACAACCCTTAAGTGCTTTTAAGTCTGTAATTTTGATTGTCTTATAGAAAAATGTGTCTCTCTTGCAATATTCAAATTGATATTTTGGAATTCCTAAATGTTACAAATGTTGAAAGAATTTTGTTAAAGCAGAAAAAAAGATCATCAGTACTCTCCTCTCACATGCATTACGGTAATAAAAATATATATATAATTCTTTTTCTAGAGTTTGAAGGTCCTGTCTCGTTTATATTAATATGTAACATCAATCACCAGTGACTCAGGCAAAAGGGAAGCTGAGAGCTGAGGTTTGTGGCTCCATACTTATCCCTAAATATGAACCAGTGAAACGGAGGAGATACATTAACTTACTTTTGGGTCCTATTGGAGAACCAGCCCTATAATCTCTTAATATTGCTACTAAAACGAGGCCCTGGGCTGAAAATTTCCAAAGCCCCTTCAAAGTAAGCACATTATAATTTTTATCTTTTTGTTGTTCTTATTGATTGATTTTATTGTTCTTATTATATTCAGAACAGCTGTCTGAATATATTTTTCTTTTCTAAAAATGCCTGCTGCTTAATTTTCAGGTTGCCCAAGAATTTCTTGTTGTTGAGTGTGAGATTATTTTTCTGATATGAACTAGACATTGAGATATGGCAGAATGGAGTTGTTGCTAAAGCAGTATGGTTGCAGAAGTTACGTGTTCCCCACGTATGGGCTGAATGCACCACAGGTGCCAGAGGAATGGTGCTCACAAGAGAAAGAGCTTTTACATTAATAAGACAGGCTTCACGGGCCTGTTCTAAAGCAAGGTAAATCATTAGATAAATTAATGTGGTCTAAAATTTGAGACCTAAAATGGCTATGGGACTTCTCCCTGATTTTACTAAAGTGAGAAATAAAAATGCACACGTTTTCTTAGATCACATAAGGTTTTGCATTTCTTTAACAATAAGTCTAAAGAATTTCGTAAATCTCTTACAGTTCCCTTGTAGGTCAAATAATCATTTCTTCTGTTAATATTTATTGTTTATTTTTTTAAAACATCTTTAATGGAGTATAATTGCTTTACAATGGTGCGTTAGTTTCTGCTTTATAATTATGTTAATATTTAAAAGAATATAAATATAAATCTGGGTGTATAATTTAAATGAGTTAAATAAATAACTAACATCTTTATAAATTAGGATCTTATAAATCTTGGAATGAGACAATATTACAAACACTATACTATCTGGGTCAACCTTAAGATATAATACTGTTTTGCTAAATTCTTAGTTACTAACAGTGGCTATACCTTCCTTAATGTTAACTTGAATATATTTTCTAAACTTACTAATTGATTTTGGAAACTTGGAGTAATGTAATATTTTAAAAATGAGTAATTTGTGTGTATCTAAAGACATCTAAAGAAATTAAACTTCAAAGAGAGAAAATAAATTACATTCTTACAACAATCTGTTACCATTTCTTCTTCATACTATTCAAATTAAAATAGCAAAATCAATGTATTGTCTTATATCCCATATTATTTATGTTTAAAAAGTTAGGGGAAAAAAAAAGTTAGGGCTTAAACATTTAAACCAGGGGTCCCCAACCCCTGGGCCATGGACTGGTACTGGTCCGTGGCCTGTTAGGAACCGGGATGCAGAGCAGGAGGTGAGCGGCGGGTGGGCAAGCGAGCGAAGCTTCAGCTGTATTTACAGCCACTCCCCATCTCTCGCATTACCGCCTGAGCTCCGCCTCCTGTCAGATCAGCTGCGGCATTAGATTCTCACGGGAGCGCGAACCCTACTGTGAACTGCACATGCGAGGCACCTAGGTTGCAAGCTCCTTATGAGAATCTAATGTTTGAGGATCTGAGGTGGAGCTGAGGCGGTGATGCTGGCACTGGGGAGCGGCTGCAAATACAGATTATCATTAGCAGAGAGGTTTGACTGCACAGAGACCATAATAAATCAATTGCTTGCAGAATCATATCAAAACCCTATCAGTGAGTGGCAAGTGAAAACAAGCTCGGGGCTCCCACTGATTTTTCATTCCGATTGTCTGGTGAGTTGTATAATTATTTCATTATATATTACAATGTAATAATAATAGAAATAAAGTGCACAATAAATGTCCTGCACTTGAATCATCCCGAAACCATCCCCCACCCACCGGTCCGTGGAAAAATTGTCTTCCACGAAACCAGTCCCTGGTGCCAAAAAGGTTGGGGACCCCTGGTTTAAATGATATCTCATTTAAACCTTGTTTAGGATGATTATGAAGCTGTGGATACATACATATCAAGGTTTATTAAAGTTGATGAATGACAGAGATTTTTGTAAGAGAGAAGAGAGGATTGGTCGTTCAGTTTTCAAGTCAAGTCTCTGCCTGCTGTATCACCTGTGCAGGTGGCAGAACTTCTAGTTTCAAAGTATATACTCTCACTTTTTCAAAGTCTGTGGATATTTATCATGACTCATTATGCTTTGAGCATTTAATGATTGTAAACAATTGTAATAAGCTGCAAGGGCTCCTGACTCCTGGAAAAACAAACATTTCTACTGGACAATATGCTCTCTACCTGTTATAAAGTATTTTATTCTACTTAATAATAGAGCCAAGGCTGTGGATATTTGTCATTCTCAAATACCCTCCTCTTATCTTTGGCAACTAATCAGTTTCTTCTGGCAACTATTTTACATGCTCCCTTTCTGGAATGTTAGTCCTCTAACTCAAAACCTTTGAAGATCTAAGAGGTGTTTTGCATTTATACCATTTTGGCATTCTTCAGGTGTCTGTTCGGTGAAACAGCAAACAACAATTGCTCTCTCACCTTGCTTATAACCTGCAATGGCAGAACATACGCAAACTAAGACAGGATTCTGGGCACAATTAGGCATTGATAGCATGCCCAGGATTTTTCCCTCTATGTGCTCAACATATTTTAAGGGCTACCCTATTATCAGGCCTACAATGTGGAAGAAGTTATCAAAAAGAAGGTCTTGTTTCAGATTTCACTTGTTTTTTTCACACATAGAATATGATTTGCTTCCCAGAGATACAGAACTACCTTGGCCCTTCATGCATCAGGTTTCAGTCTCATGCCCCTGAACTGAGTCTAGGGATTACAAAAACTTCTGAGGTAAAACTTACAGTAATGATTTTTTTGGTTTTCTTTTTTTGGTTGTTTTTATTTTGTCATACACTGATTTAAATTCCTTTCATTGGAAAATAAGATCTTTATTGAAACCCATCACACAATGTGGAGACGAAGTATGATTGCTAATCTTCTCAGTTTTGTAGAGAAAAATAATGAGGACCATCAATAGTTTGTGACAGCGAGGAAGCACCCACAGCTGCACTGTTCTTCCTCAACTTTCTTTACTAGTCACTGAGTTGTAATTATAAGGTGAGGGGGATTCATTATCAAAAATTAGGTAAAACTGAGTCTGCCTCAGCACTGCCCCCAGGTACCATTAGTGCATTCTTTTCTGTGAGAGTTCAAAGACAATGAATATCCTATTCCTGCATTTTAAATATGAAAAATTGATAAATTCTGGGTCCGCTCCCATTTTTTTTCCCAGATTTTAAGAGACGGAGACACAGAGAACTATACAATGAGGGGGTCTTCAGTGGGGCTATGGGAGGGGTTAGAAGTCCTATCAGAAAGAAATATGCCAGAATCTACTAATCCCTGCTATTCCATATCAGGAAAGTAGATTTAAGCTAGCCCTAAGAACAGCAAGTCCAGGCTGTGAGAATCTATTTGGACAGACAAGAGTCTCAATTATAAACACACACACGCACACATACAACAACTCATGACTTACCTCAGAGTCTGTAGTTTACAGTATGGGTGTTTCAAGGCTTCACATAATGACTTTACTCCATTATCCCCAATATCACTCCCTTTCAGGTCAAGATGCATCAGATTCTGATTGTGAATCATAGAACTAGAGATACCCTGACAATCTTCAGGGAAAGAAATAAATCTCAACCTTCAGAAGAAAAATACACAGGAGGGATTACAAGATCACCTCTGCTCCTGGTTACAACATCCCTTTCTTTTCAAGCCAAACTCTTAGATACTGTCTAAATATTCCTGCCATCTCTTATCTTACACTGGATTTCTCATATTCCAGGTCAAGGTCAAAAATTCAAGCTTCAGGATGTTGCCTAGAAAAAAAATGGGTTACAACTTAGATGTCCATTATATCCTGACAACGGATACTCTCAACTTTTTTTTGACCCTGAAGGAAAAGAAGGTGTAACATCAGGAGAAGCAGAAGAGAAGTTTTTGAACTCTTAGTCCAAGGAATGATGACCAAATATTATTTGGGCTATTCCAAATACTGCAATTACAACATTAATTCACAATATTAATCCTGTAACCCAACATGAGTTCACAGTTAATATCAAAACTATTTGACGTATCATTAGCAAAACACAGTATTGCAAAATATTCCCTGTCATCTAGTGGGCTTTGCTAGGTATACAGGGACAGCTCAAAGCAGAATATGAAGTGAGTTAAATCTGCCAATTTTTCTTTCTATTTTCCATCTCCTAACTTAGTCACTGTGAGTTATAGCTGAGTCTTCTCTATCGCCTCTGAGGGCCCCAAATGCCCAGTGTGGTCGTACTGCCACTAACTGTTCAAAAACCTCCCTCTGTGATATTACCTCCCCTCACTTTTGCAGATCACTCACCCTTCACCCTCACCCCCCATCTAGCCAGGAACATCAAGAAAATAAAGCTTTTACCCATTTAGAGTGCTAGCCATCATCATCTAGTAAAGATGCCTAATGCACTCACTAAATATAAATTGAAATTACAATCTCCTTGTTAGGGAAAAGGGACTTGAGTAAGTAAGGCTATACTAATGTGAGAAAGACTGAGAGCTGCATTCATGTTGTCATCCCGCAGAGACTCTTACATTATATAAGAGGAAGCCATTTAACTTCAAAGAAGGCATTAGCTATTGTTAACATTGGGGTTGGTGGCATCCAGTGAAGGGACACTGTGAGGGGTATGAATGGGGGTAAGTGAAAAGGACTGGAACTCCTTCATCATCACGTATGTGCAACTGTCTACCACATCTACATGCAAGACCAGACCGCATCTAGTTACTTGAAGTCTAAGGTCAGATCTCACAAAAAACAATAAGATTATAAGGGAAATATTTAGGGGGAAGCCTGTTCCCCCTAAAAAGAACATTAATCTTTAGGGCTAATGGAAACAAGTATCTGTCATTTGTTCTCGCCTTCAGTACATATTACTGAGCACCAATTAGGCCTTGGGCACATTGATGGGCACTGAATACAGAAAAAAATAGGATCAGTTCCAGCTCCTAGAAGAGCCAATAGACAGGAGAGAGACATGTAAACAAGCAAATGTAAAGAAAGTGGTAGGGTATCTAGAATCAAATGAAGACATAATAAAAATTTTAAAAAGGAAATAGCAAATGTTGGCAAGAATGAGGAGCATCCGAACTGTCATATACTGCAGGTGGGACTATAAATGGTAACACCACTTTGAAGAACTGGTTGGCAATTTCTTAAAAGTTAAACATACATCTATGAGCCAACAATTCCATTCCTAGGCATTAGCCCAAGAGATGAAAACATATCACAAGAAAACGGTGTGTACATGAATATTCATAGAAACCTTATTAATAATAGCCAAAAATTGGAAACAACCCAGGGGTCTATTAACGAGAGAATGACTAAGCAAGTTGTAGTATGCCATACAAGGGAATGCTAATCAGCAATTAAAAGAAACAACTGAAACATGCAATAGCATGAATAAATTTTAAAAAACATTTTGTTGAGCAAAAGAAGATGGACCCAAGAAATACATACTGTATGAATCAATCTAAATGATCTCCAAGAACAGACAAAGTTAATGTACAGTGATAGAGGTTAGAAAGTGGTGGCCTTTGGGACAGGACAGGGCGAAAGGAGTGAATACAGAAAGGAGTATATGGAAACTTTATGAGGTGAGGGAATTATTCTCTACCTTGTTTTGGCTATTGATTACATAGGTGTATGCAACTGTCAAAACTCAATGAACTGAACACTCAAGATCTGTGCACTGCACTGAATGGGAAAAAAGTAGTATGTTCCAGAACTCGTCTTTGAAAATGCTTTGTCGATCTGCCTGGAATGCCTCAGCTCTGTGTTCTTCTTTATCTAGAAAATTCTTAATCAAGCCTCAAAAACTCAGGTCAGCTTCCACTATGCTCTGCTCAGTCTTTCCCAGAACAAGTTAGTTATGCTCCCACGTCCCCAGAGGTTTCTATAGTCGGTGTTCTTAGAGTATTTCATGCAGTAGATTTTAATTTCTGTTTACTGTTGGTTCCCCCTAATAAGTAGGAGCGGAAGGTGGGATAAAGAAAGACAGTAGAATAACTCCGTTACATTTTCTCATGCCAGACTTACAGTAGTTTTTGTAGTTTACAGTTTGGGTGCCTTAGTTCTTGATTAAAAGTCTTCATTGCTAACTCATCAAGGTTGCTGTGACACAAGTCCCCTTCTCTCAAGTGTTCATTCGCATAAAGCACAGAACAGAGATCTTGCCACCAACGAATAATGCAACCACCAGCCCTTTGCCTAAATGATTAGAAAAAGAAAAGACCAACCAATCTGTTTTGGCCCAGGCAACTCTCAGAAGATGGTACTGGGTGAAAGCAAGAGTAGTTTGGAAATGGCCGGAGCACCCAGGGCAGCCCTGGCTTGAGCGCAGTCCCTCGGGATGTCTTCCTCTTGGCACTCAGGGGCTTTATTTGCTCAACAGCTCCCCCATCCCCCCAACACACTCACTCAGCACACAGGGAATAACAACTAGAGGGACTTCACTTTAAAGGAAGAGACTCGGGAAGGACAAGAGAGAAATCTCCATATACCTCAAGAGCCAATATTCAGAAGAAAAATAACACATGACCACAAAGAGTAAGATTAGGAATAGTGTGTAGACATCAGGAGGCTGTGGTGTAGATTAAGAAGCACAGGCTTTGAGCTCCAGTTCTACCATTTCTTAGCTGTACTACTTTAAGTCCCATCAGGCCTCTGAGCTCCAAGTTTTCTTCAGCCATAAAATGCAAATGCCATCTCTTTTCACAGGGTTGTGAGGATCTAATAGTCAATTTCAGTGAGTACACAAAAGCACTTTGTAAATTTTAAAGTGCTGTATAATTTAGTTATTAGGCATACTATCCATAAACTCATTTAAACAAATAAATGGTAATAAGCAATAAAACAGAGGATAGCCTAGTGATTATAAACATAAGCTCTAGAACGTAAGAGTCCTGAATCCCAACTCTACCATTCACTAAACTGGGTAAACTGGGCGATTCTGGCCACGTTACTAACCTATGTGAGCTTTGGCTTCTTTATCATAAAAAAATGAAGATAATAGTCTCTACTTCTTAGGATTACTGTGAACATTCAGTAAGATAATCTATGGAAAATGCTTGGCAAATGTTTTACTTTATAAATGTTTCTAACAATTGGGAGCTGCTATTATTTATATTAAAACATATAAAAGTCTACCATGCTGCCTTATATATAATAGCTACTGTAGGGGAGGAAAAAATACCTTTTTCCCTCCTGCCCTCCTAGGTTCTGTGAACGGGGCCCTGTAAATCAGACTGACAAAAGTCATTCCAGAAGAAAGTGGGGACATTTTATTAGCATGTGCATTGCAGATACATGTGGGAGATACTCAGTTATTCAGTTATGAGTAACTCAAAGGAGTAGTTAGAACTTGGGGTCTATATACCTAAGTTACTAGAACAGATGGGAGGTATGATGGTGATAATGTCTATCTAAGTGTAGGGACAACTGCTGTCTCCAAGAACACAGGATTAGAGTTGCTCCGGGGAGGGGATTTATGACAGCTGATTTTAAAAGCTGAGTTCTTTTGAGAAGTTCTGCTTTTAGGCAGTAAGGGATTTCAGGAACTCAAATGCCTTCAGTTCAAAATAATTCTTATGTAAAAGCTACATATTTTGAAGTGGCATATAGTGATCCCCTTCACTATTCAGTATTGGTTCCCCCATGCCTTGCTTAAATTGGAATAAATGACATTGCAGAGGGGTGGTCTCTACATCACCTGAGGGTCTTAAATTTGAGAAAACTAGGCAATAAATCATTCATTCAGACATTCAAGTGCTTACTATGTACAAATACTATGGATAAAATGGTGGACAAGACAGAGGTCCTGCTCTCGTGTAGTTTACAATGTAGTTATGCCATAGAAAAGACTGAGGTCACCTATATTGTCCCTTTTAAAACACTGGGCTCTTGGTCTCTTTTATTTTCATAACAATGGCAACTCTAGGATTAGATAACACTACAACAGAGGTGAGGGGAAGGGAGCACGAAGACTGGCAATATAGTGCCAGAATGCCATCCTAACATCAAATACATTATAATTATTAGGCATCAAATACATTCTAATGCCCTGGGTTGAATAATCACATCTTCTATAAATAGAACTATGAGGCCATAATTAGAAAACTGACTGCAGGTGATTATTCACAACTCCCCAAGGACAGCAAAGGTCATAGCATCCCAGCCTACAATTCCTGCTCCCACAGTTCAGAGAGAAATGAAATGCATGTTCTTATAAAAGGAATACAAGTGCATGTAATGGCAATGAGACAACCTGGGTAAAGTTGGAAAACCAAGGACTTATAATCAGATGTGTGACCTCAGTCAAGTTATGTACACTCTTGGTACCTCGGTTTTTTATAAGTAAAAGGGAAATAATAGCATCTATGTAGGATTGTTGGGAGACTAAATGAGCTAGGACTTAGAAGGCTGTCAGGTATGTGTTAAGCAAATTTAGCTATTATTTGATGTGTGCTTGAATCAATAACTGTACACTTACTTTCTGGGTGAACGTCTCTGAATCTCAGTTTTATAATCGTAAAAATAAATTGAGATATGGTTTTGACCAGCATTAAACTGGATAACATGTTAAATATCCCATGTACTGTATAACTGTATACCACATAGTAAGCCCTCAATTAATTAAATCTGGAACTGATACCATAGTTCAATTCTACCCCCAGACTTAGATGGGTAGAGTCAGAAAAGGCAACTCGAGGAAGGAGAGAGGGTAAAATAGTATGCATAAAATGCTGAAGGTTCATTTATTCTTTCAAAGCATTCCTTCAGCACCTACTATTTCTCACCCACATCTGACTCTCTCCATTTAGGTGTTAAAGGGCTGAGACCTTCCATACAAAGGCCAAACTATGTCTAGGTAATGGGGAAGGTGAGTGAGGTCAGTAGAGTACAGTGAAACAATCCAGATAGATGACCTATGTAACCTGGGTTCAGCAAGAAATTCCTGGTCCCTATCCTTTGGGAAGGCATTATTTTAAAAAGTTAAATATCATCCTACAGTGGATGGAAGCTAGCCCTATGGTGTCTCCCTCCTTGAGGACTGAAGCACTCATTCCACAGGTGCTGGGAGTGTTGACAGCTGACAGCTCTCAGCTAAGTCCTTCTCTTGGGGCTGCCCTCAGGCCAAGAAAGCCACATCAGGCACATTTTTGCCCATTGACCAGTTGTGACTGGTCAATAGGGGGTTTCAGTGCCTGCCTCCTTGTCTCAAGGTGGGACAATTCTGGAAGGTTATCCTGGCTCTGGGACCTCAGTTAAACAACTCCTCCCCTCCCTCTGACAACATGTACTTCCTTCACTCCCTCACAGGGCACTTCCAGGGAACTGACCTAACACACTTACCAAGTTTCAGCTGGGAAGCTTGAGTTTAACATCTTCTTCTCAAATACCAGAATTACAGTCAGTTTAATGGTCCGTAAACACTGGCAATGCTTCAGGCAGAAGGAAGACACAAGCAAATGGATTTCCTCACAAATATTAATGACAACCTTTTGGAAGTATCTCATTGCCTGGCTTATAAATACTTCATCTTGAGTCTCATACAGGTGGTAAAACAACTCCAGAAAAACCAGATGTGATGGAAAATGTTCACTGTTTCCTAGTGTTTCCATCCACTGAAGTATCTCCCATTTCACCTCCAGTGACATTTTACAGTTAAAAGTTTCTCCAGTTGTTTCACTCGATCTTCCTTGAAAAGGCCAAACAAAAAGCATTTCATGTGCAGCAAATGGGGGTCTTTATAACTGCTGCTTTCAAGTACCAGCTCCAAGTCTTCAAAAGACTGAAAGGAATTGTCCCTGGTGCCCCAACTGCCTTGCAACGTATAAAACATTGCTGCAGAAAACTCCTGAATGTGCAGGTGGGTGAACACATAGCAGTTTTCAAACTCTGTGTCCTTTTGAAGAATATTCATGTCCAGGAAAATTGAGACATCAGATTTCGCTAACCCATGCCTTCTGAGATTTTCCTTGTAAAACACATATGTCGTAGTCCATACTCCTTTGGCAGCCAAGTGGCACAGGCTCCTCAGTTGGGTTTGGCTGGGTAGACTAGGAAAGCTTCCATCTACCCTTGTCAACAAGCTAGAGATACAGCAGGTAAACAGAGATGTGGTTGTCTTGCAGGTCAGTGTGATATCACCACCCCTCTCCATTTGCTGCTCCAGACAACTACAAACGACCCAGCACACTACGGGGCCTTTGCACATGCTAAAAAGCATCGCATTGTTTCTTAGGGAACTGAACACTTGCAAGGCCCACCTCTCATGTTCAAATAGTTGGTAAATATATGCCTCTCTCGCATCCTCAGACATACCTAGTAGCTGTATAGAATGCTGACTCTTCAACAAAGGCTTTAGTTTCTTACAAGCTGTGAGTTTTGTCATCACCAATAAGGACGATTCAGGGAGCTTCACTTTTCTCAGCAAACTACTCATGAGGAAGGACACGGGGTGTACCTGGGTCCAGTCTGTACACAGCACACACTCAGGTTCCTCAAAGGCAAAGTTCAGTTCATCAAAACTATCAGTAATAAAAAGGAGACTACTCGGCTGGGACAGAATCCTTTCAATGGGGCCTTCTGTGCTGGGCCAGTCCTTTGATATCATTTGAGCAAAGCTTCTCTCTCTCAACTGGTTAATTTCTCTTGCATTGAGATAAAAAACATAAGTAAATTTCTGCTGGTAGGGGTTGCCCTGTGCCCAGTCTAACATCACCATTCTCACCAAGGTTGTCTTCCCAACTCCAGCAGCCCCCTGAAGGATCACGGTCTGTGGCTGCTCACCTGTTCTGACATCCTTCATCAAACAAACGTTCCAACAGTTCTCGGCCTTCCTGAGCAATTTCATGACAGAAGTTTTCAGATTCTCCAAGCAAATGGTTCTTATCTAACATGATGCAAAATGTTTCCCTTATTTGAACTCTGTATTCTGCTCCATCACCTAAATCAGTTAGAAGGGAGCCAGAAGATACACATGATCAGAATTAATTCTATGATTTTCAATCTTAAGAATATTGCACTTAGAGTAGGACCAAGAAGTGATACATGCTGAAATCAAAGTACAGCTAGTTTAAATGAGAAAAGAATGTAAATAAAACAAAAATATTCTTGTAGGTTTAAAACCCACATTATAAACTGAAAAAACAGAACCCACAATGCAGAAATTAATGATGGAAAATAAAAATTAGATTTGTTCCAGAAATACTTTTTTTCTTCTCTGTACTTCTATTCTACAGAGAAAAAAGAGGATATATGTGGAGAACAGAGCCATCATCCAGATAAAAAGAGAACACAGGCAACAACTAACAATAATATCCAGAGAGGACCTGAAGACAGATCTGAATCTACAGATCAAAATCATCCACTTTATACAGATAAACCATTAGTGGACATGAACAGTTGCAGACATTCTCCCCAAGGAGCAAGATGGCTAAGCTCCACATCGAGCTTCCCACCCTTGGAGTCCTGCACTGGGAAGATGAGCCCACAGAACGTTTGGCTTTGAAGGCAGCAGGGCTTACTTTCAGGAGAGCCAGAGGGCTGTAGGAAACACAACTCTGCTCTTAAAGGGCACATACAAAATCTCACATGTTGAGACTCAGGGTAAAAGCAGTAATTTGAAAGGAGCTCGGTTAAGACCTAGTATCTGATCTTGGAAAGCCTCCCAGAGAGGTAGGAGGCAACTGGGACTCACCCATGGGACAAAGACACTGATGGCAGCTGTTTGGGGAGCTCCTTCTACCACGAGGACACTGGTGCTGGCAAGAGCCATTTTGGAGTCCTTCCCCTAGCTCGTTAGCACCAGGACCTAGTCCTGCCCACCAGCTGGTTGGCACCAGTCCTGGGGCACCCCAGACCAAGCAGCAACCATGTAGGGACACAGCTTCACCCACCAGCAAGCCGATAGAAACCGTAGGCCCCCCTGAGCATCCCAGCTGGCCCAGGACCCAGCCCCCAGACCCCCACCAGTGGACAGACACCAGTCCCTGGACCCTGCCTACCAGCGGGTGGACACACCAGCTCCAAGATATCTTAGGCCCCTCAGCCAGCATCCCTGGAAACCAGCCTCAACCACCAGTGGGCCAGCATTGGCTCCAGAACCTGCCCTCATCTACCAGCTCTAGGACCCCCAGGCCAGAGCCAGCCACCCCAAACCTGGCTCTGCCCATTAGTGGGTCAGTACTAGCCCTGGAACCCCTCAGAGCTCCATAGCCAGGCACCTCTGGACCTGGCTCCACCCAGGGGTGCCAGGACAGACTGGTCCAGTCCTGGCGCCCCTGTACCCCCAAAGCCAGCCACCTTGTGATCCAGCCCCACCGACCAACAGGTCAGCCCAGACTGTGCAGCCAGTCACACCATGCCCCAACCCCACCCAATAGCAGGTCAACACCAGCTCTGGGAACCCTGGGCCTGCAGCCGGCGACGCATGACCCAGCCCCACTCACCAGCAGGACAGGGACTCCCCAGGCCATGGAGCCAGCTGCTCCAGGACCAGCTCCACCAGCAGCCAGCATCCTCTGCACTAGGCAGAGCCTAGCAACCAACCAGGTCAGGGGCCAGCCATGCCTACTTGTGTGTCCACAGTAGGCATGTGGCCTGTTGCAGCCCTTCCACAACAGAAGGACCCATGCAGCCCACATAGGGGTCACCACTAGAGCATATAACTCTGTTGACCAGAGGGAAGTGTGCTGCTGGGCCTCATAGGTCATCTCCTAAATAAGGCCACTTCCCCAAGATTAGGAAACACAACTGACCTACCTAATACATAGAAACAGACACACAAACAACTACAAGAAAAAAACTAAAAAACACAAACACATGGAGGCTAAACAATATGCTACTAAACAACTAATGGGTCATTGAAGAAATCAAAGGGGAAATAAAAAAATACTTAGAGACAAACGAAAATGAAACCACGATGATCTAAAACCTATGGGATGCAGCAAAAGCAGTTCTAAGAGGGAAGTTTCTAGCAATACAATCTTAACTCAGGAAATAAGAAAAATCACAAATAAACAACCTAACCTTACACCTAAAGCAACTAGAGAAAGAAGAACAAACAAAACC